>NC_084481.1:232290111-232596685 GCF_030035675.1 Rhineura floridana | reverse complement strand
AGATGTGGCATCTTCAAAGTTGGTGTCTTCAACCTCCGATTCCTCACCTCCAAAATGGGAGCACCACATTTTCTCCTAGGATATGCATTTTTGTATGTAGACTGGTGAACTGCACTGCATGATTCAGACAAATGTAAATGTCAAAGGATGGCTGCATTCATGAATGAGTGAAGTTCACCTTTACAGGTGAGTGGAATGGAATGTCTTCTGGGAGGAAGAGCGGGATAAAAATGTGATCAATCAATCACAATCACAAACATAATTCGCGCCCCCACCTCTAACTCTACAGGACTGTGTAAAAGCTAAGGACTGCTACCAGAGGAGGTCTACACCACACGAGAAAAAGGATCACACAGGAGGAGTTGATTTCCCTCTGATGCTGTCTGTCCGAGTGTCAAAATGAACCCACCGTGTGTGGGCTGGAAAAGGGCAGGGCTATTTTCTTTTTCTTTTTGCAAGAATGATCTGTTCCCAGCTTTATTGCCAATAAAACACAGGGTCTAGTGGGAGCAGGCAGCATCTTGAAAAGCATATTTTTGTTCCTGGAAACACGAGATGACAAGCTGCGAGTATTGCAAAATGTAAAAAGTTGGTGTCGAGGGCAGGGTTTCCACCAAAATCCATAGAAGAATATCCTAACGGCAGGCCTCTGGGGTTCATTTGAGAGGGGTGGAGCGTGGAATGTTGTGGAGAAAGAGGCTTCAGTTTCTTAAACTCTGATGCACCCAAGAGGGCTGCAAAACAGACCCCTGCCAGGTGCCACCTCGAACGTGGAGGATTCAAATTATTTCCACTGGAAGCTGCCTTACACCGAGTCAGACCCATGGTCCATCTAGCTCAATATCGTCTACGATGGCCAACAGCAGTTCTCCAGGGTTTCCCAGCCCCATCTGGAGATGCCGGGGACTGAACCGGGGACCTTCTGCATGCACGGCAGCTGCTTTGCCACTGAGCTATGGTCCATCTCCACAGGCACACATTCTGACATGGCACTACCAACAGAGCCTTTCTCTCTGGAACCAGCTGCTGTAGAGGTCCTTCATCTCTGCCACTAATTTTTTGGTGACTGACAGGAGAGGCAAACAAGCAGGAACATTCACATCCCTTTCTAGAACAAGAGTAGCCGTGCCCTCTGGAGGTTATTTATCATTACAGTAGGGCCCTGTTTTTCAGCGTTCTGCTTTTCGGCGTTCCGCTAATATGGCGTTTTTCAATTACAGTAGGGCCCCACTCTAACAGTGCTTGTTCCGCTTTTTCTGCGTTTTTCAGCACGACGCACTCCAAGAAGGGCATTGGGCACCATTTTATTATCGGTGTTCCACTTTTTGGCGATCTTTGCTTTTCAGCTGGGGTCTGGAACCTAACCCGCCATATGAGTGGGGCCTTACTGTATTTGTTGCTGTTGTTTATGTATATTACTGATGAGGTGGTCTTCCCCTGCCTCCCTACCCCCTCTCTCCTGGAATCCGTTCCACAGGGCAAGGCAATGTCTTGCTGGACTTCAACACTCATCGTCCCTGACCACTGGCCATGCTGGTAGGTGCTAATGGGAATTGTAGTCCAACAACATCTGGAGAGTACCATGCTAATTCTACCCATCTCCTATATAGTTCCCACCTAGGAACAGTAACTTTAAACATATGTAACTTTAAAGTTGACAACAAGGAAATTGAACTTGTCAAGGATTATCAATACCTGTTGGGCTTCAGCTAAACCAGAATGGACAGGGAAGGGGGAGGCATGAGTTTCAGGCACCTCCGCCGCCAGAGGAAGCAGAGTTGGGAATTGTTGAGTCTGGACAGGACCTTGCGGGAGTGGGTCAGCCTGCACACCAGCCAATTCCCACGGTTACCGCATTCTCAGAGGAACAGAGAGCGCCGCCCCCAGCTGATGCAGAAGACTTGTTGGGGGAAGCTCCAGAGACAGTGCCAGCTCCTCCCTTGCCAAGCAGTTCCCAGGAGGATTCCAGTGTGGCACAGCCCCCGGATCTTGAGCCTGTTGCTCAGGAGCAGGTGGCTTCCGATGAGCCGTTGGAAGCACGCCCTCTGTCCCCGCGCGCCCGCCGCCGCGAGAAACGGACAGGGCAAAGACAGGAATTACGTAGGAGTCAGAGATTACGTTCGAAAACGTTCCCTTCATAAGCTTGCCGCTTAAAGTGGGGAGTTGCTGAGTCAACTTCCTTCACACGCTGCAGAGCATGTCTAGAGTATAGTTAGGGATTCTAGTGAGTTAGCGCAGGGTTTCCTATGAAGCGCAATGCCTTTGATATATCCATTACTCTAATAAAACGAGATTTACTTGCACCCACACTTCAGCCTCATTCTTTCGGCTCTGGACGGGATAGTTTGACTCAACCACCATCCCTACTCGAATCTGTTCCCATGGTGGATGACATGGACCAGAATGGAGCAAGAGGGGGAGTACCTATCACCATGGAAGCTTTGTATGCCGAGATCCAGAACCTCCGAGTGACTACGCAAGCCCTACAAACCGAGAACCAAAACCTCAGAGCCACAACGCAAGCCTTGCAAGTGGATAACCAGAATCTCCATGCCTTGGTTGCCCAAGTCCAGGCTGTGCCCCCCGGGGCGGCAGCCCCTGTGAAGTCTCCAGTGGGGCTCCCCGTGTGATGCGGGGGCCAGACTGAACAGTTTGCCACGTTTCTAGCCCAATGTGAGTTGTACATTCAGGTGCACAGAGCTGAGTTCCCAACTGATGATGTGAAAGTGGCGTTCATCATCAGTTTATTGGAAGGGGAAGTGGCAAAATGGGCCACCCCGTATTTGATTCGCAACGACCAGATATTCTGCCAGTTTGATGCATTTAAGAATGCGATGGGGGACATGTTCCGAGACCCCCAGAGGAAGGAGACGGTCGCCCGCCAACTAGGGGCCCTGAGACAGGGAAAGGGGTCCGTGGGATTGTACACCAATGCTTTTCGTGTTTTGTCTCAAGAGACAGAGTACAATGATCCAGCTTTGATGTACTTTTACAGAAATGGACTGAGTCCAGAAGTTTTGGATGAACTGGCGCGCTCCACACACCCCGACTCACTGAGGGGTTTGATTCAACTGAGTCTGCAGATAGACAGCCGCCTAGAAGGAAGGAAGTTGGAGTGGAGAATGGAAACTTCCCGGAGCCAGGTTGCTACTCCGCTGCCTCATGCACGCCCAGTGCCCAATCCTGGCGTCTCTACTGTCTCGGGAGAGGAGCCCATGCAGATTGGGGGGGCTATACCGCGATTGACAGAGGAGAGGGAAAGGCGCCTGAGAGAAGGACTGTGTCTCTACTGCGGAAAGCCGGGCCACCACACCTGAAATTGTGCAGCCAAAACTGGAAGACCCCAGCCTCCGGAAAACTTCACATCCCAGCTCTCGTAGAGGCTAGAGAGTTGGGGGCTGCCACAGACACTGAGCCTCTGCCACGACCCCTTCCATCCCAAGGGGCTCTCCTGTTGCCCATTCGCATCACCCTACTCTCAGGCAAGAGCTTCTCAGCCAAGGCTATGATCGACAGCGGAGCATCTTCTTGTTTCATAGACCGAGAGTTGGCGCTACACCACGCTATTCCCACATGAGAACTGAGTCAGCCGTTGGCAGTGGAAACTATAGATGGCCGGCCTCTGAAGTCTGGGGGGGGTGACCCGGGTGACTGAGGCTGTGGAAGTGATGGTCCCTGGACATAGGGAAGACCTGTCGTTCTATGTGGCGTCCTTGCCGCGCTTCCCGGTGGTGTTGGGCATGACTTGGTTGGTTAGGCACAACCCCACAATCTTTTGGGATGAAGCTGTGGTGGTTTTTACCTCCAAGTACTGCCATCAACATTGCCAGCCTGAAGAGGAGCCAGAGGTGTTGGCAGGGGCGCCTTCTCCAAGAGAGATAACTTTGCCCACCAAGTATGGGAGCTTTCGGGACGTCTTCGACAAAAAGGAAGCGGAGCAACTCCCTCCTCACCGGCCCTATGATTGTGCCATTGATTTGGTGCCTGGGGCATGCATCCCTGCCAGGTGGATCTACTCTCTATCTGAACCAGAGTTGGCAGCGCTAAGGGAGTTTCTGGATACCAATTTGAAGAAAGGCTTCATTCGCCCTTCACAATCCCCAGCTGGTGCACCCCTGCTGTTTGTGAAGAAAAAAGGGGGGAACTCCATCCCTGTAATGATTATAGAGCCCTAAACCAGCTCACAATCCCCAACAGTTACCCGCTGCCGCTCATCAGGGAAATGTTGGAGCGGTTGTGTTCTGCCAAATTTTTCACGAAGCTGAATTTGAGAGGAGCTTACAACTTGGTGCGGATTAAGGAGGGGCACGAGTGGAAGACTGCGTTTAAGACCCGTTACGGTCAGTTTGAGTATTTAGTAATGCCATATGGGCTGTCGGGAGCACCTGGAGTCTTCCAAAATTTCATGAATGACATCTTCCGGGACTTTGTGGACCGCTTCATGATAGTTTATTTGGATGATATTTTGATTTACTCAAATACTCCTGAAGAACACGACTCACACATGCGTGCAGTGCTGCAGAAGTTACGGGAACACCGCCTTTATGCGAAGCTGGAAAAGTGTGGGTTTGGCCTAACCATGTTGGACTTTCTGGGGTATCGGGTCTCTCCGGCAGGAGTAGAGATGGACCCCGAAAAGGTTCGTTGTGTACTCACGTGGCAACCCCCCAAGACCAAGAAGGATTTGCAACGCTTCTTGGGGTTTGCCAATTACTACCATTGGTTCATAGCCAATTACTCCAATCAGACTGCACTGCTCACAGATTGCCTGAAGGGCTCAGGACCTTTCCAATGGACAGAAGCTGCACAAGAGGCGTTCAAGAGCCTGAAGCGAAGGTTTGCTACTGAACCCATCCTACAGCATGCCAACCCGGAGCTCCCTTTTGTGGTAGAGTCGGATGCGTCAGAAGTAGCGATCGGAGCGGTTCTTTTGCAACCTGCCCAGAAAGGGGGAGGACTGAAACCTTGTGCATACTTTTCCAGAAAGTTAACCAACTCTGAACAAAACTACACTGTGTGGGAAAAGGAGCTATTAGCCATTAGAGATGCCTTTGAAGCCTGGAGACACCATCTGGAAGGGGCACAGCATGAAATTGAGGTGTGCACGGACCATCGTAATCTAGAGCGTCTCCATACCGCCCGTAAATTCAACCAGAGGCAAGTGCGCTGGGCCCAGTTCTTCGCACGGTTCCATTTAAAAATTCATTATATCTCCCAAGCGCAGAATAAGCGGGCTGATGCCCTCTCAAGGAAACCTGAATTTTTGGGGGACCCACCCCAAGACCGTTACAGTACATTATTCCTCCCGAGAGGAGAGTGGTAGGGGCCTGCCAAGATTCTTGGGAAGCTGAAGTACGTGAGGCGCAACAACGGGACCCTTTCGTACAGGAGCAGCGGGTCGAAGAGGACGTGCCACCCAAGGCAGATCAGAAGGACTTTATATGGAAGGATGGCATACTGCACCATCAGGAAGCTATTTATGTGCCCCCCGGAGAACTGCGAGCGAGAGTACTTCGTCAGTGCCATGACGCCCCCACGGCAGGCCACTTTGGGGTCTTTAAGACCATTCAAGCTGTTACCAGGGAGTTTTGGTGGCCCAAGGTGAAGAAGGACGTAGAGCATTACGTTTGCTCTTGCCCCACTTGCATGCAGGCTAAACATGCCACTGGGAAGCCACCGGGGCTGTTGGAACCCCTTCCTACTCCCGCAGGACCTTGGCGAATGATTACTATGGACTTTATAACAGACCTTCCCCCTTCGCAGGGGAAAACCACAGTTTTGGTGGTAGTCGATGCCTTCTCGAAAATGGCTCACTTCATACCGTGCGCAGGGCTCCCAAGTGCTCAAAACACTGCCAAGTTGTACGTGCAAAATGTGTATCGGCTGCACGGACTGCCAGACAGTCTGGTTTCCGATCGGGGCACACAATTCACCGCGCGTTTTTGGCAAACATTGTGGAAGTTGCTGCAAAGCGAGCTGAGACTGTTGTCTGCCCATCATCCCCAAACGGATAGACAGTCCGAGAGGGTGAACGCAATTTTGGAACAATATTTACATTGTTTTGTGGGGTATCAGCAGGACAACTGGATGTCCTACCTGCATTTAGCAGAATTTGCTTATAATAATGCTGTGCATTCGCACACGCAACAGACTCCTTTCTTCGCCAATTTTGGCTACCACCCCCAAGCCTTCCCTGCCCCAAAGGACAGTCTCTCAGTCCCAGCCGCTGAGGATTACTTGCAGGAACTCCACGCTATGCAACAGCTACTCCAAGAGCAACTAGAACAGGCCAAAGTGGATTACAAACGCACAGCTGACCAGCATCGAAGAGAGGGGGACCTCATACGAGTGGGAGACCAGGTCTGGATCTCTACACGTTTCCTAGCTATGCCTGGCCGGTGTCATAAACTGCAGGATCGGCGTGTAGGGCCCTTTGAGGTGGAGGCTCAGATTAACCCCGTGGCTTACAGACTAAAATTGCCGCCCACCTTCAAGATGCACCCAGTCTTCCACAGAGCATTGTTAAGAACATAAGAACATAAGAAGAGCCTGCTGGATCAGGCCAGTGGCCCATCTAGTCCAGCATCCTGTTCTCACAGTGGCCAACCAGGTGCCTGGGGGAAGCCCGCAAGCAGGACCCGAGTGCAAGAACACTCTCCCCTCCTGAGGCTTCCAGCAACTGGTTTTCAGAAGCATGCTGCCTCTGACTAGGGTGGCACAGCACAGCCATCACAGCTAGTAGCCATTGATAGCCCTGTCCTCCATGAATTTGTCTAATCTTCTTTTAAAGCCATCCAAGCTGGTGGCCATTACTGCATCTTGTGGGAGCAAATTCCATAGTTTAACTATGCGCTGAGTAAAGAAGTACTTCCTTTTGTCTGTCCTGAATCTTCCAACATTCAGCTTCTTTGAATGTCCACGAGTTCTAGTATTATGAGAGAGGGAGAAGAACTTTTCTCTATCCACTTTCTCAATGCCATGCATAATTTTATACACTTCTATCATGTCTCCTCTGACCCGCCTTTTCTCTAAACTAAAAAGCCCCAAATGCTGCAACCTTTCCTCGTAAGGGAGTCGCTCCATCCCCTTGATCATTCTGGTTGCCCTCTTCTGAACCTTTTCCAACTCTATAATATCCTTTTTGAGATGAGGCGACCAGAACTGTACACAGTATTCCAAATGCAGCCGCGCCATAGATTTATACAACGGCATTATGATATCGGCTGTTTTATTTTCAATACCTTTCCTAATTATCGCTAGCATGGAATTTGCCTTTTTCACAGCTGCCACACACTGGGTCGACATTTTCATCGTGCTGTCCACTACAACCCCGAGGTCTCTCTCCTGGTCGGTCACCGCCAGTTCAGACCCCATGAGCGTATATGTGAAATTCAGATTTTTTGCTCCAATATGCATAATTTTACACTTGTTTATATTGAATTGCATTTGCCATTTTTCCGCCCATTCACTCAGTTTGGAGAGGTCTTTTTGGAGCTCTTCGCAATCCCTTTTTGTTTTAACAACCCTGAACAATTTAGTGTCATCAGCAAACTTGGCCACTTCACTGCTCACTCCTAATTCTAGGTCATTAATGAACAAGTTGAAAAGTACAGGTCCCAATACCGATCCTTGAGGGACTCCACTTTCTACAGCCCTCCATTGGGAGAACTGTCCGTTTATTCCTACTCTCTGCTTTCTGCTTCTTAACCAATTCCTTATCCACAAGAGGACCTCTCCTCTTATTCCATGACTGCTAAGCTTCCTCAGAAGCCTTTGGTGAGGTACCTTGTCAAACGCTTTTTGAAAGTCTAAGTACACTATGTCCACTGGATCACCTCTATCTATATGCTTGTTGACACTCTCAAAGAATTCTAATAGGTTACTGAGACAGGACTTTCCCTTGCAGAAGCCATGCTGGCTCTGCTTCAGCAAGGCTTGTTCTTCTATGTGCTTAGTTAATCTAGCTTTAATTATACTTTCTACCAGTTTTCCAGGGACAGAAGTTAAGCTAACTGGCCTGTAATTTCCGGGATCCCCTCTGGATCCCTTTTTGAAGATTGGCGTTACATTTGCCACTTTCCAGTCCTCAGGCACGGAGGAGGACCCAAGGGACAAGTTACATATTTTAGTTAGCAGATCAGCAATTTCACCTTTGAGTTCTTTGAGAACTCTCGGGTGGATGCCATCCGGGCCCGGTGATTTGTCAGTTTTTATATTGTCCATTAAGCTTAGAACTTCCTCTCTCGTTACCACTATTTGTCTCAGTTCCTCAGAATCCCTTCCTGCAAATGTTAGTTCAGGTTCAGGGATCTGCCCTATATCTTCCACTGTGAAGACAGATGCAAAGAATTCATTTAGCTTCTCTGCAATCTCCTTATCGTTCTTTAGTACACCTTTGACTCCCTTATCATCCAAGGGTCCAATCGTCTCCCTAGATGGTCTCCTGCTTTGAATGTATTTATAGAATTTTTTGTTGTTGGTTTTTATGTTCTTAGCAATGTGCTCCTCAAATTCTTTTTTAGCATCCCTTATTGTCTTCTTGCATTTCTTTTGCCAGAGTTTGTGTTCTTTTTTATTTTCTTCATTCGGACAAGACTTCCATTTTCTGAAGGAAGACTTTTTGCCTCTAAGAGCTTCCTTGACTTTGCTCGTTAACCATGCTGGCATCTTCTTGGCCCTGGCGGTACCTTTTCTGATCTGCGGTATGCACTCCAGTTGAGCTTCTAATATAGTGTTTTTAAACAACTTCCAAGCATTTTCGAGTGATGTGACCCTCTGGACTTTGTTTTTCAGCTTTCTTTTTACCAATCCCCTCATTTTTGTGAAGTTTCCTCTTTTGAAGTCAAATGTGACCGTGTTGGATTTTCGTGGCAATTGGCCAGTTACATGTATGTTTAATTTAATAGCACTGTGGTCACTGCTCCCAATCGGTTCAACAACACTTACATCTCGCACCAGGTCCCGGTCCCCACTGAGGATTAAGTCCAGGGTTGCCGTCCCTCTGGTCGGTTCCATGACCAACTGGTCTAGGGAATAGTCATTTAGAATATCTAGAAACTTTGCTTCTTTGTCATGACTGGAACACGTATGCAGCCAGTCTATGTCCGGGTAGTTGAAGTCACCCATTACTACCACATTTCCTAGTTTGGATGCTTCCTCAATTTCATATCTCATCTCAAGGTCTCCCTGAGCATTTTGATCAGGGGGACGATAGATCGTTCCCAGTATTAAGTCCCTCCTGGGGCACGGTATCACCACCCACAACAATTCTGTGGAGGAGTCTGCCTCTTTTGGGGTTTCGAGCTTGCTGGATTCAATGCCTTCTTTCATGTATAGAGCGACTCCGCCACCAATGCGTCCTTCCCTGTCCTTCCGATATAGTTTATATCCAGGGATAACCGTATCCCACTGGTTTTCTCCATTCCACCAGGTCTCCGTTATGCTCACTATATCAATGCTCTCCTCTAAGACCAAGCACTCCAGTTCTTACAGTCAACACTTACAGTTGTTGACCAAGGACGCTGCCCCCGACCCTCACCGTCTGCAAGTGGAGCCCGCACTGCCGTTGTTGGTAGAGGGGGAGGAGGAATACGAAGTAGAACAGATTTTGGACTCGCGAAAACGCTGAGGGCGTCTTCAGTACCTGATTCATTGGAAGGGGTACGATCCAACTGAACGTTCCTGGGAAACTGAGGAGAATGTGCATGCTCCGACTTTGGTGCGAGAATTCCATGAGGCTTATCCAGTGAAACCTAGACCTCGGGGGTGGGAAGGGTTAATGCGTGGAGGGGGGGATGATGTTGGGCTTCAGCTAAACCAGAATGGACAGGGAAGGGGGAGGCATGAGTTTCAGGCACCTCCGCCGCCAGAGGAAGCAGAGTTGGGAATTGTTGAGTCTGGACAGGACCTTGCGGGAGTGGGTCAGCCTGCACACCAGCCAATTCCCACGGTTACCGCATTCTCAGAGGAACAGAGAGCGCTGCCCCCAGCTGATGCAGAAGACTTGTTGGGGGAAGCTCCAGAGACAGTACCAGCTCCTCCCTTGCCAAGCAGTTCCCAGGAGGATTCCAGTGTGGCACAGCCCCCGGATCTTGAGCCTGTTGCTCAGGAGCAGGTGGCTTCCGATGAGCCGTTGGAAGCACGCCCTCTGTCCCCGCGCTCCCGCCGCCGCGAGAAACGGACAGGGCAAAGACAGGAATTACGTAGGAGTCAGAGATTACGTTCGAAAACGTTCCCTTCATAAGCTTGCCGCTTAAAGTGGGGAGTCGTTGAGTCAACTTCCTTCACATGCTGCAGAGCATGTCTAGAGTATAGTTAGGGATTCTAGTGAGTTAGCGCAGGGTTTCCTATGAAGCGCAATGCTTTTGATGTATCCATTACTCTAATAAAACAAGATTTATTTGCACCCACACTTCAGCCTCATTCTTTCGGCTCTGGATGGAATAATACCTTGGCGCAGTCGTTAACCAAAATGGAGGCAATAGTCAAGAAATCAGAAGAAGGCTAGCCCTGAGGAGGGCAGCTAGGAGAGAACTGGAAAAGGTCCTGAAATGTAAAGATGTCGGGCTGGACGCAGAGGCAGGCTTCAGCCGGAGACTGGCGGGTCGGGTGTTGCGGTCTGACCTTGGAAGACCCCATTGCTGTGATAATCTTTCGGCTTCTGAGGAATGGGAGGTGCCCCTGCAGCGGCCATCATTTTGCCATGCGGCCTCTGTTTGTTTTGCTTGTTATCAGTCACGTTTACACCCTGGCTCCTCTGCCTTGGCTTCCTTGAGAACTGCCCTGTTGGTTTTGATTTCGAGGGGCCTATTGTCCCGCCCCTCTCTTTCTTGGAGTTGCTGGATGTTAAGATTGGGGGAGGATGTTGCTTTACATCTTGCAAATGAACTATTACCACACTGGTTTGATGCTTATACAAGGAACCTCCATCTGTAGTTACACCTCCGGACTATACAGGAGGGAAGCCCTATTGTTATTGGAACTTGTTGCTTCTACGTTATTGTTTAGTTTTTATTGTTAGTCTCTTAATGTTTTGATGTTTACATGTTCTGCTTTGCACGTCGCTTAGAGAGATAAGCGACTAATAAGTCGAATAAATAAATAAATAAATAATCATAGATTCATAGAGTTGGAAGGGGCCTGTAAGGCCATCGAGTCCACCCCCGTTCAATGCAGGAATCCAGATCAAAGCATTCCCGACAGATGGCTGTCCAGCCACCTCTTGAAGATCTCCAATGTTGGAGAGCCCACCACCTCCGTAGGTCATTTGTTCCACTGTAGTACTGGTCTAACAGGAAGTTTTTCCTGATGTTCAGTCGAAATCTGGCTTCCTGCAACTTGAGTCCATTATTCAGTGGAATGATCTGGAATGATCGAGAAGAGATCCTGGCCCTTTGTGTGACAACCTTTCAAGCACTCAAAGAGTGCTATCATATCTCCTCTTCTCAAGGTTAAACATGCCCAGTTCTTTGAGTCTCTCTTCATAGGGCTTTGTTTCCATTCCCTTGATCATCCTTGTTGCCCTTCTCTGAACCTGCTCCAGTTTGTCTGCGTCCTTCTTAAAGTGTGGTGTCCAGAACTGGATGCAGTACTCAAGATGAGGCTGAACCAGCGCCAAATAGAGGGGAACTAGTACTTCAGAATAAATATTTAGAACCCACCCTCTTCACTGTAATGTTTTAAAGATTTTTTTAAAGATGTTTTTAAAGTTGTTTTAATATGTTTTAGTCTTTTGTGCTTAAGATGTTTTAAAGTCTTTTCTAGTGTTTTTGTTTGCTGTCCTGGGCTCCTTCTGGGAGGAAGGGTGGGATATAAACAAACAAACAAACATTCCACTCCTGAAGCGGACATGGTCTGGCTTCCAGGCCCAACTGAGGCTCCAGAGCAGTGAAGTGCTGTTACACTGGAGAGGGTGGGGATGTGGTTCTAATTCAGATGAGCTCAGTCATAATCCCACAGATGGTAGTTTCACCCCAATGGCTCCTCAGTCAAGCACTTAAAGCAAATGTCTGCAGTTTTTCTTGTACAGAACAACGTCAGCGTTGCAACAAAACATCATCAAATTGGCAGTTCTCACAAAATCACCTGTACTTGACTTGCACTTGTGGGTTCCTCCAGAAATGCAAGTCATGGTTATTCCTTTCTGTTCTCTCTCAAATTTGCATGGCTGATGGAGACATTTCATTACTTGTTTGGTCCACCGCAGTTTAGGGTTGCCAAGGGGTTAGTTGTTAACCCTGGGAACCCAATCAATAAGGTGGGAAGTTGCTAGCCCATCTATGCTAGCCCCTCTAATGCAACTATTTCCGCTTGCGCAATGGAACTCCTTCCTCCTCTCCTGTGCTTGCCCTGTGCTTCTCATATTGTTTCAGAAAGTGTGAATTTGATCAATTTGGCTTTAAATGCAAACTTGATCAAATTTCTCACCCATCCCTACTTGAAATAGACTTCTTTGAAAGGGCATTTGGTCACTGAAGGTTTTACTCAGCTGACTTTCAAGTAACAGACTTCATCCTCATCTCAGAACAGACTGCTACTATTCAGCAGTGAAGAAGAGACAAAAGTTCTCCTCTATGTACAAGGATTTCTACAAAAACAAGAGCTTCCTTTCCCTCTCCTCCCCCTGTGTGTCTCTCAGATTTGTTCTGGGGGTTCCCTCAACCCTCTGGGGCAGATGGGTGGACTAGATGGGCCACTGGCCTGATCCAGCAGGCTCTTCTTATGTTCTTAACTGCATGGAGAGAGGGGAAAGGATGGATGAATCTGTCAATTTTGGTCTCTGAGTTTCTCCCTTTTCCACTCTTCAGCTTGCTCCATTTTTGCATCAGTTTGTAAAAATTTCAACATTTTCATTTCTCCAAATATGCAATTTTTTCTAAAATGATGTTTCCTTAGTGGGCTGATTTTGCAAGCAACTCCTCCCACACATATATGCATGTTTGTCAGCATTTTCCCCCAATATATGTATGCATTTTTTTCTGGTTGAAGAACTGCACATCAAGATACGGAGTATGAATTTCAAAGGATAGGTGCGTTTTGGTTTGTGTACACTGGTTTGGGAAGTGCGAATTAAAATGTGAACCAACTAATTATTGATTGAATGATTGATTGCATTTATATCTCACCTCTTCTCCAAGGAGCTCAAGGTTGCATACAAACATGGTTCTACCCCTCTTCATTTAATCCCCACAACAACCCTTGGAGGTAGAATCATAGAATAGTAGAGTTGGAAAGGAACTATAAGGCCATCGAGTTCAACCTCCTGCTCAATGCAGGAATCCAAATCAAAGCATTCCCAACAGATGGCTGTCCAGCTGCCTCTTGAAGGCCTCTAGTGTCGGAGAGCCCACTACCTCTTTAGGTAATTGGTTCCATTGTCGTATGGCTCTAAACATCTTAAAAAGCAATTCCAGCACAGACACAGACTTGGATTAAGTTTTCTACTTAAATGGTTTCTTGAAAGAAGGTCTTCAACAGGTGTCGAAAAGATAGCACACAGGTTAGGCTGAGAGGCAGTGAGTGGCCCAAGGTCACCCAGTGAGCTTCATGGCTTGAGTGGGGATTCGAACCCTGGTCTCCCAGGTTCTAGTCCAACACTCTAATCACTACACCACATTTCTCTCCTCCATTCATAGCAGACACACCAAGAAAAGAAGTGAGGGCTTCAGTGGCTTCTCTTTTCCCCTTGCTAGGGCTGGTTCACACACATAACATTACTATTATTATTTATTTATTTAATTTGTATCCCGCCCTTCCTCCCAGCAGGAGCCCAAGGCGGCAAACAAGGCACTAAAAACACTTTAAAACATCATAAAAACAAATCTTAAAATACATTAAGACAAAACAGCGTTAAAAACATTTTAAAAACTTTTTAAAAAAGGGTTAAAAACTTTATTAAAAAACATATTAAGCAATTGTGACACAGACACAGACTGGGATAGCTCTCACGTTAAAAGGCTTGTTGAAAGAGGAAAGTCTTCAAAAGGCGCCAAAAAGATAGCAGAGATGGTGCCTGTCTAATATTTAAGGGGAGGGAATTCCAAAGGGCATGTGCCAGTATACTAAAGGTCCGTTTCCTATGTTGTGCAGAATGGACTTCCTGATAAGATGGTATCTGCAGGAGGCCCTCACCTGCAGAGCGCAGTGATCGACTGGGCATATAAGGGGTAAGACGGTCTTTCAGGTCCCGAGCTGTATAGGGCTTTGTACACCAAAACTAGAACCTTGAACTTGGCCTAGTAGCAAATGGGCAGCCAGGGCAATTCTTTCAGTAGAGGGGTGACATGATGGCGATACCCTGCTTCAGTGCGCAGTCTCGCCGCCGCATTTTGCACCAGCTGCAGCTTCCGGACCAACCTCAAGGGCAGCCCCACATAGAGCGCATTACAGTAATCCAGCCTAGAGGTTACCAGTGCGTGGACAACAGTGGTCAGGCTATCCCGGTCCAGAAACGGCCGCAGCTGTCTCACCATCCGAAGCTGGTAAAAGGCACTCCTAGCCACGGAGGTCACCTGGGCCTCTAGTGACAAAGATGGATCCAGGAGCATCCCCAGGCTACAGACCTGCTCTTTTAGAGGGAGTATGACCCCGTCCAAAGCAGGCAACATCATGTACACATCACTTGATTTCTGTGTATGCCAGCCTATTTCATACATTCCACTCAGGCGAAATGCATGCATGCCCATGTGGCAATAGAAGCGTAGCAGTGGCACACTCTGCCCCTAACTTACGCACACCCAGTGCAAATTTCACAGGACAGACACGTTTTGGTTCCCATATTGGCTTGGTAGGTTTGCAAGGAAATGTGTTCATTTCTCCCTATCCTGTCATTACAACTCACAAATTCTACTTCTTTCATTACAATTGGGGGGCCTTTCACATAATTTCGCAGCAAATCATGTTTGACAAGGATCACAACAAAATTTGGAAGAAATCACATTAAGAATGTAAGAAGAGCCTGCCTGCTGGAACAGGCCAAAGGGCCCCCCTCTAGACCAGCATCCTGTTCTCACAGTGGCCAACCAGATGCCCCAACAGGAAGCCCACTAGCAGAACCTGAGCGGAAGAGCAACTCTCCCCTCCTGCAGTTTCCAGCAGCTGGTTTTCAGAAGCATACTGTCTCTGACAGTGGAGGCAGAACATAGTCATTGTGGCTAATAGCCACTGATAGCTTTATCCGCCAAGAATTTCTCTCATCCTTTTAAAAAGCCATCCTGTTTAGAGGCCATCACTACCCTTTGGGGTACCCTTTGCTGTGGTATAGCACAGTGGGGAGGAGAGCCTGGCTGGGAGTCCAGAGTCTGTGAGTTCAAATCCCCGCTCATGTCTCCTAGGTGTAAAGGGCCAGCTAAAGATCACCCCACAGTGAGTGGCTCAGGGGTTACGTACCCTGCCACCTGTGCAGCCGTGGGCAAGCTGCAGAGTCCCAAGGAGCCCAGTTGCCCCCCAGCTGGCAGTTGCGGACAAGGAAGGGGCTGGCTTGTGCAGCTGTGGCAAGCTGAGCAGGCCCTAGCCAGCTGGGGAGGACTAGCCTCAGAGGGAGGCAATGGGAAACCCCCTCTGAATAATGCTTACCATGAACACCCTATTCATAGGGTTGCCATAAGTCGGGATCGACTTGAAGGCAGTCCATTTCCATTTTCACAGCACTTTGATGGTTTGCGAGAGGGTAGTATATAGAGGGCAGTATATCTACATCTATAGATATAAATATGAACTCTGTGCTGTGTAAGTACTTTCTTTTGTCTGTCCTGAATCTTCATTGGATATCCCTGCATTCTAGTATTATGAGAGAGGCGTTTCTCTGTTCACTTTCTCCATGCCATACATAATTTTATACACTTCTAGTTTATACATTCACACAGTTTTGATTTTCTCTCCCCCTTAATGTGAAGGTGGTATGTTGACTGAAGTGGTGTTAGAATGTGGGGCAGCCCCTCTCCAGGAGCCCCAGTCAAAACATCTCCTTGCTCGATCGGCACCTGTTTGCTTGGGTGGATGCACTCCTGAGTGAGTTGCATTTACGAACCTCCTCCAGACTGAATGGACTGCACCTCTTCCAATCTGATCCACAAACCAGTTAAACCAGTGAGCCTGGATGAAAGCCAATCACCATTAGGCTCTTAAAGCAAACGAGCTTGGGAGTTTTTCCTTAGTGATTTATTCAGGGTGGTGGTGGTAGACAGCCACACTTCGCTCTAAAACACCCCCTCCTTGCAGAACAATACCTGCTTAGAAAGAGTGGTTGGTTTACATACCTGTCTGCATAAAATCCCAGGAGGACTGTCTTCTTTTGGCTGATTGGTGGGCATGAACAGTCCAAGCAGATAAATCACTTTCTGGTTCCTGGAGAACAAACGGTTTTTAAAAACACACTTGTATCTGACCCTCCCCCAGCACTTCAGGACAGCAATAACTTTGTGCAGAAGGTAAGCTTCACAGTTGAGCAGACATATGAGCTCAGATCTCTTCAGTCCAAGTCCAAGCCAATTCCACTGCATCAGGGGTGTAGTTGTCCAGGATCTTGGGGGGTCTTAGACCCCTTAGTTTTTTGGGAGCAGGGTCCCCAGCAAGGTCCCTACAGGGGTGTTGTTTAGCTACTGAGAAGAGTCTTCAAGCATGTTTTCTTGTCTTTTTCTACTGATTGGAGCCGATCAGACTAAAATGAGATGAGTCAGCCACTGGGGAGACTATTTTCAGATGGTAACACTCTCCCCTTTCGTGCTTATTGGCTTCTAGGGACGTCTGTTGTTGTGGAAGAAGGCATTACCAAGGATCTCAAGCTCAACCCAGCAGGGGTGTGGCTGTGATTGTTATGAAGGCCCCTGCACTTCTGTTAACAGGTCAGACTATAAGTACCTCTACTTGAACATGAATCCTGGCAAGACCAAGGTAGTGTGGGCAAGTAGTTCCCATGTCTGAGAAATTGATCAGTCGACTGCCCTGGATGGTACACAGTCTGGGGGTGCTTCTGGATCCAGCTTTGTCACCTGACGTTGGGGTGGAAAGATCTGGCAGTTTCAGCTCTCTCTGTTTCACATTTTTCCAATCTTACATTCACATTTCTGCAGCAATTTGCGATTTTTTTAAAAAAAAAACCCTCATGAAAATTCTCCAGCATTCTAGTGCAAAGTTCTACTAATACACACATTTTTGTAGCCAGTTTTGCCCAATGTACAAATTTTTGCCAGCAATTTCTCCTAATATGCATTTTTGTATGTTATATTCACTCATTTATTCATTTTTATGCACACTTTCCCCTATGCATTTTTGCAGAGCTTGGAAAAGTTACTTTTTTTGAACTACAACTCCCATCAGCCCAATCCAGTGGCCATGCTGGCTGGGGCTGATGGGAGTTGTAGTTCAAAAAAGTAACTTTTCTAAGCTCTGCATTTTTGTAAACATTGTTTGGCAAACTGCATCGCAGAATTCAAATAAGTGTGAATTTCGAAGGATGGCTGTGCTTCATTTCTCAGTGTTTCAGAAAGTGTGAATTTGAAAGATTCAGCTTGAAATGTGAACTGAGTTGAATTTCTCCCCTATCCGCACTAGAGGCCCAAGTAGCCTCTCTGTCTGGAAGTGCCTTTCACCAGTTACAACTAGTATGACAGCTGTGGCTGTTTCCTGGACTGGAAACCTGACCACAGATGTTCAGGCATTGGTGACTTCAAGATTGGATTACTGCAATGCACTCTATGTAGGGCTTCCCTTGTGCTGGACATGGAAATTGCAGTTAGTGCAGAATGCTGTAGCACAGTTGCTGACAGGAATGAGACCCTGTCAGTATATAGCACTTCTGCTCAGAGATCTGCACTGGTTGCCAGTTTGCTACTAAACCAAGTTCAAGGTGTTAATGCATAAAGCCCTTGTGACCAATTTGCTTGTTGGACCGCATTACTCCATATGTGCCCCCTCCAATTTACGGAGCTGGTACGTGTTACAGGTGCCACATAATATTTGTTCCGCAGTTGTAAAAAATGGATCTTTTAGTATGGCAGCACCTACACTTTGAAACTCCTTGCCTATTGACATCAGGCAGGTGCCTTCGCTGTATTCTTTCTGGTGCCTACAATATAGGCCTCCCCCGATATGTAGAAGTTTCATGCATTTTAATCAGTTTTATCCAATATCCAAATTTGATTGGCCACACGGCATTGTGACACCACCAGGTTCACTGTAGGATCCCTGATTGGCTGGCATCACTCACATGACTGTTCCCAGCAAGAAGACAAGCAAGTGATGAAACAGCAGACTGGGGAGACAGAGAGGGTGAACAGAAATGGAGAAACATCTACAAAATTTTGGGAAGGCAGAAGAGAAGAAGCCCAGGCCAGGGAGAGTCAAGTTACCATCAGCCACTGAAGGGACCCTCAACGGCTTGAGAGAAATGTTGGGGCTACCTTACCCTCACCTTTTCTGGGCCAGCTTAAATCCTGTGCCTGGAGGAAAGGCAGAAGCAGGAAGGGCAGGCCAGGAGCGTAACACCATCAGGAGACCTGAGAATATTGGGTGCTATTGGTTTGCATTAACATTTTAAAACTGTGATCTGCCTTGGATGCCTTGGCAGCAGGATGGTATATAAATGCAACAAACAAATATATAAGGTAGGGTCTTCTTTTTGGGGAGGAGAGAGAGTTTGGGACTTTGCATTTTTATATTGTGTAACCCACCGTGCGGCCTTATGGTTCAGGGCAGGTATGAAATCCAAATGATAATAATGATAACAATACCTTCAGCATTTCTTTCCTGCCCCAAATGAGAGCCTTGTTATCAGCTCCACCCCGCTGCTGCTGACATGTTGCTCAGGAGGGATGAGGGTTGTGCCTCTTTCGTTACTGGCCATGATCCATGTGCCATTAACAGCAGCAGCAGGACACACAGATCTTAATCAGGTGAAACTTGATTTGCAGACCATTAGAACTGGAGGATCTCCGAAATGGAGGTTCTTATTTAGAGCCAAATGTATCGATTTTGCACATATCGGAAATAATATGAGAACTAAAACATACTCATCCTTTGAAATTCACACGTTTTGCAATGCATTTCTCAAGCCAATGTTTTTTTTAAAAAAATGCATATATTAGAGGAAAGTGTGCTTAAAGATGAATATATTTGTGAAAATAACATAAAATACATTATGTGAGGAGACATTGCTTGCAAAAATGTGTTCAGTGGTCAGAATGCAATACAAAAATATGTATATTCTTGGATTGAGCAGGGGGTTGGACTTGATAGCCTTATAGGTCCCTTCCAACTCTACTATTCTATGTTTCTATATTAGGAGAAATTTGCAATAAAATGTTGAGGAATTTTAAGATTTTATTAAAAGAATGCAAATTGCAGAAATGTGGAGAATTGAATTTGAGATCGGAAAAATGACAAAGTGAGAGAACTGAAATTGTCTGATCCTTCCATCCCAACTCCGGGGCTAATGTGTGCATTGGAACTTAGTTTTATTTATTTATTTATATTTAATTCAATTTTTATACTGCCCATAGCAAAGCTCTCTGGGCGGTGTACAACAATAAAAATATAAATTTACATTTCAATTTTAAAACTACATAATCATCAAATCAACAATTAAACAAACAGATGAAACATGTAACTGACATATACAACAATAATACAGATACTACAATACTAAAATATTAAAAATATTGAAAATATTAAAATGCCTGGGCAAAGAGGAAGGTTTTCACCTGGCGCCGAAAGGATAGTAAAGTAGGCGCCAGGCGTACCTCATCAGCAAGGGTGTTCCATAGTTCAGGGGCCACTACCGAGAAGGCCCTCTTTCTTGTAGTCGCCTTCCGGGCATCTTTCTGAGTAGGGACCCAGAGGAGGGCCTTCGATGTTGAGCGTAGTGCACAGGTGGGTTCGTATCGGGAGAGATGATCCACCAGGTATTGTGGGCCCGTGCCGTGTAAGGCTTTATAGGTCAAAACCAGCACCTTGAATTGGGCCCGGAAACGTATAGGCAGCCAGTGCAAGCGGGCCAGAATTGGTGTCACATGTTCCAACCGCTTGGTCCCGGTTATTAATCTGGCCGCTGCATTCTGCACAAGCTGCAGTTTCCGAACCGTCTTCAAAGGCAGCCCCACGTATAGTGTGTTGCAGTAGTCCAATCTTGAGGTTACCAGAGCATGGATAACTGAGGTAAGATGTTCCCTGTCCAGATACGGGCGTAGCTGGGTGTGGGGCGTCCTTCCCTGGCTCTCCCTGTCAGGTTCCTACCTGCTCGTAGTTACTGCCTGTCTCTAGGCACCACCAGGGACTCCACCAGTCCAGACTGTCCTTTATTTTATTTTTTTCTCTCCCCGCTCTAGCACAGATCTCAACAGATCCCCCTGCTAGGCAACCACCAGTCACGTCCTAATACTAGTATTCCCAGAGACTCTGAATACTGGTATTGTTATTCTCTTCACCGCTGCCACCATTTGTTACAGTTCCCCTTCAGCCTTGGTCATTACCTTACCCTCCCTTCTGGTCTGTGAAACCCCAGCCAAGGATCAGGCCTTTGGTAAACTAAATTAAGTATTTATTAAAGATAACAAAGCTAACAAGATTAACAAGATTTCTTCTTAAAGCACATAAGCATATGGTTTTACTCAATACTAATCCGAACTCCACCTCCCTCCTTCTCCACTCTCTCCTGTCAAACAACTCTCTAAACCCCACCAAGCAACCCACTCAGTTCTCTTCTCCCCCCCTGATTCCACTCTCACTCTTCCTTTTATACGTTCAGCCATTTTAAACACTCAGCCAATCATCTAGCATTCTACTGCCCATTCACTCCCCCTCCTCTTTCACTACTTACCATATATCTTCTAAACAACCAACACTTGCCATATATACATTAATATAGGAACATCACATTCCCCCCCCCCCCTTAAAACAACGGCAGAGTATTATTCCTGTTCCAGGATTTATACGTCACGTTAACAAATAAAAGTCTCTATGGGGAAAATGTCTTTCTTTGTTCCTCCGTCTGGTCACATCACTGCAGTCCCAGCCACTTGCCTGGAAAGTCCATCGGCCAGTACATTGTCCTTGCCTTTTATGAACTGGAAGTCCACTTGATAGTCCTGTAGGGCCCAGGACCACCTCTGCAGCATAGTGTTATGGTTTTTCATAGTCTGCAACCATAACAAGGCCCGATGATCCGTAGTCACTGTGAATCTTCATCCCCACACGTATGGGCGCAACTTGTTCAGTCCCCACACGACCGCTAGGCACTCCTTCTGGACCGACGAATAGTTTTTCTCCCTCGGCATCAGCTTGCGACTCAGGTACGCCACTGGATGTCTGGTGCCTTCTCTCTCCTGCAGCAAGACGACTCCCAGCGCCAGGTCCGACGCATCTGTAGCCACAATGAATGGTTTCTCATAGTCTGGTGCTATTAATATGGGTCCTTGGCACAAGGCTTGCTTCAGTAGATCAAAAGCCTTCTGACATTCATCCGTCCATACCACACGCTCAGAACACTTCTTCTTTGTTAATTCATGCAAGGGGGTTGCTATTTCCCCAAAATTTCTCACAAACTTCCTATAAAATCCAGCCACACCCAGAAATGCCCTTACTTGTTTTTTGGTTAAGGGGATCGGCCACGCTTGTATTGCCTCCACCTTGCTCCATAAGGGGGTGATTTTCCCACTCCCCACCTTATGTCCTAAATACATTACTTCCTTTAGTCCAAACTGGCATTTCTTAGCTTTTATTGTGAGGCCTGCTTTTCTTAAGGCCTCCAATACTGTTGTCAGGTGTTGGACATGCTCAGGCACCGACTTGCTAAAAATGTCCACATCATCGATATAGGCCACTGCAAAATCTGACATGCCTCGCAACACAGTATTGATTAGCCTCTGAAATGAACTTAGTGAGTTCCTTAGTCCCATGAGTAAGGTCACAAACTCATATAACCCATCTGGTGTACTGAAGGCAGTTTTGGCTCTGGATTGCTCGTCTAGTTCCATTTGCCAAAATCCTTTACAGAGATCTAGTGTAGAGATAATGGTTGCTGCCCCCAATAACTCTAACATTGCGTCTACCCTAGGCATAGGATACGCATCTGGGACAGTAATTTTATTGATTAGCGGATAATCAATGCAAAACCTGGTCGTTCCATCTTTTTTCAGAACCAGGACAATACTTGAGGCCCAGGGACTGATGGATTCCCTGATCACTCCTAATTCCAGCATATCTTCCACCTCCTTTTTGATCTCATTCAAAACTTTCCCATTCACACGGTACGGAACAGATCTGATTGGGGCATGATCTCCAGTATCAATGGAATGTATAACTATACTGGTTCGGCCAGGTTTGTTGCTAAAGAGATTCCTATAGGTTTTCAAAACTCTCAGAATCTCTTTTACTTCCTCCTTCACCTCCTCTGACCATTCCACTTGATCTACCCCTCCTTTGTCTTTGCTTTCCTGTACCAAATCTGGAAGTTCAGGCCCACTTCCCTCAGGGAATAAGGTAACTTGCAACACCTGTGCATCCCTGGTATGGTAAGGCTTCAACATATTTACATGAACCACTTTGCTTTTGTTTAATTGATCTGTGGTGATTACATACGCCACTGTGTCAAGCCTTTCTCTGATGGTATATGGTCCTTCCCAGTTAGCCTGTAATTTGTCATGTTTCCTGGGTATGAACGCCATAACCATATCTCCCACATCATACACACGTTCCCTGGCTGTTCTGTCATACCAGTAACATTGCTTCTCCTGTGCTTGACTCAAATTCTTTTTCACCATCTCCATCATAGATGTTAATTTATTGCGGAATTCCAATACAAAATCTACTACAGATGTTTTGTACTCTCCCAGGGTTCCTTCCCATGAATTTTTTAATAGTTCCAAAGGTCCCCTCACTTTTCAAGTGAACATGAGTTCAAAGGGTGAGAAGCCTGTTGACTCCTGAGGGACTTCTCTGTATGCAAATAAGCAGCATCCCAACCGTTCATCCCAGTCTTGTGGGTGATCTTGAACATAGCTTCCGATCATGCCCTTCAAAACGCCATTGAATCTCTCTGTTAACCCATTAGTGGCGGGATGGTAAGTAGTGGTCTTTAGATGTTTTAGACCACAACATTTCCACATACATTGCATCACTTCTCCCATGAATACACTGCCTTGATCCGTCAGCACTTCATGAGGGAAACCCAGCCTCATAAAGATTTTTAATAAAGCCTCTGCCACTACAGGGGCTTCCACGGATCTTAGTGCTTCTGCGTCTGGGTACCTGGTGGCAAAATCCACCACCACCAATAGATATTTCTTGCCATGCCTTGTGGGTTTGGAAAAAGGGCCCACCAAATCTATCCCCACTCTATAAAAGGGTTGTCCAATTATAGGAAGGGGCTTTAAGGGTGCCTTAGTCTTTACTCCACTTTTTCCCACCTTTTGGCATATTCCACAAGATAGACAATGTTGTTTTACATCTTTGGAGATGTTTGGCCAATAATAGTGTGCTGCCAATCTCCTCTTGGTCTTTTTTATTCCCAGATGTCCTGCACATGGGACATCGTGGGCTACCTCTAGCAATCTGGTTCTGTATTTGCTAGGTACTATCAATTGCTTCACTGGTTCACATTCATCCTTTCTCTCAGCAGGCATCCACAGTCTATATAAAATCCCATTCTCACACACAACTTGATTCCTCAGTTTGTCAGTGAAAGGAATCTGTTGGGTCAGAGCTTGTTCCTTTATCTGCTTCAAACTCATATCTTTTTGCAGCTCTTCCCTGAATTGATCTGCCTCATCATTATCAGAGACCACTTGATACAGTTTGTCTCCTTCAGCAGGCCTGCTAGTGGTTGCTATGGTGACCTGAGGCTGGTTAACAGATTCCATCCTGTTTGTTTCAGCCCCCCTTAATATGGCTTCTTTTTCTCTGCCAATTTGCTGTCTGGTCACTACATAGATCTTTCCTTGGGCGCCCATTACATCTCTTCCCAGTATTACTGGTTCTTGTTGCTGGGCATTAATGCCTACTTTATATCGGCCCTCTCGGCCTCTCCAAGTCATTTCCACCAGGGCCACAGGCAAACTTTCTGGTTGACCCCTCACTCCTTGGATAGTCACAGTTTCCTGAGGTAATATTACCTCAGATTTTATTAAATCTGGCCTCAGTAATGTCTGAGCGGCACCAATATCAAGCAATGCCCAATAATTTGCCCCTTGTACACTCACTTCCTCTCTCAGACTTGAATCAAGGTCTGTCACTTCTGTCCAGTTTATCTGGCAGAACTGAACCTTTTTCGCTGTTTCTAAAGCCTTGGGCTCTGTTTTCACTGCCCTTGTCTGAGCAGGATTACTAATGGGGTTGGCAACCTCACATTGAAAACGTAGGTGCCCTGGTCTACCACATTTGTAGCATAATTTCTCCTCACTTTTAGGGTACACAGATCCACTCTGGGGTGTCCTGTGCCCTTCAGATTTTACTGGAGGACTCACTCTCTGTGGTACCACATCCCTTATTTTTATTTTATTTTATTTATTTTATTTTATTACATTTTTAGACCGCCCTATAGCAATAAGCTCCCAGGGCGGTGCACAGCATAATAAAACAGGTTAAAATACAAAAACACAATAAAACATAATTAAAAATTTTCAATTTTAAATTCAAATTTTAAAATTTTTAAAATGCCTGGGCAAAGAGATAGGTCTTTACCTGGCGCCGAAAAGATAGCAAAGAAGGTGCCAGGCGTATCTCATCAGGGAGGGCGTTCCATAGTTCGGGGGCCACCACTGAGAAGGCCCTAGCTCTAGTTATCGTTCTCCATGCCTCCCTATGCGTTGGGACACGGAGAAGGGCCTTCGACGTCGAGCGCAGCGACCGGGTAGGTACATAGCGGGAGAGGCGTTCCGCCAGGTATTGCGGTCCGATGCCGTTAAGGGCTTTATAAGTAAGAACCAACACTTTGAATCTGGCCCGGAAACATATTGGTAGCCAGTGCAGCTGGGCCAGGACAGGTGTTATATGATCAAATTTTTTTGTCCCAGTAAGAACTCTGGCCGCAGCATTCTGCACCAGCTGAAGTTTCCGAACCGTCTTCAGAGGTAACCCTACGTAGAGTGCATTACAGTAGTCCAATCTAGAGGTTACCAGAGCATGGATAACTGTGGCAAGGTTCTCCCTATCCAGATAGGGTCGTAGTTGGGCTACCAGCCGAAGCTGGTAGAACGCATTCTGTGCCACCGAGGCTACTTGAGCCTCCAGTGACAGGAGCGGATCTAATAAGACCCCCAAACTACGGACCTGCTCCTTTAGGGGGAGTGTAACCCCATCTAGGGCAGGTCGGGCATCAACCATCTGGGCAGAGAGCCCTCCCACCAACAGCATCTCAGTCTTGTCAGGATTGAGTCTCAGTTTATTAGCTCTCATCCAGTCCATTATCGCGGCCAGGCAGTGGTTTAGTACATTAACAGCCTCACCTGAAGAAGATGAAAAGGAGAAGTAGAGCTGCGTATCATCAGCATATTGCTGGAAAAGCACTCCAAATCTCCTAATGACCTCGCCCAGCGGCTTCATATAGATATTAAAGAGCATGGGGGACAGAACTGAACCCTGTGGGACCCCATATTGGAGTATCCAGGGACTCGAGTAATGCTCCCCAAGCACCAGCTTCTGGAGACGATTCTTGAGGTAGGAGCACAGCCACCGCCAAGCAGTGCCTCCAACTCCTAAGTCCGCAAGACGTCCCAGAAGGATACCATGGTCGATGGTATCAAAAGCCGCTGAGAGATCAAGGAGAACCAACAGAGTTACACTCCCTCTGTCTTTCTCCCGACAGAGGTCATCATACAGGGCGACCAAGGCTGTTTCTGTACCAAACCCCGGCCGAAAGCCCGATTGGCATGGATCCAGATAATCAGTTTCATCCAAGAGAGCCTGGAGCTGGTGAGCGACCACACGCTCTAAAACCTTGCCCAGGAACGGAACATTTGCTACCGGTCTATAGTTGTCAAGATTTTCAGGGTCCAAGGAGGTTTTCTTTAGGAGCGGTCTCACCACTGCCTGTTTCAGGCAGGGTGGTACCACTCCCTCTCGTAAAGAGGCATTAATCACCTCCTTGGCCCATCCGGCTGTTCCGTTCCTGCTAGCTTTTATTAGCCATGAGGGGCAAGGATCCAGAGCAGAAGTGGTCGCCCGCACCTGTCCAAGCACCTTGTCCACGTCCTCGAGCTGAACCAACTGAAATTCATCCAATAAAACAGGACAGGACTGTGCTCCGGACACCTCATTAGGCTCAACTGCTACAATATTGGAGTCAAGGTCCCGGCGGATGTTTGCGATCTTATCTTGGAAGTGTCTCGCAAACTCATTACAGTGGGCTATTGATGGTATTATTGCGTTCTGAGGACCAGAGTGTAAAAGTCCCCGAACAACCTTATAAAGTTCCGCTGGGCGGTTAGAAGATGACTGAATGGAGGCAGCAAAGTACTGCTTCTTCGCTGCCCTCACCACCTTCACATAGAGCTTGGTAGAGATCTTCACAAGTGCAAGACCACAGCCGTCGGGAGTTCGTCTCCATTTGCACTCAAGCCGTCTCCTTTCTTGCTTCATCACTCTTAGCTCCGGGGTAAACCACGGAGCCAATTGAGCTCTGCAGAGGAGAGGGCGCACCGGAGCGATCGTGTCAACTGCCCGGGTCATTTCCGTATTCCACAGATTGACCAGGGTTTCAACAGGAGCGTCAGTTTTATCAGCCGGAAAACTCCCCAGAGCCTTCTGAAAACCTTCAGGATTCATTAGTCTCCGGGGGCAGACCATCTTAATAGGTCCTCCACCCTTGCAGAGGGGAGAAAACATTGTGAGCCTACACCTCAATAGGCGATGATCTGTCCATGACAGAGGAATAGATGTAAAATCCCTCACTCCCAGATCACCATCCCCTGCTCCAGTAGCAAAAATTAAGTCTAGAGTGTGCCCCGAAATATGCGTAGGGCCAGTAACAAATTGAGACAGCCCCATGGCTGTCATGGAGGCCATGAAGTCCTGAGCCACCCCAGACAAAGCGGTCTCGGCATGAATGTTGAGATCCCCCAATACCATAAATTTGGGGGATCGCAACACCAAACCCGAGACCACCTCCGTCAGCTCAGTTAGGGAGGCTGTTGGGCAGCAGGGTGGACGGTACACCAACAGTATTCCCAGTCTGTCTCGCTGGCCCAACGTAATATGGAGACACTCCAGACCATTAGCTACCTGGATAGGGTGCCTAATGAGAGGGATGGAACTTCTATAGACCACAGCGATTCCCCCTCCCCAACCCTCGGATCTACCCAGATGCTGAACCGAGTACCCAGGTGGGCACAGCTGGGAGAGATTAATGCCTCCCAGATCGCTCACCCATGTCTCAGTAATAAACGCCAGATTGGCCGCCTCATCCACAATTAAATCATGGATGAGGGAAGCTTTATTATTTACCGATCTGGCATTAAGCAGCAGCAACTGGAGATCCGAGAGTTGGCTGATAGAACTACCAGCAATCCTGTGGATGTGGGGAGGACCAGAACACGGTACAGCCACCAATTGTCTGTGCCGAGTTCCCCTCAACCGGCATGTCCTCCTCACAACGCCATACCTCCCATTACCCGTCACTACGCTAACAGGGGCCCCCTCTGGTCCCCCCTCCCAATACCCTATCCTCCCGCCCAGGCACATAATAAAATAAAATAAAAATAAAATAAAATAAAAATACACACACACTCACAACATACAGTCATACAAACATCCACTCATTCCATTCAGGTCTACACAACAACCACAGTCCCGTGCTCCATGCGCACCAACGCAGCTCTCAAACCGTTCTTCTTCCCGGGAAAAGCGCCACCTGGGGCCTGGTCCTGCGAGGTGCCCACGTGCAGAGCAGGAGCCCAAGAAGGAGAGAGCAGAGATGTTATCCAGCAGCAGCAGCAGCAAAGCAGGCAGATGGCTCTCCCTCCCTGGGCAGTGATGGTCCTCCTCCCTTGCAGGCACTGGATCTCCCAAGCCCCCTCAGCCAGCCGGCTTATATATCCCCTCCAGAGAAGGGACAGGTGGAACAGTATCAGGCACAGCTGGCTGAGTACCTGGAGCCTGGTCCTGCAAGGTGCCCATGTGCAGAGCAGGAGCCCAAGAAGGAGAGAGCAGCGTTATATGGTCTGGGTTTAAAATCTCTTGATGTTTTCCCCACCCAGCCAGTTCTGTTGGAGGCGAAGTGATCCGCCATCTCTGCGGCCTCCTGCACCGATGTAGGGGAACGGTCTTTGACCAGGAGCCTTATTTCTGGTGGTAACTGATGGTATAATTGATCCAATATCATGAGGTTTTTCACCTCTTCCACAGACTGAGCTTTTGCACTTGTCAGCCATTTCCCAAATATGTCCATCAGTTTTGCCCCCAGCTCCACAAAAGACCTCCCTGTCTGTATCTGGCAATTTCTGAAAAGCTTTCTAAAATAATCAGGCCCCAGTCTGAATCTTTTAAACACTGCTTCTTTGAATTCAGCATAGGTGACGGGCCTGTCTGAGGGGAAATATTGGTATACCTCAGCCAATTCCCCTTTAATCAGGTTTGATAAATACTGCATGTATTTATCTTCAGGTAGCCCCCACAACTGAGCTGCTTTTTCAAAGGTGCTGAGGTAAATTTGAGGATCTTGACCAGGCTCATAGACAGCAAAGTCCTTTGGAGTAATTTTTATTTTTGCTCCATCTCTGTCCTTTCTTGTTTCATCAGAATGAAACTTCTCTCTTTCAAATTTTAACTTTTCTACTTGTAATTTGGCATCCACTGCTCGTTGCTTCTCCCTCTCCTCAAACCCCATTCTCAACTTCTCAGTTTCCAACTCTCTCTGTTTGTCTTTTTCCTCAGCCTCAAAGACCCGCTGTTTGTCTTTTTCCTCAGCCTCCATCCTCATTCTCTCAGTTTCCATCCTCAACTTCTCTCTCAAGTACTCTATATAAGCGGGATTGCTTAAATATCCTTCTGGGGTCTCTTCTCTGACAGGTTGTTTTTGCTGGGCAGTTGCAAATCCTATAAGTGCTACCCTCAATTCATCTACCCCTTTACCCTCGTGAGGTAAATTGAATGTTATGCACTTCTCCACCAGCTCCTCTCTTTACATTTTTATATATTCAGCCATGGTGTTTGAGTTCACTCACTCTTTGCCACACACTCTTTGCCAGTCACTCTCACAAGTAATCTTGTTTTGTTATTTCTGTCTGCTACACCACTGGTAGGGATTCTCTAGTATTCGTATCTCACTGCTACAGCCAACACCTGTGACGTAGTCTCCTTTGTTCGGATCTGGATTCTCTGTTGTTCGTATCCCACCGCTACCACCACGTGTGCGGCGTCCTTCCCTGGCTCTCCCTGTCAGGTTCCTACCTGCTCGTGGTTACTGCCTGTCTCTAGGCACCACCAGGGACTCCACCAGTCCGGACTGTCCTTTATTTTATTTTTTCTCTCCCCGCTCTAGCACAGATCTCAACAGATCCCCCTGCTAGGCAACCACCAGTCACGTCCTAATACTAGTATTCCCAGAGACTCTGAATACTGGTATTGTTATTCTCTTCACCGCTGCCACCATTTGTTACAGTTCCCCTTCAGCCTTGGTCATTACCTTACCCTCCCTTCTGGTCTGTGAAACCCCAGTCAAGGATCAGGCCTTTGGTAAACTAAATTAAGTATTTATTAAAGATAACAAAGCTAACAAGATTAACAAGATTTCTTCTTAAAGCATATAAGCATATGGTTTTACTCAATACTAATCCGAACTCCACCTCCCTCCTTCTCCACTCTCTCCTGTCAAACAACTCTCTAAACCCCACCAAGCAACCCACTCAGTTCTCTTCTCCCCCCGATTCTACTCTCACTCTTCCTTTTATACGTTCAGCCATTTTAAACACTCAGCCAATCATCTAGCATTCTACTGCCCATTCACTCCCCCTCCTCTTTCACTACTTACCATATATCTTCTAAACAACCAAC
Source organism: Rhineura floridana (assembly GCF_030035675.1). NCBI lineage: Eukaryota > Metazoa > Chordata > Lepidosauria > Squamata > Rhineuridae > Rhineura > Rhineura floridana. The sequence continues at coordinate 232,566,706 of NC_084481.1, read as the reverse complement.
ACTTACCATATATACATTAATATAGGAACATCACACTGGGCCACCAGCCTAAGTTGGTAAAAAGCACTCCGTGCCACCGAGGCCACCTGTGCCTCAAGTGACAAGGACGGGTCCAAAAGGACTCCCAAGCTACGCACCTGCTCCTTCAGGGGGAGTGTAACCTCATCCAGAACAGGTCGAGCATCCAACTGGTCAGGGGATCTAACAGCATCTCAGTCTTGTCTGGATTGAGCTTCAATTTATTCGCTGTCATCCAGTCCATTATCGCGGCCAAGCATCGGTTTAGGACCTTGACAGCCTCACCTGAAGAAGATGAAAAGGAGAAGTAGAGCTGCGTATCATCAGCATACTGATGACAGCGCACTCCAAAACTCCTGATGACCGTACCCAGCGGCTTCATATAGAAGTTAAAGAGCATGGGGGACAGAACTGATCCCTGCTGGACTCCATATTGGAGCGCCCAGGGTATCGAGTAATGCTCCCCAAGCACTACTTTCTGGAGACGGCCTGCCAGATAGGAGCGGAACCACTGCCAGGCAGTACCTCCAACTCCCAAATCCGCAAGCCTCTCCAGAAGGATGCCATGGTTATCATTAAGAACACCGGAAGTGCCTGTCTGCTGGATCAGGCCAAAAGCCCACCTAGTCCAACATCCTGTTCTCACAGTGGCCAACTCGGGTTGCCAGGCTCAGGGCCTTAGAATGATTCTGTATCTTTAAGAGAAGAGAACATTCAGCCAAGTGCAGGTTTTCTTGCAACACTGTAATGGGAAAAACCACAAGGTGAAATTCTCTCTTCCCCTGCACAACATTTAAAGGTGCAGAAGACCTCTTGGAGGCTGGGCCTGGCAACCAAGAGGTCTTCTGTATCTTTAAAAGTTGTGGAGAGGCGAGGGAGAATTCCACCTTGTGGTTTTTCCCATTACAGTGTTGCAAGAAAACCTGCACTTGGCTGAATTTTCTCTTCTGTTAAAGATACAGAATCATTCTCAGGCCCTGAGCCTGGCAACCCTATGGCCAACCCCATGAGCAGGACCTGAGTGCAACAGCAACTCTCCCCAACCGCAATTCCCAGCAACTGTTACATAGAGGCATACGTACCTAGCCATTATGGCTTGTAGCCATTGCTAGCCTCATCTTCCATGAATTTGTCTGACCCTCTTTTAAAGCCAACCAAGTTGGTGGCCATCACTGCCTCTTGTGGGAGCAAATTCCACAGTTTAACTATGAGCTGTCTGTGTGATGGAGTACTTTCTTTTGTCTGTCCTGAATTTTCCAGTATAAAGCTTCATTGGATAATCCCATGGGTTTCTGGTATTATGAGAGATTTTGTGATGCAGTTCCCAATTAAAAAAACCTATACCGAAATGCATACAAAAATGCATATTTTTTTGGGGGGGAAAAAGCAGTTAGAAACATGTCCTTTGAGGGAAAAAATAATTTAGAAATGCAGACCTTGTCAGGAAAATGCATTCAAACGGCATATTTAAATATTAATTTTCATTTGGATTTTTAAATAAAAAAGTGCAGATCAATATGGAAATGCGAGGGAATGGGCTTATAAATGACAGTGTGGAAAAACTGAAATGGATTGGAAATGCATCGACCCATCCATCCCCAGCAGCATGTGTGCCTAAATGTAAACATAGCATCTCGCACCTTGTGGCTTACATCCCCTCCAGGGACCCTGCAGCCATATGCCATTGCAATATAAATAATTAAGAACAGAAGGCAGGGCGGCCCCATCTGGCTCTTCAATCATGAATGAGCCCCTTTTATTTTTAAAGTGGTCAGACGTCTCGCTGACGTCTCTCCAGGGGAGCTTCCATTACAGCAGAATATCCAGCCTGTCATTATGCTCACCGCTGCACTGAGCCACAGGAAGACTTGTGGGCTACATAAAGCCCCCTATCCAAAAGGGGTGGAGGGGTGACAGAAGAGAGAGGGGAACGGATGCTGTTTTAAGACTTTGATTCTTGGTGGTGGTGGTGGTGGAGAGAGAGCACCAAAACCCAGGACAAGCAGGAGTTCACAGGAGAATGTCAAACCCACTCACAGGGTAGGAAAACCTCTGTTTCTGCCATCTCTCTGCTCCTAGAAAGGCAGCAAAATAATCTGCCCACTGTGAGAACAGGATGCTGGACTAGATGCGTCTTTGGCCTGATCCAGTAAGGGAACTTCTCTTATGTCCTTAACAAGAATTATAATGATGACTAATGAGTAATCCATATTATTATAATCATCATCATCATTATCTTATTATCATTATTATTTATTGAATTGTACACCATCTTGTCTCCTGAAGGAGTGCAGGGCAGTAAACATATCAACAACAACAACTGAACAAGAAAAAAAAAATCCTAAAACACAGTCACAGTTAAAAACATTCTTTCATCAGTGATCATGAGGTTGCCAGGAACAATCTCCTTCAGCTATCAAATGCCTGGGAAAACAGGAACATTTTCAAATTCCTCCTGAAAGTAAGTGAGATAGACAGATGCAATGCACTGGAGAGCCACCACTGAAAAGACCCTGTCACGGGTCAGTGCCAACTGGGCAGCTCCCAGTGGCCACACCACCACTAAGGCCTCGCCTTTCGATTGTAGGGTCCCAGATGGTTGATACTGGGTAAGACACTCTTTTAGATGCGTGGGTCCCAAGCCATTATGTTTTTTGAGCATTAAAAGCACATACACACACACTCTTGAACTCATAATTATGTAGTCACTGGTAATCCTTACAACATCCATGTAAAGTAGGCCAGCATTATTAGGCCATGTATTCTTGATGGTGGTGTGTGTATGTGTGTGTGAAGCTGAGACTACAGTAGTTAGCATAAGTTGACCTAGGAAATATACGACATCAGGTGTGGGGAACCTGATGTACTCCAGCAACATTTGGAGGGCCACAGGTTCCTCACTGTGTGGTGTAGTAGGATGGCTCTGAGGTGGAATGCTATATCTGTGAGATGGGAAGTCCCCTGTTCAGCTCTCGCTTCTGTCTTCCCTGACTGGTGGCCCTGCTGGCTAAGACTGATGGGGGTTGGAGTATGGAGGACCACCCTTGCCATACAACAGCTCTCAAAAGAAGTACGACTCCTCAGAGTTTCTTAGGACTTCCTTCCCAGTAACAAAAAAAATATTTTATCTGTGTGCGTGTATGTGGTGGCAGTAGCAGCAGGCGCCTGGCAAGATCAGGCAGTTGCCTGGGCCTATGGATGTTTGAAGAGCCTATTAAGCCGAAACTCTGGGCCCGGCATTATTCTAGCTTCTCTGCCCTCTTGATCAGAGCTTTGGGTCACCAGCAGAGAGAGCCCTTATGGCCAGACATATGTTGTACTGCACCCAGGAAACTGCTGGAATAGGCAAACTTGCATGTTTCCTTTGTAAAAGGGAAATGTTGCCTTTAAGGGATATTGGGGGAAATATCCCATGTACCTGTTTACCATGATGTAACTTCCTAATGGGTGGGATTAGTTACCTGGCTTCCTCCTCCTTTGTCCTGGGGATTCCTGCATAATCTCCATTACTGATCTCTTTACCTCTGGGAGAGGCTGCATGGCAGATGCTCTCAAAGACTAAAATGGACTAAGACTTCTATTTTTCTTTCATCTAAGGTAGAGCCTATGTTTCCTGAACATATGAAAGGTCGTGAGTAAATATTCTTTATCTTTTACCTAAGAAGACTCTGTGTGTGGGTTATTTGACTAACTACTATGTCTGTGGGAAAGGTGGGGACTGGTTTATATTCCCACTCTGCTGCTTGCGTTTATATCTCTGCTAAGAAATAGGACCACGAAACTTAGCTCCTATTTCATTTTATATTTTTAAAATACCAAACAGAAACTGTCCCCCCAAACCTTCCGGTGAGAAAGTGCCCCTCATCTCTTGCCCACCCACAACATGGTTTTCTATTCCATCATCCCTCTGATGTTGGAGACCTGTGGCAGAAGTTGGACTGGAGAGCGTGAGAGAATGCAGCGAGGTGATGTCACTGGAGGAGAGGTAGTTCTTTGCCCGGGCCCCCACAATTAAACACCCAGGGTTGACTTTGGTGGCATAGGGACTAGGCATGCTCCCATCTGTTCCTATGCCACTTGTAGAGCACCTTTGCTTTCAGGGCCAGACACTGATGTGTACGAAACCTTTGCGTATTGATGGGTGTGCAACGGGTGAGTCTGCACATGCACAGCAAAATGTCTAAGTAAATAAATCTACATGAACTTTTGGTCCTCGGAGTTGTCTCTTTAAAAAAAAGAAAAACCAGTGCCTGGGTACGCATGCAAAATGTATGCAAAGTTATATGTCCTGCAAAACTCCTCTGTAGAGCATTAAAGTCTTCATTAATGCAAATGGTGTTAGCCTCCGCCTTCTTCAGCTTCCCAGTGTGAATCAAAGGGCACATAATGCTTTAAGACTTTAATGTCTCTGTTTGGTTAGTCACTGTGCTACACAGATGTTTTAGGGATTACCTGCTTCCTTCCAGGATGCAGAGCAAACTATCTGACTCTTTAAAAATCCTCTCGCTAGGGTGGCCGTGTGTCCTACTTTACAGATGACAGCCCTGTATTTCAGGGGTGGGGAACTTCTAGCCCATGGGCCAATCTGGGCCCAGCAGGGTGTCCAATTTGGCCCACAAGCCCATTTTTCCCAAACTATGCCTTTTTGGACATTCGAAGCACAGTTCGGGGCTGTTTGCAAAGGGTCTTTCCAGCAGACCCGTGCTCTACTTTGAAGGCCCAACAATCGGGGCTTCAAAGCACAGCTTCATCTGACATCACGATGAGGCAGATGATGGACAGTCGGGTGACCTCACCCACCTGTCAAATTTGGCCCACTGGGGGGGGGGAAGTAAGGACCTGGCCCGTCAGCCAGAAAAGATTCTTCACTCCTGCTCTATTTGAAGTGCTGCTCAATCCAAGTCCAGTTTAAAGTGAAAGAATTCTAAGAAGGGAGTTCTGTAAAGGCCAGTCAACAGCTGGCACCTAGACAGCAGACTGAGCAGGTTTAAAGTTTGCAAGGGAATTCGCTCCCATAAGAAGTCGTGATGGCCACCAACTTGAGTGGCTTTCAAAGAGGATTAGGCAAATTCATGGAGGTTGACGCTATCAATGGCTACTAGCCACAAGGGCTATTCTCTGCCGGAGGCAAAGATGCCTTTGAGGACCAGTTTGTTGGGAATCACAAGTGGGGAGAGATGCTGTTTTACTCGAGTCCTGCTTGTGGGCTTCCCTTTGGGGCGTGTGGTTGGCTACTGAGAGAACAGGATGCTGGACTAGATGGGCCACTGGCCTGATCCAGCAGGCTCTTCTGATGTTCTTAACTCTAGCCTTTTGGCTCTGACACCCACCTAACTCTTTTGCTAGTAGGTGGTGAATTCTTCAGGACAGCCTGCCACCATTAGTGTGGCGGCACCTCCCCTGTGGAATTCCTTCCCCTTGAATATTAGACAGGCACCGTCTCTGTTATCTTTTCGGTGCCTACTGAAGACCTTCCTCTTTCAACAAGCCTTTTAAGTCGAGACCTCATCCCAGTCTGTGTCTGAATTGCCTTTTAATATGTTTTTAAACTTTCTTTTCTTAAAACGTTTTTAACCTTTTTTTTTTTAAAGATGATTTGAAAGCTTTAAAAATGTTTTAAAAGGTGTTTTGTTTTAATATATTTTAAAGTCTGTTTTTATGATGTTTTAAAGTGTTAGTGCTTTTGTTTGCTGGGAGGAAGGGTGGGATAATAAATAAATAAATAAATAAAAGAAGGTAGGCAAACATGGCACCATTAAAGCATGTAGATTTCGGGAGATGAACAAGCTCATCCTTAATCTGGGTCTGCTTGCACATCTGTCTCCTTCCAGGGAAAACACACAAGGATAACCAATGAGGGATGAGATCAATTTTGAGATAAATCAGATTGGGGAAAGGTGTTAGCTCAGCGGCAAAGCATCTGCTTTGCATGCAGAAGGTCCCATGGTCAATCTTTCGCTCTCCAGATAGGGCTGGGATCGTCCCCTGCCTGAAAGTTTGGAGAGCTGCTGCCAGTCAGTATAGACAATAGTGAGCTAAATGGACCAATGGTCTGATACATTATAACACAGCTCCGTCTGTTCCTTGATTGTAAGATGCTTGGGGCAGGGTCCTATCCTTTATACTTTACCCTGTAAGGCCCTATGCCCATTGGTGCTGCACAAGAAATAGGCAGAGCTGTGCTGAATAATATTCTCAAACTTCACTCGATGCCTTTTCCGTGTAGTAAAACAAACAGCATTCTTATCCATCACATTTCTTAATTGCCTTTGGGTCCAAGTGAGTGATCAAAAAGCAGCCGTGGTTGGCATTGCTCCTCACATCCCAAGTGTAGCAACCTTTTTTAAAAAAATTACACTCTACATTTAACCGAAGGTGCGTTTGAGGCTCCGAACAGGCAATGACTGTCCTGACGCACATAGCTGGAAAAGAAGCTTGCTCACAGCTCCCAGGGGACCTAACTTGATCGCACAGACTCAGCTGAGGCTGAGAGAAGGATGTCAGCTCGCACACATTACAAACGTGGCCTGGAGCGTGGCTGTTATAAATAGAAAGGTGGTATTTCAAGGACTAGCAGCATCCAAGCCTATGGCTCTACTTCTTTGGTTTTGCTTCGTTTTGGGTTTTTCCAAGCGGAAGTAGCTGTTTGGATTCTAGTGACAGTCCCCTTTCTCGCCCTTGCCAGCTTTGGCTGTTTCCAAAAATCCTGGTACCTTCAGCTAAGGAGGGGCAAATCTGTCAATACTGGTTTATCTCAGTTTCTCATTTTTTTCCCAGTCTTCAATTCACCTGCCCACACCAGTCTGTGATTTATTCATTTTTGAAAAAATGTCATCATGAAAATTTGTTTTTAAGATGTTTTCATGTTTGACCACTTGTTTGTTGCCCTGGGCTTCTTCTGGAAGAGTGGGATATAAATTATGGAATGATCTGTTTGACGAGGTGCGCCTGGTGCCAACACTGTTATCTTTTCAGCACCAGGTCAAGACTTTCCTCTTCTCCCAGGTATTTTAGCATGTGTTTTTAAATTGCTTTTTTAAAATGTGTTTTTAAATTTGTATATTTGTTTTTAATTGTTGTAAACTGCCCAGAGAGCTTTGGCTTTAGGGTGGTATACAAATGCCTGCCAGCCAGCCAGCCAATCTTTTTTGTTAATCAATTTCCCCTAATATAAAGTATTTCTGGATGTTATTTTCATTAATATAGGCATTTCAATGCGTACTTTACTCCAGTATGTGTACTTTTCTGCACATAGTTTGGCTGGAGAACTGCACTGCAAAATTCAGTGAAGTGCAAATATTGAAGGATACCTGCAGTTTGGTTCACAGATTGTTTCAGAAAGTGCAACTCAGATAAGTTCACTTTTAAATGCAAACTGAATTGAATTTCTCTTGCCCTACCTTCAGCTGAGTGCCTCTGAACAGGTCTGGAATTATTTCTTATTGGCAACATTTCTGTCCCCTCTTCCTCCAACATGCTCAGCGCAGCAGACATGTTTTCCCCTGTTCCCCAATTTTTATCCATGCAACATCCTTGCGAGATAGGCTGGGCTGAGTGAATATGACTCGTCAAATGTCACCCAGTCATCTTTATGGTTGAGTGAGGATTTGAACTTTGGTGTCCCTAGTTCAGATGAGTCCTAAGAGTCCAAAAGAAAGCACAGAGCATCCTTAAACTCTGGAATTTGCACCCAGAAGTAGTAGTGATGGCCATCAGCTTGGATGGCTTTAAAACAAGATTAGACAAATTTATGGAGGACAAACAAGGCTATCAAGTGGCTAACTAGCCATGTTGGCTTTATTTTATCTCCACTGATAGCCCAGCAGTAAGAAGAGCCCTGCTGGATCGGGCCAAAGAGGGTCCATCTAGTCCAGCATCCTGGCCTCACACCAGCCAACCAGATGTCCATTATGGGAAACCCACAAGCAAGAGCTGAACTGAAAAGCCCGTCCCCACCTGTGATTCCCAGCAACTGGCATTCAGAGGCATAGGTAGAACATAGCCATTGTGGCTAGTAGCCATTGGCAACTTCATCCTCCATTGTCCCCAAGTTTTAAGATAAGATGCTTATCCTGTTATCATTGCCAAGTTCTAGGTCTGCAATCCCTGACAGGCAGTTGAGACAGTTCAAGTAGTAGGGGTGGTGGTAGAAACATAATATTTTAGGATGAAAACAATGCGGCATGCCACCAGTTGTTCCTGCGGCTTTTTGGGAAAGTTCAAAAGGTTGGAAACTGTTTTGGCTGGTTAAGCAGCCTCTGTGTTTCTTCTTAATCTTTAAGCCTTTGGTGCCTATAGGAAGCTTTCAGCGTTTGCAAATGCAAGTGGCTTTTAGGAAGGGTGAATTGCCCAAGGGAGTAAGTTTTGCGACATCCCTCTTCTTTTTCCACTCTTAAACCAGTGCTGTAAATTCTTTATGAAAGCGTGTTGGGTTTCATTTTCCCTCCATGTGACTTGTTGGTTCTTGTTTGCAAATATTTTTGGAAGACAAGGAAAACAAAAGCAAAAATAACACTCTGCGGCAAATGAATACCAACAGCTACGCTGTAGATATCACGACACAGTGAGACACGGTGAGACCAGAGTTCAATTTCGGAGCCCCCCTCGTAATTCTGGTCTCCGCTTTTATTTTACCTCCGCCTGGAGGCGTGGATTATTTTTTCTCCATAAACAGCCTATGACCTTTAACTATTGTATAACATCACGTACATACATAGTACAACAGCATTATCTACGTGGCAATATGCAGGCAGTTATTTAACCACTACAGATGTCAGTATCGTTTACAGCCATAAAGTTAACCACATCCTGTTTTTCCACTGGTCAGATCGCAATGTCTTGAGAGATAGTGTACTGAGAACAGCAGCGTGGTTTGCCAACGTATGCTGTTCATTCAGTCCACCCCACATCTCCCCCTTTTTTATTTTTTAGCAAAAAGTAATTACTACGTAATGGTCGCGGAGCAACAGGTGTACACATCTGGAAAAGGTATTGTAAAAAACAGCATAAGCCTATACTTAAAATGAGTAAAAGAATAGCATATCTAAGAATCTGACTTAGCCATCCAGTGGGCAGCCAACTCCAAAGCCACTGCCACCAAGTTGTAGGGGCGTCCTGCAAAATGTTATTAGCTAGATCCTTCAAGTTTTTTACCTGTGTTCTGATTTCAAAACTGTTGTCAGTTAAATTAAAACAGCACATATTCTTTATAGTTTCGCACCCCAACTGATGTTGTAATAGCAGGTAATCTATAGCTGCACGATTATCCAAGATAGCTTGTCTTAATATACCCTGCTCTTCATTTAACAAAGCAATGGCTCGAGAGGTGGCATTTATCATCTTAACATAATTACAGGCTAATTTATGTAATTGATTGCTGTTACTTACTGCCAATGCAGGAAGTCCAACAAGGGAGATGGCTAGTGATACACTTTCTGCTTTATTAAGCAATTCCACCTTGTCATTACAATCAGCCGGCATGGTAACAGCTTCTCTTTTCCTACGTTGGGCTAGCAACTCCCTTTTATGAAGGAAAATGGGAACCAGTCGACTCAGGCAACAGATGGTATCAGAAATATTAGCGGGAACATAATTAAAAGTGGTTTCTCCACATGTCCAAAACCATCCACCTGGTAAAGGAATGTGTCCGTACATACTGGATATGTTAATGTGCTGTGTACAATTCCATGTGGGTCTCCCAACCTTTAGACATCCCTTCTGCACCTTATGTCGACTACAATTAACCATCCGAGCACACGTATTATTAATGGAATTTGCAACATGTGATGTAAATAATTGAAAAGCATTAACAGGCAGCTGGAAGGTTGGAGTTCCCCAATTCGAAACAGTATGATATTTAATCTCTGAAGTATTCATGAACCGCCCAAGTCCTGTAATGTTCCCAATATCCCCAGGTGCTTTGCATACGGGTATTAAACATGTTCCCAACATACCCATTTCCTGTACATGTTCAGTCATGCAAAAGTCACTCACATTTGTCATTCTTGCTAACTGAACCCAGATATTGTGTTGAAACCGCATCCCCAACTCCTGCCCCAACCTGTCAGCCCCGGCGCTTCCTAAAATCCAACAAATGCAAAGTACAAAAATAGAATTTGTATTTAAAGACGCAATTAAAGCAAGAATGGTATTCTCAGTTGTCTTGTCCACCCCGGCTTGTTCCATTGCTTTTTCTGCTTGTGTTGCTAAGTTCTTTATCTGGCCCCAAGTCACGGGAGGTTGCGGAACATTCCGACCACGCTTCCTGGAAGACATCCCAGTATCCTGAAGTTGCAGAGAAAAATTAGGGATGGGATTCTTAAGATTATCGTGCCAGGACATCGTCTTTCCAGGGCCGGATACACCTAGCAGGTACCCACACAGGACCGTCAGGCGTAGACACAGCCGCGTAACCTCGACCCCACGTTATAAGCGGAACTGGGCCTTTCCACTCTGGATTTGGTAGTTGCCGAAACTGCACCCGCGGGGCAGGTAGAGACTCCGACTGCTGAAAATGCCGCTGCGCTCGAGTAGAAAAGGAAAAATGAGTATTGGGAGATTGAGACAAATTTAAATGATTAATGGTAAACAACACTTGTGCCAGCCACTCCTCTTTGGTGGCCAATCCCAGTGGTACTCCTCCTTTTTGTTTTTGTTTAAGCAAATGCTCTTTAAGGGTACGATTGGTACGTTCGACGACAGCTTGACCTGTAGAATTATAAGGAATACCAAACAAATGTGTAATGGACCACTTAGTGCAAAACTGTGCAAATTGCTGTGAAACATATGCAGGGCCATTATCAGTTTTTATCGTCTGAGGTTGGCCCATGATGGCAATAGAACGAATGACATGATTAATAACATTCTTAGTTTTTTCCCCTTTCTGAGGAGTTACCCATATGTATCCGGAATATGTATCTACTGTAACATGCAAATACTTCCATGGGGAGAAAGTAGGAAAATGTGTAACATCCATTTGCCACAACTGGTTAACTATGAGACCTCGTGGGTTCACTCCTGGTTCTGGGGATAGAGTTAACTGTGTGCATTGGGGACATTGTTGAATAATGGCAGAGGCTTCCTGGGCAGTAAGATGGAATTGCTTCTGGAGTGCTTTAGCATTTTGATGATGAAGGGCATGACTTTCTATGGGTGTGCAAAGGAGGGCACGAAGAGCCTGATCAGCACATTGATTACCTTCTGTTAACAATCCTGGGAAAGGTTGATGACTGCGAATATGAAATATAGCAAATCGACAAGACCGAGTATGTATGAGTTTTTGAAGTGTAAGCATAAGAGCAAGTAGATTAGTGTCCAGCATGGGAGAGACATAACTACCGGGTAATGCAAGTACAACATTCTTAACATAAAGACTATCGGTAATAATGTTAACCTCCTGATCTGCAAAGGTCAACAGCGCCATACTAACAGCGGCCAACTCAGATCTCTGAGCGGAAGTTTGGGGTAAGGTGAAAATTGTCTTCCAAACCCCCTGCTCGTGCCATGCAACAACCCCTCTAGTTGGACTGCCATCAGTATAGACCGTGACCGCAGGTAAGGGTTGTAAACTGATTACAGATTGAAACTGGATAGGAATTTTTTGTGTAATTTGAAGCCGTGGATCTGATGAGGAACGACATGAAATTGTGCCCAAATAAGAGACTAAAGCCCATTGAAGGTCATCAGAAAGTGCAACAGCATTTTCCCATGTGTAAAGTTTAAGAGGCAACGAAATTTCAACCGGATCGATACCTAATAATTGCCTTGATCGTAATCGTGCTTTTTGGATTATTTCTGCTGCTTGCATTGGCAAAGTTGTGATAGATGACTTTGGTGTATGGGCTAAGTAAAGCCACTCTATTATATGTGTAGCATTGGAGCCTGACTCCTGAGTGAGTGCAGCAAAAAGTTGGCTTCCATCAAATAAAACAAATAAAATCAGTGGTTTATTCAATATTTGTCGATCCACCCAAATAGCTTTTAACGTTGTAGAAACTAATTCTAGGGATTGCCTTGCCTGTTCCGTTAAAGTAATAATATCTGCAGGTTGACGTCCTTGTTTTAAACATTCAAATAAAGGCCCCATGTCTTGAGTGGTAAGTTTACAATATGGTCGAATCCAATTAATAGAACCCAAGAATTGTTGTAGTTCTACATAAGTTGGCTTCATTGACAAAGTAAGACAGGGCAATACAGGAGTGGAGTAGGATTGCATTAATTTATGTCCTAAATACAGAAATGGTTCTTTGAGTTGTACCTTTTCAGGGGCAATCTGCAACCCTGACTGTGACAAATGATCAGTAAGGTGTTGTTGCCACATAGATGGGAGGGTTCTCCCAGCCACCAAGATGTCATCCATATAATGGTAGACCAATAATGTAGGGTATTGAGCCCGAAAGGGTCGCAGGGCCATGTCTACAAACTGTTGACATAGGGTTGGACTATTTAACATGCCCTGAGGTAGCACTTTCCATTGATATCGTTGCGCAGGGCCAGAGTTATTATATACGGGAACAGTAAACGCAAATTTCGGTGCGTCTTGCGCTTGTAACGGTATTGTGAAAAAGCAATCTTTCAGGTCTATAATAGCTAAGGAATAGTCATATGGAATTAAATTTGGATTAGGCGTCCCACATTGTAGCGGACCCATGGGCACAATTAATTTATTTATTTCTCGTAAATCATGTAAGAGCCTCCACTTTCCAGATTTCTTTTTAATCACAAACACTGGGGTGTTATAAGGGCTATTACTTTCTGCTATATGATCAGCTTCCAGTTGCTCCTTTACCAGTTGGTGCAGAGCTTCTAATTTTTCTTTGGGTAAGGGCCATTGTTCTACCCAAATGGGTATGTCTGTCTTCCATTGTAAAGGAAGAGCTGCCTTTTGTTGGCTAATCATTAATAACAATGGTGGTCTGGAATTGCTCCAGTAAATCCCTTCCCCACAGATTTACTGAAATGTCCAAAATACAAGGGCGAATGTGGGCTATACGATCACCATCAAGAGCAACAACTTGTATCCAATCCTTACTCCGTTTTGAATCCTGAGCTCCGCCCACTCCCCACACAGAAGGGGCCACTTCTACTGGCCAAGAGGATGGCCAGTTATGTTCAGCAATTACTGTGACATCTGCCCCAGAATCTATAATACCTTCAAAAATAACATTGTTTAAACAATACTTACGAACCGGTTTCTCCCTGGTCACTTCTGCCAGTACTGCAGCTACCTGTGGATGGAAAGGATTACCTGAAATACTCACACTCGGCGATTTCGTCCTTGTAGATCCGAATCCACCAGTACGTTTTTGGGAGGAAGTGTTCGATGTGAAAAGACGATATGGCAATAACAATAGTTGCGCAAAAGAATCTCCCTTCTTCAACTGAAGGGGAAGGTGACTCCAATACTGAATATAAATAATTCCCTGATAATCAGAATCAATAACACCAGGTACCACCATTATATTATTCTTGGAAGCAGAGGATCGCGGTAGTACAAGGCCTACGGTGCCTTCTGGTAAAGGGCCAGTGAGTGTGGTAGGCATTAAAAGAACTGCTCCAGGCAAAGGAACATCTTTTGACTCTGCATGTATTAAATCAATTCCAGCGCTTCCTTGAGTAGCAGGGGTGGGTACACTTCCTTGAGATTCGGGGCTGGAAGCCTGCCCCAAGTTCAGTTTCCCTCAATAGGACGGGAAGACACATTGGTATTGGTAGTGGGAGCTGAACGACACTGATTAGCCCAATGATAACCCTTTTTACATTTCGGACAGATCTTCTTTGGCCGGTTTGTAACAGTGCCCCCACCTTTAAATGCTCCTCCGCCAGGAGCCCGACATTCCCTTCTGAAATGACCAGGCTTTTGACAATTAAAACAATTGCCTGTAGGTTTGTTACCCTGTCTTAATGCCCCAGCTAACAATGTCATGGCATGAACATGTGTACCTACCTCTGCACAAGCTTGAATCATGTCTCCCAATTCATATTGCGGTCTATGAATAATGTTTTTCAAAATCTTTTTACAGTCTGTGTTAGAATTCTCGTAAGCTAATTTTAACAATAATTCCCCTTGTGCCTGAGGGTTATCAACCTGCCGTGTCAGAGCCTCTTTCAAACGGTCAACAAACTGAAAATAGGGCTCTGTTGCTTGCTGCCGTACATTCGTAAAAGAACGTAAGGGTTCTTTCCCAGCAGGCACCTTTTTAAATGCTTTCTGTATACACTCAGCAGTTCGATGAAATGCGGCTTCAGGCAATACCCCTTGTTGTGCTATGGTAGCAAAATTACCTGACCCATAAATTTGCTCGGGAATGATATTAGCATCCCCAGCTGCTATAGCAGCATGTCTAAATTCTTGGTCCCAAACTACATATTGCGAAGGAGTCAAAATCATCCTAAAGAGATCCTTCCAATCTTGAGGGATCATGTTATATCCAGTAGCTACTCCTTCCAACATCCCTTGTACATAATTAGCCGTAATCCCATATTCTCTTACTGCCTTATTTATTTCTCTAATAACAGAAAACGGAAGAGCTGTCCAAGTTGCTATGCGATTATTAGCATTATTAGGATCTGGCTGATATGTAACGGGAAAAGCTGAAATTGTACCCTCCCAGTCTCCCATTTCTTCCATAGATAATAATCCTGAGGCTGCAGCCTGAGCTATGGCTGCTTTAACCTTCCCAGTCACCTGTTCTTGTTGGACTGGAGGGCTATATGGAGGAGCATTTACAAATTTCTCAATATCCTTTTCAGGTGTAGGTAAAGAAAGTTGGGGATAAAGAGGAGTTTTCTGGTCAGAATTGGCAAACAGCGATGTCTCTTTTATCCCTAAATGACTAATGGCCTCAGCACACTTTTGCCATAATAAGAGATGGTGAATAGGTGCTCTTGGTTCTTCATGTAATTTTCTCCCTATCTTTATCCAATCTGACTGACGTAGTGATCCTTGCTCTGGATACCATGGACATTGACATTGAATTGTTTTTAACAATGATTCAATGTGAGAACGACTTACAAAAGCTGAGGTATCCTGTTTTAAAATTTTTTGTAGCTCTTGTGCATGAACCTTCTGCTGAGCTGACAATTCCCCCCCCATACTCACGAATGGGAGCTGTACGCTGAGGTGCACCGTTGGCTGATCCTGCCAGTGGGTATGAGGGTGTTTGTTCTGAATCACGTCGAGGTCACCAGATGTAGATATCACGACACAGTGAGACACGGTGAGACCAGAGTTCAATTTCGGAGCCCCCCTCGTAATTCTGGTCTCCGCTTTTATTTTACCTCCGCCTGGAGGCGTGGATTATTTTTTCTCCATAAACAGCCTATGACCTTTAACTATTGTATAACATCACGTACATACATAGTACAACAGCATTATCTACGTGGCAATATGCAGGCAGTTATTTAACCACTACAGATGTCAGTATCGTTTACAGCCATAAAGTTAACCACATCCTGTTTTTCCACTGGTCAGATCGCAATGTCTTGAGAGATAGTGTACTGAGAACAGCAGCGTGGTTTGCCAACGTATGCTGTTCATTCAGTCCACCCCACACTACGCCACCGTCTACCTCTATGTGGATAGAGTCATTCCATAAGAACAAAAGAAGAGCCTGCTGGATCAGGCCAGTGGCCCATCTAGTCCGGCATCCTGTTCTCACAGTGGCCAACCAGGTGCCTGGGGGAAGCCCGCAAGCAGGACCCGAGTGCAAGAACACTCTCCCCTCCTGAGGCTTCCGGCAACTGGTTTTCAGAAGCATGCTGCCTCTGACTAGGGTGGCACAGCACAGCCATCACGGCTAGTAGCCATTGATAGCCCTGTCCTCCATGAATTTGTCTAATCTTCTTTTAAAGCCATCCAAGCTGGTGGCCATTACTGCTTCTTGTGGGAGCAAATTCCATAGTTTAGCTATGCGCTGAGTAAAGAAGTACTTCCTTTTGTCTGTCCTGAATCTTCCAACATTCAGCTTCTTTGAATGTCCATGAGTTCTTGTATTATGAGAGAGGGAGAAGAACTTTTCTCTATCCACTTTCTCAATGCCATACATAATTTTATACACTTCTATCATGTTTCCTCTGACCCACCTTTTCTCTAAACTAAAAAGCCCCCAATGCTGCAACCTTTCCTCGTAAGGGAGTCGCTCCATCCCCTTGATCATTCTGGTTGCCCTCTTCTGAACCTTTTCCAACTCTATAATAACCTTTTTGAGATGAGGCGACCAGAACTGTACACAGTATTCCAAATGCGGCCACACCATAGATTTATACAACGGCATTATGATATCAGCTGTTTTATTTTCAATACCTTTCCTAATTATCCCTAGCATGGAACTTGCCTTTTTCACAGCTGCTGCACACTGGGTCGACATTTTCATCGTGCTGTCCACTACAACCCCGAGGTCTCTCTCCTGGTCGGTCACCGCCAGTTCAGACCCCATGAGCGTATAAGTGAAATTAAGATTTTTTGCTCCAATACGCATAATTTTACACTTGTTTATATTGAATTGCATTTGCCATTTTCCCGCCCATTCACTCAGTTTGGAGAGGTCTTTCTGGAGCTCTTCACAATCCCTTTTTGTTTTAACAACCCTGAACAATTTAGTGTCGTCAGCAAACTTGGCCACTTCACTGCTCACTCCTAATTCTAGGTCATTAATGAACAAGTTGAAAAGTACAGGTCCCAATACTGATCCTTGAGGGACTCCACTTTCTACAGCCCTCCACTGGGAGAACTGTCCGTTTATTCCTACTCTCTGCTTTCTGCTTCTTAACCAATTCCTTATCCACAAGAGGACCTCTCCTCTTATTCCATGACTGCTAAGCTTCCTCAGAAGTCTTTGGTGAGGTACCTTGTCAAACGCTTTTTGAAAGTACACTATGTCCACTGGATCACCTCTATCTATATGCTTGTTGACACTCTCAAAGAATTCTAATAGGTTACTGAGACAGGACTTTCCCTTGCAGAAGCCATGCTGGCTCTGCTTCAGCAAGGCTTGTTCTTCTATGTGCTAGTTAATCTAGCTTTAATAATACTTTCTACCAATTTTCCAGGGACAGAAGTTAAGCTAACTGGCCTGTAATTTCCGGGATCCCCTCTGGATCCCTTTTTGAAGATTGGCGTTACATTTGCCACTTTCCAGTCCTCAGGCATGGAGGAGGACCTGAGGGACAAGTTACATATTTTAGTTAGCAGATCAGCAATTTCACATTTGAGTTCTTTGAGAACTCTCGGGTGGATGCCATCCAGGCCCAGTGATTTGTCAGTTCTTATATTGTCTATTAAGCCTAGAACTTCCTCTCTCATTACCACTGTTTGTCTCAGTTCCTCAGAATCCCTTCCTGCAAATGTTAGTTCAGGTTCAGGGATCTGCCCTATATCTTCCACTGTGAAGACAGATGCAAAAAAATTCATTTAGCTTCTCTGCAATCTCCTTATCGTTCTTTAGTACACCTTTGACTCCCTTATCATCCAAGGGTCCAATCGCCTCCCTAGATGGTCTCCTGCTTTGAATGTATTTATAGAATTTTTTGTTGTTGGTTTTTATGTTCTTAGCAATGTGCTCCTCAAATTCTTTTTTGGCATCCCTTATTGTCTTCTTGCATTTCTTTTGCCAGAGTTTGTGTTCTTTTTTATTTTCTTCATTCAGACAAGACTTCCATTTTCTGAAGGAAGACTTTTTGCCTCTAAGAGCTTCCTTGACTTCGCTCGATAACCATGCTGGCATCTTCTTGGCTCTGGTGGTACCTTTTCTGATCTGCGGTATACACTCCAGTGGAGCTTCTAATATAGTGTTTTTAAACAACTTCCAAGCATTTTCGAGTGATGTGACCCTCTGGACTTTGTTTTTCAGCTTTCTTTTTACCAATCCCCTCATTTTTGTGAAGTTTCCTCTTTTGAAGTCAAATGTGACCGTGTTGGATTTTGTTGGCAATTGGCCATTTACATGTATGTTTAATTTAATAGCACTATGGTCACTGCTCCCAATCGGTTCAACAACACTTACATCTCGCACCAGGTCCTGGTCCCCACTGAGGATTAAGTCCAGGGTTGCCGTCCCTCTGGTCGGTTCCATGACCAACTGGTCTAGGGCATAGTCATTTAAAATATCTAGAAATTTTGCTTCTTTGTCATGACTGGAACACATATGCGGCCAGTCTATGTCTAGGTAGTTGAAATCACCCATTACTACCACATTTCCTAGTTTGGTTGGTTCCTCAGTTGCATATCTCATCTCAAGGTCTCCCTGAGCATTTTGAGCAGGGGGATGATAGATCGTTCCCAGTATTAAATCCCTCCTGGGGCATGGTATCACCACCCACAACGATTCTGTGGAGGAGTCTCTCTCTTTTGGGGTTTCGAGCTTGCTGGACTCAATGCCTTCTTTCACATATAGAGCCCACCACCACCAATACGTCCTTCCCTGTCCTGCCGATATAGTTTATATCCAGGGATAACCATATCTCACTGGTTTTCTCCATTCCACCAGGTCTCTGTTATGCTCACGATATCAATGCTCTCCCCTAAGACCAAGCACTCCAGTTCTCCCATCTTGGTTCAGAGGCTCCTAGCATTGTCGTACAGGCACTTGTAAGCAGTGTCTCTCTTCAAGTGTCTTTGGCACTTGTGGTTTGGCCTGTGGTAGTTTTGCCCTTCTGAATTTATATCCTGTGCCCCTGCTCTCACAATGCCTACTTCTAAGCCTACCCCTTTTAAAATTTCCTCATTTCTTTGGTCTTTATCCCAGGGGGGAGGTTTATTCCGAACCGGACCTTCCTCAGCTCCTGTCGGGTTTCCCCCCTCAGTCAGTTTAAAAGCTGCTCTGCCACCTTTTTAATTTTAAGTGCCAGCAGTCTGGTTCCATTCTGGTTCAAGTGGAGCCCATCCCTTTTTTACAGGCCTGGCTTGTCCCAAAATATGCCCCAGTGCCTAACAAATCCGAACCCTTCCACCCGACACCATCGTCTCATCCACACATTGAGACTACAAAGCTGTGCCTGTCTGGCTGGTCCTGCGAGTGGAACCGGTAGCATTTCAGAGAAAGCCACCTTGGAGGTCCTGGCTTTCTGCATCCTACCTAGCAACCTAAATTTTGCTTCCAGGACCTCACGGCTGCATTTCCCCATGTCATTGGTGCCAACATGCACCACGACCACTGACTCCTCCCCAGCACTGTCTACCAAACTATCTAAATGATGGGCGATATCTGCAACCTTCGCACCAGGCAGGCAAATCACCTTGCAGTCTGCACACCCATCACACACCCCACTGTCTATGTTCCTAATAATCGAATTGCCCACTACAAGGATCCCTCCACCCCCTGGAGATATATCCTCAGCATGAGAGGATAGCTGCTCATCCCCCAAGGAATAGGTCCCTTCTAATCATTTCCCTCTTCCTCGGCTGGATGGTCTCCTTCCCTGAGACCATCGTTCTCCATGATAGCAGAAGAGCTATCATCCTTGGAGTGGGACACAGCTATAACGTCCCTGAAGGCCTCCTCCACACACCTCTCTGCCTCTCTCAGCTTTTCCAGGTCCGCCACCTTGGCCTCAAGGAAATGAAGTCGTTCCCGGAGAGCCAGGAGCTCATTGCACCGAGAGCACACCCACGACTTCTGTCCAACAGGCAGATAGTCGTACATGCTCCAGGCAGTGCAAAACACTGGAAAGCCGCCACAACCCTGCTGGCTTCTTACCTGCATACTTTTGTTTAAGGTGTATTAAATTAATGGGTTGGAAACTGCAGTTTAGTTGAGGTCAGGGAACAGACGGGCAGAGTGGGGGGCCCTGGCCTCCTCGCCCTGGCCTCCTCGCCCTGGCCTCCTCGCCCTGCTGCCTAACTCGCCCTGCTGCCTAACTCGCCCTGCTGCCTAACTCGCCTTGACGCTTTGTCAGCTGGGGCTCCCTCTAGCTCGTGGAGCAGGCTCCCTTGCTAGGGTGCTCTGACTTTATATGTGTGGCTGGTTCCTCCCAGCTACTGCTGCCAGCCAATGATGTGTTACTTGAGGCTGATGGCTCAACTGTCAGCTGGGGCTTAACTCCTTAGGATTATCTCAGGCTTCCTTCCTTTGAAGGCAGGAAGGCAGGCTTCCTTCCTTAGAAGGGGGGGGCTGTTTAAGGACTTTGACTAGTGGTACTATGAAAGGTTAACTAGCTTTTTACTCTATTTTTATTTTATTTGCTGACAACAACCACTTTTATCAGTGCAAGTTCCCCTGTAGTTTTAAGTGGTGCCTTGCACTCTGGCCTGGACAAACTAGACTAGCTTTTGGCTGCTTTTAATCTAAGCAGGGGGCTGAGACTTCCAGGCAAGCCTTTTTTGTTTTTTGTTTTCCCACCTAGAACAGCCTGACCTTTTTTTTAACCTAGGGAAACAGAGCTTGTGGTTGTGTTTAAGGGAGGCTAAAGCTGCCCTTTTTAGCAAAGACTGAGCTGACTCTCTCCCTGTATGTATTGGTGGAGTTTCCTTTTTCCCCTTCTCTCCAGCTGGAGTTTAGCCTTGTTTACAGTGTCCCCTGAAGCTTTCCTGCTAGGGTGGTGTTGAAAACTAGCTTTCTATAGGCTTCCTACCAGAGCTTGGAAAAGTTACTTTTAAAAACTACAACTCCCATCAGCCCCAGCCAGCATGGCCACTGGACTGGGCTGATGGGAGTTGTAGTTCAAAAAAGTAACTTTTCCAAGCTCTGCTTCCTACCCTTAGGATCTGTTTCCTAAGATATAGGTTCTTTCAGGATTTGGCTCCTAGCTCATGGTGACCCTAGGCTGCCCTTATTACTTATTACTCTGAGCTGTTTTAATTCAATTAAATAATGAAATAAAGGGGTGCTACTTACCCTCTTCTCACTCTGCTGCTTAAGTCACCTTGACGCTTTGTCAGCTGGGGCCTTGACGCTTCGTCAGCTGGGGGCTCCCTGTAGATTACTTTGAAATGGAGATGTTAGATGGGAGCATTGGGGAATAAAGATGGATGCTCCTGAAGGCTACAATTCTAAACACACTTAGTAAGGGATTAAGCCCCATAGAACTCAACAGGACTGACTTCTGAGTAGATATAGTTTGGATTGTGCTGTTGGGAAACCTTGACTAGGGATCCTCTGCAAAGACATCCATCTCAAAGCAGGGCTGGCAACCCCCTGCCTGGAATGCCCTGCCCTTATCTTTTAACGGGCTGCTCCAAACATCTTTACAGATTTGACCCTTCACTTCAGAAAGTGGCCTGAGAAATGAGTAAGAGTAAGAAGTATTTTTTTAAATTGTTCTTTTCAATTCACTCTTGAATGCACATCATACCTAGGGCAGATCCACACCATTCCTTTAAAGCACATTCAACACCTATTTGAAGAACATGAATCCCACCACAGAATCATGGGAATTTCCTGAAGTACATCACACCAGAAATGCAGGTAGCACAGTGGCAGATATGAGACACTTCGCTGGAAAAGCCTCAAACATGGCTGCTACTTCCTTGATGGCTCTTGATCTGATCTGGAGTACAGAATGAAAGCAATCAATGCACTCAAGCATCACCCTCTTATTTTCTTCTTGCCGAGTGAGTCCAGCATCACTTGCTTGCTCCCCTGCCATCCTCTTCTTGAACCTGGCTCTTCTCTCTGCTGCAATTCCATATTCGTCTGATTTTAAAAGCGCCTGTTCAATTGCATGCTCCGCTAGGTGACTGTGCTCCTCGTTCAGAAAAAGTCTTAGCGCCTCTAGCTTTGTCACCACCTTTTCGAGAGTTAAGCCCTTAGTCTGCAGGTACTGCTGTGTAAGATTAACTTCCTGAAGTACATCGCACCAGAAGTACAGGTAGCACAGAAAAGTGAAATCACAGACAGCAGGCAAATGACCTTGTGCTGCACCTCTTGTGTCCAAATTTTCATGTGGATCACAAAGTGCTTCAATAACTGCCACAAACTTATCGAACTTTTCTTTAACTGGCTTAACTGCAGCATGATGAGCACTCCAGCGTGTTGTTGATAGCCTTTTCACTGACACTCCAGTATGGTCAATTAACACATCCCATCGATGGGTGGAAGCAGCAAAGAAAGAAAACATTCTCTCAAGAGTTCCAAAAAATGTCACACACGATGCATTTTTAGCAAAAGAGTGCTGACCGCACAAGTTAAGCGAATAGTCCACACATCCATTAAAAATAGCTTTCTTGTTCTTTCCCTTAAGAATGGCTTGTATACCTCCATGGACTCCAGCCATAGTGGCAGCATTATCGTAACCTTGAGTGCGGCACATCATTATGTCCAGTCCATCACTTTCCAGATTTTTAAGAATGTCAGAACTGAGGTCAGCAGCTTTTTTCCCCTTTAAAGGGAAAAATCCTAGAAATACTTCTTTCACTTCAACTTTCCTATTGTTGATTTTTACATATCTGATCACTTCGGACATCTGGTCAGTATGTGATATGTCAGGTGTGCTGTTGAACATGATCCCAAAGTACTTCGCAGACTTTATGTCCATGACAAGCATCTCCTTCACATGATTTGCCAGGGCACTTATAAAGTCATTCTGAGTTTTTGGTGCAAGATAAGAGACTGATACTTTAAGTTTACATGTGCTCCGCTTTAATCTCATTAGGTGCTCTTTCAGCACTGGATCATATTTTAAAAGCATCTCAACCATCTCAAGAAAGTTCCTTTTATTCAATGAAGATTCATCTTCCTTGTGGCCGCGGAATGCCAGATTCTGCTTGGCAAGAAGCAATGTGATATCAAGCAATCTGTGCAAGATGTCCCTCCACTTTTTCTTCTCCATTTCCATCAAAGCAATAGTTTCGGCATCAATGGTTTTGTGCAGCCTAAGTCCTGCTGCCAATGTTTTCCACTTTTCAAGGCAACGTAGGTGCTCTTCGGATGTCTCATGGTTATGTACTTTCGGGCTCAGTTTCCACCACATCTGAAACCCAGTCACAAATTTGGATATCGTATCTGTAGCACTAACGGCAAACAGTCAGCAGCAAAAATAGTATAAATTCTCGCTGACGAGTGAGTAAAGCATCCATGACCGCAGAATTTTCTCACCATTTGGCATCATCAATTGCAGTAATCAACTGCGTAGCTACATTGCTTTGCTCATTAGCTGGAGGACCCCGCTCATGGCAAAAATGTACTTTCATGTGAAGTCCTGAACACTGCCAAGTTCACCAGAACATGATGCAGAAAGTACAGTGTCTATGTAATACCTGTGCAAATGCCTGTGTAATATTGAAATGTCTATGTCATTCTGATGTGTTAAATCCTGACTGGTAGATACCAAAGTCTTTGTCCTAAAATGTATAAAACCCCCAGGCAAACAGTGCCTCAGGGCAGTCCTTCTTGGATACTTCCTGGATGTGTTCTGGGGGACTGACCTTGCATATGCTTGTTTTATTTTTTTTAATAAAGGCCTACCTTTTTGCTTTAAGCCTGTCTCAGATTATTATTTAAGGGACCCCCAGTAAAGAACCCACAGGAGAAATACAAAATTCTCCAACATTCCTTCCTTTCTCTCCTTCCATCTCTCTCTCTCTCTTTCTCTCTCTGTTTGCTCAGTCTTTGCTTTCCTCATTTTCCTTAGTTCACTTCTTTTTCAGTGCATCTCAGGACCCACAGCCTTATCTCCAGCTGCAGTTCTTTTGGCTGCCCTTGAGTAGGGCATTTCTTTGGCATTGGTATTTCCTGACTGTCTACTGGTGTGTCCTGCTTCAGCCAGAAAGCTGAATCCAAGGGCTGATGATGCCACTGCCTCGACTCCCATTCCTAATATCATCATCATCATCATTTCCCACCTTTCCTTCAAAGAGCTTAAGGTGGCATTTATGGTTTGGATGTGAAAGTTGGACAGTGAAAAAGGCGGATAAGAGAAAAATCAACTCATTTGAAATGTGGTGCTGGAGGAGAGCTTTGCGCATACCATGGACTGCAAAAAAGACAAATAATTGGGTGTTAGAACAAATTAAACCAGAACTATCACTAGAAGCTAAAATGATGAAATTGAGGTTATCATACTTTGGACATGTAATGAGAAGACACGATTCAGTAGAAAAGACAATAATGCTGGGAAAAACAGAAGGGAGTAGAAAAAGAGGAAAGCCAAACAAGAGATGGATTGATTCCATAAAGGAAGCCATAGACCTGAACTTACAAGATCTGAACAGGGTGGTTCACAACAGATGCTATTGGAAGTTGCTGATTTATAGGGTCACTATAAGTCATAATTGACTTGAAGGCACATTACAATAGCAACAAACTGTTAAAGATAAATTAACCAAGCAAACAGAAGAACAAGCCTTGCTGAAGCAGAACTAGCATGGTTTCTGCAAGGGTAAGTCCTCACTAACCTATTCGAATTCTGTGACAGTCTCAATAAGTATATAGATAGAGGTGATCCAGTTGATAGAGTGTACTTGTACTTTCAAAAAGGTTTTGACAATGTATGCCAGTAAGACTCCTGAGTAAGCTTAGCAGTTATGGGATAACAGGAAAGGTTCTATTCTGGATCAGGAACTGGCTAGGAAACAGGAAGCAGAGAGTTGGAATAAATTCTGCAAATTGTTCCAGAACTTTTTTCCTATGGTAAAAATTAATAACAAAGCAATCATAATGCCAGAATACAATTTAAATATCCCAGAAGCATATAAAGATCAAATAAGGAACAGGTTTGAGGCTTTAAACTTAGTTGACAGAGAACCAGAAGAACTATGGAATGAAGTCAGAGGCGTTATCAGAGAAGAATGCAAAAAGACAATACCTCTAGTTAAAAAGAGAGAAAGACCCCAATGGATGACTGAAGAAACTCTTCAAATGGTTAAAGAGAGAAGGAAAGCAAAAGCAAAAGGAGATAGAAACACAGTCAGAACCTTAAATGCAACAATACAGCGACTAGTATGTAGGGACAAAGAGAACTATTACAATAGTTACTGTATAGATAGAAGAGGACAACAAAAAGGGTAGAACAAGAGCCCTGTTCCAAAAGATTAGAGAAATGAAAGGGAAATTTAAACCAAGAGTAGGGATGTTGAATAATCAACAGGGGAACACACTGACTGACCGAGAAGAAATAAAAGGAAGATGGAAGCAATACACTGAAGAACTCTATAAAAGAGATGCAAGGATGACAGATTCATTCACGGAGGAACCATATGATGAAGAACCAGAAATTTTAGAATGCGAGGTGTCTTAAAATACTTGGAAGAAACAAATCACCAGGAATAGATGGCATACCAACAGAGTTGCTACAAGCTACTGAGACTGAATCAGTCCAAATTTTGACTAAAATCTGTCAAGAAATATGGAAAACCAAACAATGGCCCACAGATTGGAAGCATTCCATATGCATCCCACTTCCAAAGAAAGGGGATCTCAGGGAATGCAGTAATTATCGAACTATTGCCTTAATATCCTATGCAAATAAAGTAATACTCAAGATTCTACAACAAAGGTTCTTGCCATATATGGAGCGAGAAATGCCAGACGTCCAAGCTGGATTTAGAAAGGGAAGAGGCACCAGAGATCATATTGCAAACATACATTGGATAATGGAACGGACCAAGGAATTTCAGAAGAAAATTACCCTGTGCTTTATAGACTACAGCAAAGCCTTTGACTGTGTAGATCATGAAAAACTATGGAATGCTTTAAAAGAAATGGGGGTGGCACAGCATCTGATTGTCCTGATGCACAACCTATACTCTGCACAAGAGGCTACTGTAAGGACAGAATATGGAGAAACCGACTGGTTTCCCATCGGAAAGGGTGTGAGACAGGGGTGTATTCTATCACCCTATTTATTTAATCTATACACAGAACATATCATACGGAAAGCGGAATTGGACCAAGAAGAAAGTGTGAAAATTGGAGGGAGAAATATCAATAATTTAAGATATGCAGACAATACCATACTACTAGCAGAAACCAGTAATGATTTGAAACGAATGCTGATGAAAGTTAAAGAGGAAAGCACAAAAGCAGGACTACAGCTGAATGTCAAAAAGACTAAAGTAATGACAACAGAAGATTTATGCAACTTTACAGTGGACAATGAGGACATTGAACTTGTCAAAGATTCAATACAAGATTGGCACAATCATTAACCAAAATGAAGACAATAGTCAAGAAATCAGAAGAAGGCTAGGACTGGGGAGGGCAGCTGTGAGAGAACTAGAAAAGGTCCTCAAATGCAAAGATGTATCACTGAACACTAAAGTCAGGATAATTCAGACCATGGTATTTCCAATCTCTATGTATGAATGTGAAAGTTGGACAGTGAAAAAAGCTGATAAGAGAAAAATCAACGCATTTGAAATGTGGTGTTGGAGAAGAGCTTTGCGGATACCATGGGCTGCAAAAAAGACAAATAATTGGGTGTTAGAACAAATTAAACCAGAACTATCACTAGAAGCTAAAATGATGAAGCCGAGGTTATCATACTTTGGACACATAATGAGAAGACAAGATTCAGTAGAAAAGACAATAATGCTGGGAAAAACAGAAGGGAGTAGAAAAAGAGGAAGGCCAAACAAGAGATGGATTGATTCCATAAAGGAAGCCACAGACCTGAACTTACAAGATCTGAACAGGGTGGTTCATGACAGATGCTCTTGAAGGTCGCTGATTCATAGGGTCACTATAAGTCGTAGTCGACTTGGAGGCACATAACAACAACAACAAAAATTAATAGAGCCCAAAATCTTGCCTTTTCATCATCTGTCATAAAGATCAATGTTGAGCGCATTAAGCCTGGGTCTGACTGTTAACAGTCTCTCACTTTGCTGAGACTTGGAGCTTATCCTCCTTATGACATCATACATGTTGTCATAATGATATGCTTGATTCAGTCTAGGCCATCTCTATGGT
The DNA here is from genome assembly GCF_030035675.1 of Rhineura floridana. Lineage (NCBI taxonomy): Eukaryota > Metazoa > Chordata > Lepidosauria > Squamata > Rhineuridae > Rhineura > Rhineura floridana. Next base: position 232,539,845 of record NC_084481.1, on the reverse strand, counting down.
AACATCAGTTGGGCAGTAAGCCCCTGTCACTATCAGCCTGGCTCTCCAGCAGATTTGATGTTTGATGCTTTAGCTCATAACCTAAGCCTGAAGAAGAACTTAGGGTAATCTGAAAGTCTGCTTCAAGTACCAATTAAAAAACAAAACAAAACTGAAAGGTGTATTCTCACTTGAGTGTATAATTGCTTGAGTGCAAGTCCATTTTTACAGAGAGGATCAAACCATGTGGTCAACCTCCTCTGCCAATTGCATTCAATTAAAACTGAAGTTTAAACTAATAAAATGGTCATGATTATGAATATTTTCTTTAAAAAAAAATTATAGTGCCATATATTTTATTTATTAATTTTCTTTCAGTTTCCTAATGGAACACAAGGCATGTACTACGTAGCTGGGAGGTCTTCACTTGGTATCCCATCCAAAGCTCTGATGTGACTAAGATCTGCTTAGCTTCAGCAAGGTGGTGACCCCAAGTGCCTCCAGATTATATACACAGGGACCTGAATCTACATTTACCCAGAATCTCACCACTCATCCCTCACACACACCCCAAAAAAACAAAAATCAAATGCCCTCCATTTCACTTCCTGAGAAAAAACACTTGGAAGATCTCATTGGATGTGGTGAAGGAAAATTTTGTTCAGGAAAGTGTGCAGAGCTCCAGGCAACTATTTCTAGGGAGATGGAAATGTTGTGGAATAGGAAAATGGCAGTTAAACTGAGGTGGAAGAGGACAGGGGGGCAGCTGGTGAAGGAAAAAATGAGTGTTGAAAGGAAACATGGCAAATGGAAGGCAGTGTTCACACACTGGGAAGGGAGTTTGGAAGCCAAAATGAACACCTTTGTATGAAACAACTTTTGTTTATAAAAGGAGTAACTCTTCTCCAGCATATTATTTATGCATTTATACTCAGCCTCTCTGTCAAAGCCTTGAAGCCATTTACAATTTCAAAATACTAAATAAATAATGTAAAATTGGCCCTATGTGGTGAGGGGATCATCTGAGTGGTTCAAGCCCTGATGTTCCCTTTGCCTCCCTCCCTCCCACTTTTCTTCCTTCCTTCAGGACAGTTGGTGTCTTTGGAGGTAGCCGTATCATAATAATGGGATAGTGATAAATATTGTTTCCCGTAGGGATGGGATCTGCTGGCCAGTGCCTCTTTGAAAGCATTATGTCGATCTAACAGGCAGTATTGATTTAAGTTCATTCTTTGTCAGCTATCTGCTGTTTTTACTGGTCCATTTTTTCCTGCCCCCAAATTATGGATATTAATATAAAGACATTTTGAAAAGAAAGAAAATATCAATATTTTAAAAGAAAATATTGATAATTTGGAAGAAAACATTCATAAAGGAAAAGAAAATAGCTTCACTGCTGCCTCCTCCTCTTCTTCCTCTGCTGTGACAGAGGCTGGTGAGTTTTCACATTAGCAAACAGAGACTGGCTCTTTTCCTTTTGGAAAGGAAAGGAGGAAAGTAGCTTTCAATGTTCCCCACCTCCTCCTCAGCAGGCCTAGAATCCTTAACATGGGTGAGACCTGGCTTGCTTCCTCCTGCTTGGATTACTCAAGTGGAGGGGGGTGGCAGAGAGGGCAAGATTGCTGCACAGCAGTGCTATGCTACACTGGGCTGTGAATAAAATAAAAAAAAGAACAAGAAATTTGAGGTAATATTTGAGGGGGCAAATCCAGTGTTGGGGGAAAGCTGCTGAAGTTTGGAGCAAACAAGATCCCTCCACAAAGATGGAGAATATGCAGACCATTGAAAAATCTGGTGTGGGATTCTCTCCCATCCCTAGTCTCCAGTTATTATGGGTTGGAGCTAAGACACCACTATTAAGCTTGTTCTTGTGATTATTTTCATTTACCTATGTATTTGTATGTTAACCTGTTTTTCAATAAACAGCCTCTTGTCCTGGGCCTACAAAGTGAGTAATTCTGTCTTATATTAAATAAGAACTTAACATTTATGACACATATTAAATACAAAACAACTACTTGAAACTAACATTTCATCAAGGCTTGTTGCCTGGGGAAATTGGGGGATAAGTAAATGCCAATAGTTAAGGGGGAGGCAGTTCTGGGAAGTCTTGGCAACTGTTGCTAAGGCTATTGTAATGTGGGAAAAGAAGCAGTTGGGGGACAGTTAGGCCTCAGAGGAGGGGAAAAGTGGGAATGGAGGGCTAGCAAGGAAGTAGAAGAGTGGGACATGCCCTCTTGGGTTCAGCGGAAGCTGTTAGGGTATGGTAAAACAAAGATCGTATGGAAAAAGCCATGCCTACTTATGCTGGAGAGCCTGGAAATAGGGATTGTAGGGAAAGGCTAAGCAGATGTACAAAACCAGAATGAAGATATTGCCTAAGTGGAAAGAAAACGTGTTTGGGGTTGAGAGAAATCAGAAGGAGAATTAAACAAAAGGGGATAAAACTCTGATGAAATGACAGCCAAAGCTGGAGTTGAGGGAAAGAATGTTGCTCAAAAATTGCACTGTACATTGAAAAAAATGCTGGAAAGGTGTATCTAATATTGCTCCCTTCAGAGGCTACTTCAAGTGCTCAAAATTCTCATTATCAATCAGAGCCCCGAAGAATGGAAAAGACAGGCTCTCAGTAGCCCAGGGGACATGTTATGCACCAAACCTTTCAACCACAGTACAAGAAATTGCCTCACCTTGCCCTTGATCCTGATGTTTAGGCAGCTGTCTAACAGACAATCTTAGGCCAAATCCTTGGAGCTTTGGCAAGGATAAGAGTAATTATAAGGGGGAGAAGTGTCTGTGGCTTGAGAAGCAGGTGCAGAGCTGGAGGAACACATTTTTATGAGAACTCACAGAAGTGGCTCCATGCTCTTGACATGGGTCAGCATGGGGTAGACGTGAGCTTGGCCTTTAAGTGACAAATCAACTTCATAGGGCCAGTTCCAATATATTCTTTTAGGATGGATGTGAACATACACACAGAGTAATTAGTTCTAAACATTATGAGCTCACGAGACTTTCTCTTTCTGCAGAGGTGTGGAAACTTCTTCAGAACTAGGAAAACATTCCCTTCTGGGCAATGTCAGGGGCCAGTGGTGGACAGTGTCAGAGGCAAAAGTGGGCAAAGCAAATGTATTGCTATCAGATTGTGGGGTTGGTCTGGATGAACAAATGTATTGTTATAGGGCTATGGACTTGGTCTGGATTATATCTGTGAGCCTATAATCCTGTGCCTATAAAGGATGCAGTTCATATAAGAGGGACCTGCTGGACTAGTAAAACTAGTTCCTTTCATAACTTAGTAAGTTAATAGTTCTGGCCAAGTCAGTTTCTTTGTTTGCTTGATGGGCCAATCTACATGTCTAAAGATGGGGCCCACAGAAATCCTGTTGCTATAGGAACTCTTGCAGAAGAGTGATTCCCCCCACCTCGGAGGTAGATTTTGAATTAGTTTGAGGAAATGGGAAGACACAGAGAAGCTCGCCTCACTCTGTGTGCTGAACTCCAAGCTTTAGCTTGGAAGACTGCTCTAGAAGTCTAATTTGGAAGCAAGGTCTGTGGAGTGTTAATACTGAAAACCCCTCCATCTTATGCTTAGGTTGTCTATATGTGTAAATAAAGCATATATAATAAAACACCACAGTCTCCACTGACCTTCACTCCAAGGAAACTGAACCCTGGGTAAGTGCAGGAGCCCCTGGGATAGGGGTGTGTACAATACTGGTGTTAGCAGTGAGACTGGGTTTCCTGGAGGAAGAATTGGGAGTAAGGTGTGCCTGAGCCAAGATGGTGGAAGGAATAGCAACACTCCTGGAACTGGTTACACTGATGCATCAGGAGAACCAGCAGCACCACTGTCCTGTAACAATACATTTGCTCTGCCCTTCCACTAGAGTAAAACAAGCACGCAAGCAAAAGCAACGTGCCAACCCTGATTTTAAAGAAGAAATACTCGGAGCAGCAACAGTTTCTGGTAGCATGGGACACATCCTGTCCCACAGAAATATAGAAAAGTGTTCCCAAAATGATCAAGGGGCTGGAGTAATCCCCTTATGAGGAAAAGGTAGAATCTTGGAAGCAGAGCCGGTTCTAAAGGGCGGCCAGGTGGGGCACTGGCCCGAGGGCCCTGGAGCTACAGGAGCCCTGAGGGGCCCTCCGCTCCCCTTCCGTGATCTGCGGCACCATCCGTGGATCGCAGGGCAGGAGCTTCCGCCTGCCCACCATTCCCTTGTCCCACCTACCTGTCTCCTGCCTTTTAGCATTGCCCCTAATGAAGATGGCGGCCGCAGCTTCCCTAAGGTACTGAAGCCACTGCCGCCATCTTAGTTGATAGCAGAGATGCGCGCATGTAGCACGCATGTGTGCCATCAACAAAGATGGCAGCAGAGGCTTCATCCCCTTAGGGAAACCGCGGCTGCCATCTTCATTAAGGGCAATGGTAAAAGCCAGGAGAAAGGTAGGTGGGGGTGGGCCCCCTGCAAGCGTGTGCGTGTGGTCACACACCGGGGCCCAGGACAAGCTGATGCCCAAGGGCCCCGGCATGCCTGGAGCCGGCCCTGCTTGGAAGCTTTCACACTTAGAACAGGGGTCACCAGTGTGGTGCCCACAAGTCCTTTAAGGCTACCCACCCATTCCTCCCTTGAAAAGTGTATGGAACTAAAGGATGAAGTTGGAAGAGTGATGTGACCAGAATGGGTGGAACCACAGCCCTTGCTCAAAAATCCAAATGTGCCCATGGGCCTAAGACGGTTGGCAACCCCTAGCTTAGACACAAAGTGAATAAGGGTGAGATAGGATAGAGATGTATAAAATCATGCACGGTCTGGAGAAAGTGGGGAAGGGTTTCCTCCCTCCACCCCATAAAATTATAACCCAAAGAGGTGATCCTATGAAGCTGAATGTTGAGAATTTCCAGTCAGACAAAAGGAAGCACTCCTTCACAGAGCATACAATCAAACTGAGAAACTGCCACAGGATATTGTGATGGCCACCGACTGAGACCGTTTCAGCAGAGGATCACCTGAATGCCAGGATCAGAGGCTGCATGTCCCTGAATGTCAGGTGCAGAGCAAAACCACCAGGAAAGTGCTATTGCCCTCTTGCAGTGGTTCCCAACCTGGGGGCCGGGATCCCCAGAGGGGCCATGAAGTAATCCAGAGGGGGCCACAAACGGTATAGAAATGAATTATTTATTAATTTTTGTTAAAAAGTCTTCACTCCCTGGACACTGTCTGCTTCCCACTGCAGCTGCAGATGACACCTTTCCCTGCTCCAAACGAGAGGGGAGGCCTTTTGCTGAAATGCCAGAGTGTCTTTCAGGCGCATCAAGGGCAGGCATCTGCCTATAAAATACATGGCAAATGCCAAAGGAGGCTGAGGGTGGGGCTACCAGGAAGAAGAAGGGATGCCTATCAGTGATTCCCATCTCTTTGCACTGCTGCTGCTGACAATGCCCTTACTTAGAATGAGAGGAGAGCTTGTTTGTTGCCCTGGGCTTCTTCTGGGAGGAAGAGTGGGATATAAATTATGGAATGACCTCCCTGATGAGGTGCGCCTGGTGCCAACACTGTTATCTTGTCAGCACCAGGTCAAGACTTTCCTCTTCTCCCAGGCATTTTAGCATGTGTTTTTAAATTGCTATTTTAAAATGTGTTTTTAAATTTGTATATTTGTTTTTAATTGTTGTAAACCTCCCAGAGAGCTTTGGCTATGGGGTGGTATACAAATGCAATCAATCAATCAATCAATCAATCAATCAATCAATCAATCAATCAATCAATCAATCAATCAATCAAATAGTCACTAGGGGGCTCTATTTAATTGTAGACAGCTCTGCTTGCACATTACATTGAAAATGTGGGGCTTCCCCTTAAGGGTGACCCACATGTACTGGTGCCCCAACTGCATGGTTTTATATGGGTTGGAATTCATTTTCGAATGCAGACATTAACAGGGTACAAACTAAAGCAAAGCCATCCTACAAAATTTGCACTTCCCCGCATTTTGCAATGCAGTTCTCCAACCAGTCCTTCAAGCTAGACGAAGGCAGCGGCACTTTCTCAGGCTAGGAGGCGGGAGGGGAGTCACTGGCCCTCTGGTCACCAGCCTCCGGGGCTGGCCCTGCATGCCCTTCCACCTCTGCTTTAGAGTCCTCATCTCCATCACTTGACTCCTGGTCCTTGACACTTGAAGGCTCGGGTCAGAACCTGCAGTGCCACCTCCCCTCTTCACCATGGAACTGCTAACCTTTACATGGCAGTGCGGTGGGGCGAGGCTGCCCTCCCAACACCGGGTACCTGGGTGGGGCTTGGGCGGGGCAGGAGGGTGGTGAAGGCGGGGCTGCACAGATGCAGTATTTCCCCCATGGATGAGAAAATGACTGGGTGGCGATTTTGAGCAGACAACCTGTTTGGAAGGTTACAGGGTTAAGCAGCCCTCTCCCCAAGACACACGCATCTGCTCAAAACTGGCAGCCTCTTGTGGCTACGTTTCAGCTAAGAAAAACAATGGTGGACTGATCACGGATGAATCTCCTGCATAAAATCTAGCTTGGCCCTCTAGCGCAGATGGATCCTGAGTCTGGAAAAGGTGGAGGCCTCTCCTCCTGGTGGCCTATCCAAGCTCATGCCACATCAAAACAAATCCTTGGATAGGCTCTGATTTGCTACAGAGCCTCTGGTCATCTTCAAAGCATCTGCACTCTTTCCCTTTTATTTTTTAGTAGGAGGGCCGCAAAAGTGAACCATCCAAAGAGTGCGCTCTTAAGATGTTTTGGCACATCTGCAAGAAACGCTGAGTTTTCTGCTAATCAGACTGCCAGGCTGTTGTTCTGACCTCTGCAGGATTTGTTTTAACCTTGCCCCCCTCCAAGACGTTGCTTTCCCCTCCTGTTAAGTGGGAGTGTGCTTACGGGGAAATGGATCCACATGTTCCCTGGTAAGGATGGACACAGGGCAAGGTTGATCCAAGACATTTTGCTGCAGGAAGCAAAGGACAAGATAGTGTCCCCTCCCATTTCCATGCAGAGAAGCCAACTGGTTGGCAGTTGAATCTCAGGCCACATCTGCATTATACATTTAAAGCACTCTTGAACCACTTTAACAATCATGGCTTAGAATCCTGGGAACTGTAGTTTGTTAAGGCGGCTGAGAGTTGTTAGGAAGCTCCTATTCCCACCTCCCAGAGCTACAATTCCCAGAATCCCCTGGGATTGATAGTTAAACGGCTCTGGGAGTTGTAGCTCCATGAGAGAAATGGGTGTCTCCTAACAACTCTCAGCAGCCTTAAGAAACTACAGTTCCCAGGATTCTTTGGGGGAAGAAGCCATGACTGTTTAAAGTGGTATAAGAGTTCTTTAAATGTACAATGCAGATGGGCAGTAGACAGGATCCTTTGAAGGGCAGAGTTTGGAAACATCTGCCTGATAAGAACTTGTATGCCCAATTGCTGTAAAGTCCAGACGTGATGGACAGAGCGAATAACTTCTTAGGAGGTGTGATGAACGAAGAATCATCACTGTGGGTGATAACACTGAAGCTCTGATGTTGCGACCTCCAAAAGTGCATCCAGCTGTGCTAAGCTGTGGTGGATATTTCAGGAGAGAGGGTGCCCAAATTGCAGAGGAGCAGGGCACACACTTCTGAAGTGCCCACTTCCTTATCAGAAGCGAGTTGACAGAACGTTTCCTTTTTGATAAAAGTACCTGCCTCATGCAGGCACCTTCTTCTGGCTGCAGTCCCTGACTGGAATCCCATCTATATTTCATTTTATTTGTGGCTCTGAAGCCTCTGATACTAATCGGTAGAGCAGGTGTGCCGAGCACGGAACGCTCACAAACATTCGAGCTGCTCAGGGAACAAAGCTGTTGGCAGCAATGAAAGGTTCCCCATCCAGATTTTATGAAAAGGGATAGCTGTCAATTTGGCTATGATTAAAACCTATACAAGCCCTAGGGAACGAGTTTTTAAGGGAAGACTAAGGATTGGCAAGGAGGGCCCTTCAGGGAGGAACTTGAAGGTTCAAGAGCTCAGTGGCAGGGCAGCTGAAGGAAAGGGGCAGAACATGCATTGGAATGGATATCAATATCTCCATATTTGTGCAACTGAGGGAAGGGCATATTGGAGGGATAAAAGTCTGAAGAAAAGGCTAATGGTCTGTGAGCTATGGAACTGGAGAGGAGGTAACATTGCCAAATTTTAACCCTGCAAGGTCTTCTCTATCTGAGTAAGTTGCACAGGAGGGAGAATTTGCCCATCACTGCAGTGCATAAGCTTGCAGTGTTCAGCATCATGTAATGATGGCTAGTAGCATGGTGACCCAGATGACTACAACCCTGATGATGAAGAGGAGGTATTAGTTTGGAGTAACCAGCCAGTTCTTTGGCTGCAGACTTCTAGGCCACATTCACGCCATACGTTTATTCCACTTTATTATTCCACTTTAAACAGTCATGGCCAAAGAATCCTGGGAACTGTAGTTAGTGAAGGCTGCAAAGAGTTGTTAGGAGAGCCCTATTCCCTCCACAGAGCTACCATTTCCAGAGTGGTTTAAGAATTAATCCATCTTCCCAGGGACCTCTGGGAATTGTAGCTCTGTGAAGGGAATACAGGTCTCCTAACAACTCTTTGCACCTTTCACAAACTACACTTCCCAGGACTCTTTGGAGGAAGCCATGACTGTTCAAAGTGGAATCATAGTCGGATAAATGTATGGTGTGAATGTGGTCCTAGTTTCATCTCTGCTGAGTTACAGTATTGTTTAAAAGCTTGTTTCCCATAACCACAGACCTTTTGGTTTTGGAAAGACACATGCCCACTTTGTGGATCAGAGGTGAGTGTTGAGTGGAAGAGAATGGGTTTGAATGTACAGGTAATGAAGAAATGCTCAAGTTGGAAGCTGTATGTGCTCATTCAAGAAAGAGATTTGAGACAGTTTGCCAAAGACCTTTCCAACTAGGGAGAAGCCTTCATTTTTCCCCTTGACGGGCACAAGTACTTAAGTAAACACCCTACAGGCATCCTTATCAAGACATTGAGGGAGTGGAGGAGTGGCTGGGACCGAAAATGGCATCATTGTGGTGGAATCAGTAAACACACTGTTCTATGGACAACCGTAAACTTCATACCATAGAATAATTTAGGAAAATGTAGCCATTCATTGAGAGCCCAATGATAGATATTCTGTATGACTAGCGGTTGTGAGATTGTGCCGTCTGTCTGGAAATAGATGGGAGACCTAAAAGCTTTTCTATTTACTCTTAGAAGCTGCAAATCCAGATCCTTTTTTGTCACAGCTGGTCTCGGTAATGGACTGGATGAGAGCCAACAAACTGAAACTTAATCCAGATAAGACTGAGGCACTATTAGTGGGTGGTCCCTAGACCAGATGGATGGGGCATGGCCTGATCTGGATGGAGTTATTCTCCCTCTGAAGGAACAGGTGCATAGCTTGGGGGTACTTCTGGATGCACAGTTGTCATTTGAGGCCTAGATGGTTTTGGTGGTGCGAAATGTCTTCCATCAGCATTGGCTGGTGGACCAGCTACTGTGTGTCCCAATTTGGGCCACTAGCCTAACTTCTATTGCCTGCACTCCAGTAAACTAGGTTAGATTACTGCAATGCGTTATATGTGGGGCTACCCTTGAAGATGGTTTGGAAACTGCAGCTGGTGTTGAATTCAGTGTGCAGATTGCCGACTGGGGCAATATGGTTGGAACACATAATGCCACTTCTTTCAGTCTCATTCCCTCTGAGAACTGGGATGGATCAGACTTTAATGGGTCTATCTGTCTCTGGATACGGGGCTTTTCACTAGGGTGTGCTTTGCTCAGAGGTAGGCTCAGGAAAAGCATGTGGTTTGGCCATTTGGGGTGATCTCTTGGTAGGAGAAATTGCTGCATGCATGGGCTGTTTGCAGGAAGGACTGTTGGGAAATATTTATTCCTGTGAATTAGGCCAGCAGTGGGCAACCTGGACTCCCTCTCCTCTTTTTCTATGACCCCTTGCCCTCCTGTTCCTGCCTTGTCACCCAAGGGGTGCATATAATGCAGATTCCATTGTGTGTAACGTGTGTACTTCTTCAAGTCGATCCCAACTTATGGCGACCCTGTGAATAGGGTTTTCATGAGGCTGAGAGGCAGTGACTGGCCCAAGGTCACCCAGTGAGCTTCATGGCTATGTGGGGGTTCAAACCCTGGTCTCCCAGGTCGTAGTCCAACACCTTAGCCACTACAGTGTGGTGTAGTGGTTAGAGTGTTGGACTACGACCTGGGAGACCAGGGTTCAAATTCCCATGCAGCCATGAAGCTCACTGGGTGACCTTGGGCCAGTCACGGCCTCTCAGCCTCAGAGGAAGGCAATGCTAAACCACCTCTGAATACCATTTACCATGAAAACCCTGTTCATAGGGTCAGCAAAAGTCAGGATCGACTTGAAGGCAGTCCAGATTCCATTGTAACATGATCCAATATGACTTGGACCTGTGGAAAGATCCTTGCATGCATTTGTCTGACTTGCTGGCTTCCCACCAGCATCTGGCTGGCCACTGTAAGAACAAGAAGGCAGACTAGCCTTTGGGTTGATCCAACAGAGCGCTACTGATGGTCTTATGATCGTTAGGCCATGCCATGCCATGCCAAAGGAACAGTTACTCCACGTTGGACATGGACATTCTTCCTCTGGTCTTCTACTCCCAAACTCAAATCTTCTGTGGAAAGTGATAGCGTATCACCCTCACCAGAGGGAGGTTTACTGAAAGGGAGGGGAACTAGGACTTGACTTCATGGGGCGGGCTCCATTGAGGGAGCATCCTCAGAGAACCAAGCCAGTTTATAACCCAGGACAATAAATCCACCCCTTACGTTGTCAGTTCTGTCTGCTAGAGAGCAAGTTCTACCTTGCCTTGGTGGTTCTCCAAAAAGAGAGAAGAAAAGAAAGGCATTCATTCACATGCTTCGAAGATGACACAACATGACTCATGCCCTCTTACGAAGTCCAAACCTGTCTGTCTTGACCCAGTCACCTGGCAAACACAAAGGATGAGCCAAGACACTTCCGTCCTGCCAACAAAGCAGAGAAACTTTGACTGTTCGTGAGGCAGCTGGGCTGGATTAAGCACTACAAAAAGACGCTAGGGAGGCGGGCCCTTGATATAGCGTGTGATAATCTTCAATGTATCCCAGCGTGGTGAGAGCTGAGGCTGTTTTAAAATTACTTTTAAACCCAGACCAGGATGGTGGCTTTTTGTGTGTGTTCCTTGTTAGAAGAAAATTCAGAATATTTGTCATATGAAAACTGGGAAGGGCAGGCAGTGTTCAATGAAACTCTTGTGCCAGTGGAACGACTTCAGCTAGCACAAGGGGATTCCCCCTCTCTCCTCTCCTGCCACGTTCCCTGCACCATCCCCAAATGTGCTCCAGAGGGTTGGGGGAAACTCCAGGACAGATTTAGGGAGTGTGCAGGGGAAGGAGAAGGGGAGAAGACAAGGAAAAATCCTTGTGCTGATGGAATGTTCAGCTTAGCACCATGTATGAAGATGGCGACCGCAGCTTCCCTAAGGTACTGAAGCCACTGCCGTCATCTTAGTTGATGGCAGAGATGTGTGTGAGTAGCACGCACGTGTGCCATCAACAAAGATGGCGGCAGAGGTTTCATTCCCCTTAGGGAAGCCACACCCACCATCTTCATTAAGGGCAATGCTAATGCCCAGACAGGTAAGGGGGGCCGTGGGGTGGGTGGGGGCCCCCCCGCATGCCTGGAGCCAGCCCTAGATATGCTGATGTATATGTATAGATTATAATTACCTATATTTTTTATAAAAGTACAATGCATCTCACCATAGTGGAGAACAAATCTGTGACCAAGTGCTCTCTGTTGATGTTATGTTACGTTTTATTTCTAGGCCGCCTTTCGGCCAAACAGGCCCACGAGGTGGCTTACACACAAATAAAAATACAAACACAAAATACAAATAAAAACAATACAATTTTTTTTTTAAAAAAATCAAACGAACAACATCCTAACATTTCTAAAAAGCAACAACAGCAAACAAAGTATTCATCTTCCTGGTAAAGGGCAGTCCCCAGAAAAATGTCACTAAGAGCAGGGGTGGGGGGCAAAGCTGGTGGAAAAGCTTGCCCCTTGATGGACCCAGCACAGTCTCATCCCTGCTTAGAGATGTTAGAGAATTTTGTTAAAAACAGAAATGGGGGAGGAAATTTCTATAATTTGCAAGTTTGCCCAAGGTCAGGAATGGAAATTGTGCAAGGGAATATGAGCTGTGTTAGCTATCATTGTTGTTTAAGTCTACAAATGTTACATAAATAATTACTCTATTTTCTCCATTGTATTTGATGTTTCCCTTCTGCTGAAATGCATTGAAGTTAATTACATAATCAGTTAAGTTAGCTTTGGCTGTAGGAGATGGCGAGGCGAACAATGTTTGTATTAGCGGAAGCCAAACTGCAGTGGAACAGGAACAGCGCTGTTTGTGACAAACACAGGATAGGACAGGAGTCTTTTTTAATCTTTAAACCAGACTTGGACTGTCTCTAAAGTTGGACCCGTGGCCACCCTATGCTTCCCCAACCTATTGCCCTCTAGATGATTCATCCTACAGCTCCTATCAGCCTCAACCAGCATGACCAAGGTCAGGGATGATGGGACTTGTAGTAAAAAAAAAAAATCTAGAGGGCAACAGGTTGAGGGATGCCATTGTGAGCTATTGCTTCTTGAACATCAGTCCTCCGTGGTACATGGCAAACACATTCTGAAGCGGAGGAAATCTGCCAAGGCAAAGATTGGTGATGGAGCACATAGTATGCACACATGAGGTCTCAGGATCAGTCCCTGAGTGGAAAACCTCACTGGGCTTCCCCAAGTAACTCTCTGGATCTCAGCCCGTGACTGCTAATGGCTGTTGTAGCTTCACTATGGCTCCAGTGGACAATTCCCATTGTGATGCTCATGGTTTCCTGAAGGAGATAAAAGCTTTGGTTCAAACTGAAGGAGGGAGTGAAGGTGTGAAAAGTGCCTTGGCAAGTAATTATGGGCCAGTTGATCCATTTCAGATGAATCTCAGATGAATTAAGGCAAAGAGTATATTGTCATGGCTGGGAATGATGCCACACTCACACAAAGTTGCTGAGATGTGGCTATCAAGTAAGCACTGATGGATGGAGTGAGTCTGTCTGCCCTTGGTTAGAGAAGGCAGCCTGGGCATGAAGTTGCATCCGTGACTGAGATGTGCTTTGAGAAAATAATTTCCTTTGCGTTCCAGCCATCTTGAAGTCATCCCCTTCATGCAAGGACTTCCGCTTCTGCAATGGCACTCCCCCTCCCTCTCCTGTTCCCCTTCCCCCCCATTCTGCTCCAAGCAGTTGGGGGGGAAAACCCATAATAGATTTCAGGGGGAGGCACAGAGGGAGGAGAGGGAGGGGAAGTTCCATTGCAGAAGCGGAATTCCTTGCACAAACGAGGTAACTTCACTGGAGACATCACATCCTTGTTAGCATTACTTTTTAAAAAATATTTTATTGCAAAAAAAACCCCACAACCATATTACTCACATATGTTAGCCTTGTTGGAAACTGTTGCATATGCCTTGGTTCTGAATCTAATGAGTGAGAAAAGAAAGTTAACTGTATTTTTATTGTGTGGATAATGTTTTATATATATGTATAAAAGGATACAAATAAATTTGAAAATAATTTTACTGTTGGTCTAATTGTCTTATTCATTAAAATATTCATGGTAGAATTCATAATCCAGATCTGTCAAGAGCCTCACAACATCCTCATCCTCCTCTTCCTGCCATCTCCAGCTAAAAGGGTTGAGTTGTTGCTCGACTCCGACTCTCATCAGCCCTAGGCAGAACGGCCAATGGCCAGGGATAGTGGGACTTATAGCCCAACTATATCTGGAGGGCCACAGGTTGGCCATACTTGAGCCACAACCAGTGCTTCCCTAAGACACTTTGCTGGTTGAAGTGGAGACCAAATTGTAGCCCATCCCAGTTAGGGTCAACACTTTAAAAAAGTCGCTATACCATTTGTACACAGAGTCCTACCTACATTGACAGCCCCCCCTCCCCACTTCCGGATACTATCTGAAGCGGATTGCTTAATCCTGCTGCATGGCTTGGCCGAGGACTCCAGTGACTCCAGGACTCAGGGGCAAGGCATCACTCAGAGCGGCCAAGAGGACCATCTCTAAAGCCTCCTGGACTATCCCAATGGCTTGATTGGCATCTATGTGAACTGTTCTGTACTCACAGTTATCCACTGGGTAGAAAGATAATTGTCATCTGGAAAACACATTTTGGTATGAAACTCTCTCAGATAAATAACTTGTACTCTTGTGTTATCTGTTATATATATGCAGAGATCCTTAGCGGTCTGAGCTGCGTGTGTGCTGGTGTGTGTATTTACCTAAGTGGCAGGCTTTTGCCCTGCATTTAGATAACTGAGACTTAAGACTTAGTAAAATAAGAAAAACTACTTTATTTATAGAAATACATAGTAGATAGGAGAGGCACACCTAGTTCTAACTAAGTTGGAGGCGCAATGCCCAGATTTGAGTCTTGCCCTCATGGCTCAGGAGAGAGAGCAAAGGCAAAGATGTCTCCTCTCTCCTTGGACAGTCGAAGAAGAAGGCAAAGGAAGGAGGGGCAGGTCAGCTTCCCTAAGCATATCAGTCTACAACGGAAGGAAGAGGCAGAGAAGAGCACAGGGAAAGGTAGACAAGCCTGGCCAGCTGGAGGACCCTCACTCCATCTTCCTTCTGGAATGCAAACAAAAGAACCCAATCAGGAGTTGCTCTTGCTCCACTTCCAACATTATGTATGAAAATTATGAGTACCACACCCTGATTACAGGTAAATGTGTGGGTTTGAGCAGGGTTGTTAGATCTTGGCACAGAAAATGTAAACTGTAAAGATCACTGCTCCTTCCCCTCTCCATTTGTGATAAATTTCAAGTTGCCTCATTGTTTGCAGATCTGCCTTTCATTTGACCGATTTCAGAGCCTGCAGAAGACATTGCCAACTTTCACAGCCTGTAGCAGACATTCCAGAACTTCTTGTGCTTCTGTTAACCGAGTCATTGAAGGCCGTGTTCATCAAGACTTATTACAAGGCAATTTTTACAGACGGAGATGTTGCACTACTTTAAACAATGTCAGCCCAGACCAGGAGCTTCATTTCTGAATGAGAGAGAGAACAACTACCTTGACACCCTGCGTGTGGACTTCCCAGAAACATGTGACTGAGCATTCCGCTGCAAGGATGCTGGACAAGGTAGACCTTCGGTCTGATCCAGCAGGACTCATCTTATGTTCCCACACTTTTAACCTCCTGGATCCAGAGGGCCAAACCAACTGCAATGGGAGCAGCTGCACTTGTTTAATTGTCTGTCTAGCCCGTTTATGATTGTACACAGTGGGAATGGGCCTATTTTTTTTAAAAAAAAAATGGAAAGCATGTGCAGGTGATGGGAGCTGAATTCCCCTCCTCCACCCACCCACTGTAGCTTAACTCCCAAAGGTCTGTTGTCCCAGGCATGCTCACTTTTGGGGTTGAGATTGGGCTAAGGAAAAAAAGGACTTCAGAAAGAGCGGAAGGGAAAGGAAGGGTTCAGCTCTCTTCACCCACACACTTTTTCAAGTTTTACACACACACACACACACACACACACCCTTTACTCATGAAGGAGGACAATTAAATGCCTGAGTGGGGATCTTCAGCATATTGGAAAGTACTGTTGCATGCTCCCCAATCTCCAAGAGGTGAGAGGCTTCCAGTGTTTACAGTGCTTACCCAGGGTTTGGTTTCCTTGGCATGAAGGTCAGCGGAGATTGTGGTGTCTTTAGGATAGATGGTTGTATTTACCCATATAGACAGCCTGGGTGTAAGATGGAAGGGGCTCACAGCATGAACACTCCCACGGTGCTTGCTTCCCCAATAGGCTTCCAGGGAGAAGCCCCAAAGCTGTGGCCTTGGACTCAGCACAGGGAGCAATTAAGCTTCTCTGTGACTTTCCAGCTCCTAACAACTAGGGTTGCTAGGCTCAGGGCCTGAGAATGATTCTGTATCTTTAAGAGAAGAGAAAATTCAGCCAAGTGCAGGGTTTCTTGCAACATTGTAATGGGAAAAAACACAAGGTGGAATTCTCCCTTCCCCCTGCACAACTTTTAAAGACACAGAAGACATTCTCAGGCCCTGAGCCTGGCAACCCTACTACAAACACACAAGCTATCTCTTTGCCCTGGGGAGGGGGGGGAACTACTCTTCTTGGAAGAGCATCATCTCCTTTGTTCCTATGGCAACACATCTGTTCATGATCAAGTCTTTAGACGTGTAGATTGGGTACTTGACAAACCCATTAATTTAACAAAGAAACTGGCTTAACCAGTGCAGCAGATTTCTTTAGGACAACTCCATCATTACAGATTCAAAATCATAGGCTGGAAGGGGACCCAAAGGCATCATCCGGACCAACCCCCCAATCCTATAACAGTACTCTACGATTGGGATTTCATTGATGTTAGAAACCGAGCAAGTGAGACCTGCAATAGAAAGTTGCAGCATGGAGTGCTGCTGTCCCAGCTACACCCTCTCCCAGCAACATCCACTTCCTTTTCGCTGCAGTTTCCATTTCTCCCCCTCCCCCAACAGTCAGCTAGCATGCAATACTCAACGATCATGCTTAGTTCTCAATGGGCATTTTTTTTTGTACGTGTGTGTGTGTCTCCAATTTGTAGGGCTTCTTTCTACAGATTGGTTGTACTTCTGTGACCCTCAAGGGTTTCCCAAGTATGCTGATACCTCCCTCTTATACATGGACAATACTATTTAGCTATATAAATATGGGGGAGAATTGCCTGGGTTAGCCGATCCAAGTGGGGCCTGGCATCAAGACCTTGCCCTATTGGGTTCTCCTGTTTATGGCTAGCCGACTGGAACCCCACACCCTTCCAGGATACTCCATTCCATCCCCACTCTCCTCTAGCTTTTTGTTCCCTACCCAACAGTCAGTGAGCATGCCCAGTCAATTCCCATTAGAGAGAAAGAGAGTGTCCCATGTTAGGGTTCTTTCCCTAATGTCTGCACACATTGGGGTTACATTACCCTGCATGAATAGTGCTGTTTTCATTTCATAATATTCCTGGATAATGAAATTAGTTGATAGACAAGTGTGGAGTGCTCCTGTTCAGGCTCTCAGCCAGCCAGCCAGCTACACCCATTGCCAGGATACTCCATTCCATCCCTGTGGTCTTCTGTCTGTCCTCCTCCTCCGTCAGCATTCCTTGACCACTGAGCATGTTCGGTCCAAATGGGGGTGTTTGGGCTTTGCCCACTCTTTGGGTCCCCCTCCCCAACACTTTTTGGAATTCTGCAAACTGAGGGGTTTCCCTGAGACTCTTGTGTGTTGATGGTGCAGTTCTGGCTGCATAGGCAGTGGCACTTGGAGAATGGAGTTCACTGTCGGTATGGTTAGAATGATGGATTTCCATTGTTCCTGAGGCCAGCCTTACCTTGAGGAAAAGGTCCAACAGTGCAATTCTGTGCAGTCTAACATAAGACGACAAGAAGAGCCCGCTGGATCAGGCCAGTGGCCCATTTAGTCCAGCATCGTGGTCTCATAGTAGCCAATCAGATACCCGTGGAAGACCCTTGGGTTGAATGGAGGTAAGCACAAATTGCAGCCCAAAATGACCTTGGCTAATGCTATGGAATGTAAAAGTAAGGCACATACTTATCTGGTGAGGGGTGTGTGTGTGTGTGAACGTGTTAGTTATTTGTGGAAATGGAGCATTAATTGGCATAGGAAGGATATGCAAACACCTTGACATTCGCTGCACATTCATTCACTGTTTACAAGAGATTTAAAACTTATTGATGTGGGTATTTCCCCCTTTCAATGAGGCTACTTTCACATTGCACTTTATTCCGTTATTCTTATGACTTCTTACCTGGCAATTTGCTCGTTTTATTTGATCTTGCGCACAATGTAAGAGCTAGTTCCAGAAATGTAGTGGAATATAATGGAAATGTAGCATCGTTTCCATGATAAATGATTACATAAATACTCTGTTTGCAAGCTTGGGAACCTGGAAAATTGTGGATGTTTTGCATTAGCTGCAGCTGTTCACGTGACAGGCATCCTGGCATGCAATGCATTCCCGCCCTTCAGGCACATGTCAGGGTTTTTTTGCCTGATAAAAATCATACTGGTGTAGGATTGGGTACCAGCTTCCCCTTCCTTCTTGTCCTACATTCCCCCCTGTGTCCAGACACCCCAGAAAAATAAAGGGTGCTAAAGGGAGAGGGATTGCGTGGCGATGGGATGAGATCTTAGACCTTCACACAGCAGGGAACTACAGTGTCCATGTGCTTAATGCATAAGGGACAAAAACAAGGCGTTGTTCGTTGAAGCTGTGTGAAAGACATTTGCGTGAAATGCTGGCAAATTGTCTGAAAAAACCATGGTTCCTTAATGCAACAGGTATTGCAGTGTGAAAAGAATTTCAGAAATCACAACAGAAGCACTACCAGTTTAATCCACAAAACTGATGCAATAAGCCCCATTTGTGAAACCAGCCCTAATCAAGCCCTGAACTAGTCCCATGGTTGTAAAAGCTCTGCTGCCATCTGCTGGTTCCTGTGGCATATTAAAGACTAGTACGTAGTGCTGCGTTGAACATTTGTCTGCTTTAATTAGAGTAGTAGTTAGAACTTTTGAGAAGGGGTGGGGGATATTTTCGCAAGGGTGGTGGTAATCTCTTAATAATCATATTCTTTCAAGGAAATGCATTGTGGTTATCTATTGTTTCACCTCTTTGTAGCTGCTTTGGCACCACTTGTCTCCTGGTTGGGTCTTCTCTTTTTTTCCCTATGATGATCCCAGACAATCAGGGATCACATCACGGACATCATGATTTTATTATAGTCTTACATTTTCCTGGTGTGTTCCTTTTCTTGGGAGGTTTGTATAGAAAAAGTGACTGACTACAAATCCCTCTTTCGGCAGGGCTTGTTTCCAATGGGGAGCTCCCGAGGGGAAACCATCCCAGCAGAGCATGTTTTTGGCACCAAATGCAAGCCCTGCTTGCCAAGGAACAATCAGGAATGCACTTTATGGCTTCCTGTTTCTTCTTTGCAGCTGCACCTGTACCACTCCTGATATCATATGATGTCATATGATACCGTATGATGTCAGGTGTGGGGTAGGTGGGCATAGCTTGGGGAAATGGTCTTTCGGGCCAAATTACAGGTTGTATTCAACATAGCGCCAAGTCTCTCATTTGATCAGTGCAAGAATTTCTCCTTGCAAAACAGAACAGTTGCCCACATGCCTCCTCTAAATCTGTCTTGGGAGTCCCCCAACCCTGTGGAGCAGATTTGAGAATGGCACAGAGCACATGCAGGGGGAGGGCAGTCCCATTGTGCAAGCAGACATTCTTCCGCTTGTGCAATTATTTAGTTGAATACTGCTCTAGGACTCCTGCTGGTCTTAATTTGGCCCATGGGCCAGATATACCAAGCCTAGGGTACAGCTTTTTCTCCCGTCCCTGTTGTTTTCTTCAGCCCCTCCCTCTCCCACAGCTTCAAAACAGATTTGCTAGCACTGATGTTCATCACTCTGGCCTGAAAGGATGGACTGCCGTTTCAACACTGCACACTTTTTTTGAGTGATTCTTCAGCAAAACTCACCTCTTCTCAAAGCTCATGCCTCTGATCCTGTCAGGACTGCCTGCAATTCAGTTGCCAACACCAAGAATGGAACGTTTTGGACAGGCATTTATTTTGCATGTGGCATGCTCTGAAATGGGCTCAGTTTTCTGCTGTGCTCCAAACTGTGTGAACAACACACCACCTTTGCAACCTAAGTGGACTGCCTTCAAGTCGATCCCAACTTATGGCGACCCTGTGAATAGGGTTTTCATGAGGCTGAGAGGCAGTGACTGGCTCAAGGTCACCCAGTGAGCTTCATGGCTATGTGGGGATTCGAACCCTGGTCTCCCAGGTCATAGTCCAACATCTTAACCATTACACAACAGAGATAGATATATATCGACTTAAAAAAAGAAGTTCAACATAAAGACAACAGAACCACAACAGTAGTGAATATATTGATTCAGGTAATGCTAAGAATAATTCACTCCTGGAGGGATGATCAGGTCTCTTTTTCCTGCCGGTGGCCCAATCTGGCACCTCTTTCGTGAGTGGCAAGGCCACCCATCACTCCAGATGGTCTGGGAGCAGAGAGAAAGAAAGAATAGCTATAAAGAGTGCACAGAAACCAACACTTTGTTATTTTAATTTTCCTAAAATCCCAAGAAGACAAGCCCATGGGTTGTGTGCAAAAAAATGGAAATGGACTGCCTTCAACTGGCAAGCAGTATTCAGAGATGGTTTCCCATTGCCTTCCTCTGAGGCTGAGAGGCTGTGACTGGCCCAAGGCCACCCAGTGAGCCTCATGGCTGTGTGGGGATTCGAACCCGGGTCTCCCAGGTCCTAGTCGAACACTCTAACCACTAGGCCACACTGGCTCTCCCGGTTGTGTTCAACACAGCACTCATTAGATAATTCCATCAACACAAGTATTTCTCTTTGTGCAATGGAATCCCCTCCCCATGGTAGGGATCGGGTTTGTATCTTGGGTCTGATATGGTTCCGCCGGATGGGCTGGAAGTTCCTGTCCACCCCCCCCCTCTGTTGCTATTCCTGATCCATGTTTTTTCCTTTCGAAAAATGACATCGCTGTTTACAACATTTCTACTGCCTTTTTCATTTTTTCTACCAAAGGTCTCTTTGTTTTTCTACTTAAATGTAATGTAGGCAGATAATTGCCCATCAAATCTGTTGCCTCAAGAGCACTGCTGTGCTGACCAAAGACTGTCAACAACACCCCTCAAAATTAAACTATGCTTGTTATTTTGAAGTTATTTGCAGTACTTTTGATTCTTACAGTTGAAAACTGAACCACTGCTGAGTTTAGCTAAGTTTATAGAGACCACCATGATCACACATGGTGTGTGTCAATTAATAAAAATTATCCGTGTATGTATACACAGTTTTTATCTTGTTCTTTTTTCTGTTTAAGTGCAAACTGAAAAATCCTTACATTAACAATCTTGTTTTTGATTTAATTTTTTTAACCTATATGTGTGTGTGTGTGTGTGTGTGTGTGTGTGAGAGAGAGAGAGAGAGAGAGAGAGAGAGAGAGAGAGAGAGAATAACTGGGTTTTTTTAAAGGAGAACGTGTTACTGCAACTGATCTGTTAATTTCATTTTTATATTATATCTGCCAATCCCTTGTTTTTCCTTTAATTAAAAAGTGTGTATTTACATAATTTTTAATTACATTTTCAACTTCTACATGGTATGCTTGTGTGACTTGTTTTTACAGCAGTTGACAGCATGCATTGTAAACGTGCATTTTTTTCCTTTTTCAGAGGAAAAGTTAAGTGAGAGAGCTTCAGAAATATATTTTGCAATTGTTTTCTTATGTGCATTTCCTTGTCTGTGTGCAGCAGTGCACTCAGTGAGACTTACTTCGGATGCATATCTGTTAATACGGAAGCATCATGCCATTTCAAACACTGTAGCTGCAGGAGTATGTTTTGTCAAACACATATTGCAGTAGAAGGATTGCTGTGCATCTAACCCAGGGGTGTGGGGAGCGCTTGTCCTCTGGATCTTGTTGGACTCCAACTCCCATCAGCCTCAGTCAGCATGGTCACTGGCCACAGATGATGGCCGTTATAGTTCAGCAACACCTGCAGGGCCACAGGTGAGCTAATATAGCAGGCAGGCACCAAAGAGGAGCCTTCCTAAGTCTGATGCTCTCCAGATATTTGGCCAGCCTGGTTGGAGCGAATGGGAGTCGCAGTCCAATATAAGAATTGGCCAATCTATCAGTTTTGGTTTCGCTTGGCTTCTCATTTTTCCAATCTTGAGTTCAGTTCTCCGCATCTGTGATTTTTTTTTAAAAAAGACCTTACGAAAATTCATCAGCAAATTTCTTCTAATATATACATGTCTGTGTGCAGTTTTGCCTAACATAATGCATTTTTGTATGACATTTTCACTAATCAATGCATTTTTTACGCACAGTTTACCTTACAATATGCATTTTGATACACATTACTTGGCTGGAGCCTTGCAAAATCCTAGTTATGGTTTCTGTTGACCATATTTGCATACTGCTCTTGAGATTCTTTTGCATTGCATCGAATTTTTTATATGCTGTATTGTGTATTGATTTTCTTTTCTTTTTTTGGTATTGATTTGTATTTTTGCAAATGGTTATTCTTTTCTTTGGGACTGAAGCTTTACTTTGTGCAATGCTTTGAAACTATGTTTTATTGTGGTTGATTTTTCCCCCATACACTGCTTTGAGATTCTTTGAATGTAAAGCGATTAAGAAATTTTCTAAATAAATCAACACTCCTGCTGTAGCCTGTCCCTTCAGGGTCAATTTCATTGTATCTGAAGGGCGATTCTAGAATATTGTAAAAATAAACAAACAAATCAATCGAGAAACAACAATAATTCTGTAATCTCTCTCTCTCTCCACACCCCCGTCTTTCTTCCAAAGAGGGATGTTTGAGGAATCTGTTCTCTTCAAATTCTGGATCTAATACAAACTCCCCCTTATCTCCTGGGCTCATGCGTGGCTCAGAATGCAGCTATCCATTGGATGCCAAATGTTGCAAGATATATGGGAGTCTATTTCACATGTCTTGTTCAATTGTAGTTATTACAAAAGGGCCAGAAAAAATCTTACACCCTATTACGCAGCTTTTCCTAGGCCATTCCTCTGAGTCCCTTCTGATTATGTTACTTGAGGGTTCAGATAAGGAAATTACTGAGCAAGTGGCAAAATTCTTGAACTTGGCCATTTTGACCAGACCCCGTATGATTGTTAATGGTAATTAAACTGAGTTGTTTTTACAATGTAGTATGCTGTTGGTTGTAGTTTGTGTTATTTTGTAGTCTTTTACTTCATAACATCTAACATTATGTTTTGTATTTGTGGTCAGTTGACTGTAAATAAAGATTTGATTGATTGATTTGATACTTACGGGAGAAACATTTACTCATACAGGTCTTCGACCGAAGCAACTTCTAGGGCTCTGCTAGGCTGTACCCAGATTGGGGCAGGCTTTGCTCTGCTGCTTCTCCTGGTGGGGGGGTGTCTTGTTCTGGGCACCTCTCCGCCCCACTTCTTGATGATGTAGGCTGCCACGTCAGCCGCTGCCTGTTGAACGCTGTAGCTGGGGCTCACCTCAAGCATCTCAAGAGCTGAAATAACAGAGGCAGATATGTCAGTGGGCCAACTCTTCAGACGGCAGGGGCAGATACCTCAATGGAACCTCCGGCCCACGGGCCTAGTTACTCCCCCCCAGACCTCCCCATCTGGCCCATGTGGCTGTTTTGGCCAAGCCGCACTCACCTGCTATATAGCTCATATCACATGGGCAGGTAAGGAATGCAGCTGGGCCAAAGGGACACCTCTGCAAGCCCTGCTTTTCAGGGCTTGCCTAGTGCCATGGCACTTTGCAAGTCCTGACAATTCTCAGATCATCCATATGGGCAAAAAAAGTCACAAGTCACCCAATGTCATTTTGCTGTCATGTAACTCATCTCTCAAGCTTGGCCTGCAGGGATGGAGAAGATAAGGATGCAGCCCACTGGCTAGATTGAGTTCCCCACCCCTCATCTAGCCCACTATCGTCTGCTCTGATGGGCAGCTGCCCTCAAAGGTCTCAGGCGAGAGAAGACTCTCCCATTTCCTGCTATCTGAGATCTTTTGAACTGGAGGTGCTGGGCATTTGACTTGGGATCTTGAGTATGCAAAGCAGGTAATCTGCCGGTGAGCTAGGGGCCTGACCCTGTTGACCTCTCATCCTGGCCTTTCTATAATGGAGTCTGGTTCCAGATTTGCCTTCGACATTCCCATATTACAAAGAGCATTTGCACCTGTGAGGTTCATATTATATTATATTATATTATATTATATTATATTATATTATATTATATTATATTATATTATATTATATTATATTATAGCTTTTTGCATGTTGCTTGATGTTAACATGCAGTCATTGTTCATGACTGAGTAAAAGCAGAGGAGAGACATTTGTCGTGTGAATGAACATTCCGGCCATTGTAGGCTTTTAAGCCTCATGTGTGGAGATGTCCAAATTATTCTCAAGTCTGTACCCATTTGCTGTGCAATTCTCTGCTTGCATTGTTAGAAAACCCTTTGCTAGGCCTAGCAGTCACAGCAGCTGCTGCTGCCCTCCCTGGCAACAGTGTGCAAGTATGTTTTTGATGACTTACAGATCAGCAGAAGCTGGCGAGATGTCTCATCTAGCTCTGTGAGCCGCATGTTCTCCAGAATGACTCCTAAAGAAAAGAAGTTCAATAAGGAAAGGTCAGGTGGTCTGAAGCCACGGTAGGGGCTTGCTCTTGTTCTCCTCAATGACTTTTCTGAGGCATCTGGTGGAGCACCCTCGGGGTCAGAATGCTGGCTGGCTGGAGCCTAGGAAAGAGTCCATGATGATGACCTACTCCTCAATTTCTCAATTTCTCATTTTTCCAGTCATAAGTTCAGTTCTCCACATTTTCATGTCGGATAGTGTGTGCTTTTAAAAAATCAGAATTTTACTGCCAATTTCTGCTAACATTTTTTTGTTGTTGTTGTTCTGTTGCGCCTTCAAGTCAATTACGACTTATGGCGACCCTATGAATCAGTGACCTCCAAGAGCATCTGTCCTAAACCTCCCTGTTAGATCTTGGTGGCTTTCTGCTAACATTCCAATTTTTTAATATGCACTTTTGCCTAATAGACACAAGTTTGCAAAGCAATTTCCTATACTATAGTGCATTTTTGCATGATATTTCTTACTAATACATGTGTTTTAATGCACAGTTTACCACTATATGCATTTTGGTACCCATTAGTTCCCTGGAGAACTGCATTGCAAAATTCAGAGACATGTACATTTCAAAGGACTACCGAATTTTTTTTCTTGAATTGTTTCGGGAAGTGCAAATCAGAGAGGTTCACCATTCAATGCAAACTGAATCAAATGTCTCCCATTTGCCTAGGTTCAGTCCGATGTCTGGGTGCAAAAGACTCCTGCCCGACACCTTGCTGCCACTCAGTGTCGACACTAAAGGCCACTGGATCAACTCGGTAGACATGACATCTTTGTATGTTCCTGCAGCACAGTCTGTTCTCCTACAAGGGAGGGGGAGTTGACAGGCCAGCGTTCAGGATGGGGAAATTTGAAGCTAAACTGGGGTCCCATCTGCGCTATACATTTAAAGCGGTATTATACCGCTTTAAGAGTTATGGCTTCCCCCAAAGAATCCTGGGAGCTGTAGTTTGTGAAGGGTGCTGAGAGTTAGGAGACCCCCTGTGCCCCTCACAGAGCTACAATCTCCGGAGTTTCCTGGGGAGAAGGATTGATTGTTAAACCACTATGGCAATTGTAGCTCTGTGATGGGAACCGGGGCCTCCGAAGAACTCTTAGCACCCTTCACAAACTACAGTTCCCAGGGTTCCTTAGGGGAAACCACGACTATTTAAAGTGGTCTCAGAGTACTTTAAATGTATGCCGCAGTATGTGCTGGTCTCGTGACCTGGACGAAACCTTTCCTGCTGGTGCTGGTGTTTAGAAACAGAATAGTCCTTAAGGGCCACTGAATGATCTCGGCACTCTTGCTGTTGCAGCACTGCCCTCACTAACCATCTGGTCTTGTAACATGAATGGGGGGACTCCTGGTCTTGCCATAAAACTGAACAGGAGACTACTGGGGGACCCTCTACAGGTGGGATGCAAAAGAAGTAGTTTAGTTACCTAACAATAACCGCAAAAAGGTTTCATGCAGTGGAGACCGGTGGCTCCAAAGTCAGTGGGGCAGTGGAAATTTTAGTCTGAACTTTTAACGAGCTGTCCAAGGTGCAGAGCTTGGAGTAAAACCCGGAGCGGATTCCATTGTCCCACTGACATGGAGCCACCAGCCTCCACTGGTTTCATGAAGATATTCATGTCAGTGGAAGAAGCCATTTTCTCCCTCTCCTTCCCACATAAATGTATGCACAGCTATATGACTCAAACAGTCCCCTCCGGCCTGGTGCCCTCCAGACATTTTGAACTCCAGCACCCGTCAGCCCCAGCCCGCCTTGTTTCTCACCTGACAACTCAAGGGCTCTTATTCGGATCTCTTCCCACCTGCTTAGGAAATACACCTCTGTCTTTTTCAATAGCTCCCTCCTCATCTCTGGATGGATATTTACCTAAAATGTACCAAACATCGCAGTCTCATTAATTTGCTGGGGTGCCAAAAGAAAAGCAAAAATGATAAGGCAAATGGCTTTTATTTTTTAAGTCATGAACAGTTGGTCACACTGTTGATCTTTTTATGGCTAATTTCCTTCTTGTGATTTTTATTACTAAGCACCGTGTTGTGCATTTGATGCAAAGGAAATGCACAAATAAAATCAATACACCTTTCCAATCTCTTTCCCCCCTGCAGCATCCATCCATCCATCCATCCATCCATCCATCCATCCATCCATCCATCCATCTTATTTATTTATTTATTTATTTATTTATTAGTCGCCCATCTGGCTGGTTATCCAGCCACTCTGGGCAACCTACAAAATAGACATACAAATACATTAGTCTGGGGAGTGGCCAATTTCTATATTCTGGGTTTCAGCACATTGGACAGTCCTTGAAAGTTTGGACGAAATCTGGAGGGGGTTACATCGCCCCACTGACATGCAGCCACCAGCTGCCACTAATTTAGAGGTTCTGACCTCAGCAAGCTTTGCCCACATCAAACTTCCTCTTCTGTCAAGTGCCCACTTACATCCAGGGTGCTTGTGCACTGATGTTTCTTTTTGAAAAGCCCGATTAATTACATACAAAATTATGTTATAAAATACATATATTATATGCACAATAGATTCAAGCCCGGTGAAGTACTATATTTCTGCAGCATAATTTCATTATCAATACATAAGTTCTTTTATTCAAATGCAAAGATGTATCACTGAACACCAAAGTCAGGATCATTCAGACCATGGTATTCCCGATCTCTATATATGGATGTGAAAGTTGGACAATGAAAAAGGCGGATAAGAGAAAAATCAACTCATTTGAAATGTGGTGCTGGAGGAGAGCTTTGCACATCCCATGGACTGCGAAAAAGACAAATAATTGGGTGTTGGAACAGATTAAACCAGAACTATCACTAGAAGCTAAAATGATGAAACTGAGGTTATCATACTTTGGACACATCATGAGAAGACATGATTCACTAGAAAAGACAATAATGCTGGGAAAAACAGAAGGGAATAGAAAAAGAGGAAGGCCAAACAAGAGATGGATTGATTCCCTAAAGGAAGCCACAGACCTGAACTTACAAGATCTGAACAGGGTGGTTTATGACAGATACTCTTGGAGGTCACTGATTCATAGGGTCGCCAAAAGTTGTAATCGACTTGAAGGCACATAACAACAACAAAAGTTCTTTTATATAGTTATCTGCATTGTTATGTAGTATCTGTGAATGTGCTGATTTCTTTAGGAAACCTGGAGTGCATATGCGTATAATGTTATAATATAATAATGCATATAATATGTGAGGGTTTTTTTTTTAGCGGAACCAGTAAAAAAGAAATCTCGCTTCTCATTGAGATCAAGGAGTGGAATGGAAATTAGAAAAAATTCATTGAATAAGCTCGACTGCGTGAGTTTCAGAAACTTCTACCCTTAGCTGAGATTGTTCTTAGGGAAAAGCATTTTGCTCTGTGTGCAGAAGGTGGCAGGTTCAGTCCTTGGCATCTCCAGTTAAAGGACCTCAGGAAGCAGGACTGGAAAAGACTCCTTCTGTCTCAGCACCACCAGTAACCAGAGCAGACGATACTGGGCTAGAGGGAAGAATGGACTGGGTTCATCATGAGGCAGCTTCGGATGTTCATACAAAACCCAAATATTGATTACAGTGTAGGGCAGCCTGTCTCAGTCTTGTGCCCTCCATATGTTTGGGGCTACAGCTCTGTCCGCATCATCCAGCATGGCCACTGGTCAGGGATGATCGGAGTTGTAGTCCAGCACCAGGTTTTGGAAGGCTAGCAGAGTGTCTATCTCCTACAACTTTATTTTATTTTTTCCTTTATTTTATTTACATTTCTATACCACCCTTCAAATACAGAATTCTTCCCAAGGTTCACATAAAATACAATAGGTTACATTTAAAAAAAAATCTCAATAAAACAATTCCCTATTATGCAAACTAGCAATCCAACATCAAAAACAAACCAGGGCCAGAGCAGACAATTGGATCCTCTACCCCAGTTAGTTTCTGTAAGTCAAGGTAAATAGAGGCCTGTTTGAAAAGATCCAGAGTTGGTGCCTGCTTAATATTGGGTGCCCAGGTGATCGCCTGCCTAACTTCCTTTGTTGGTGGGCTTCAGACACAGGTACAAGCAGCTTTTGAAACACAGGTACAGGCAACTTTTGAAAACTATTATTGATGAAACGTTGGCAAGTCAATCTGAGTTGACAAGGCTATGTTTTGGGGACAGGCCACTGATTGGCAATCCCATCCCAGCCAATCAGCGACAAAACTTTCCTCCTCTGCTGCCACCCCCTTCTTCTGCAATGACCTTGCATTATAGCCTCTTAATTCAAGAGTCTCCCTCTTTCTCTCTCACCAGCTGCTTGCAAATGTGCATGTGTAAATTCGGGAGGCCCAAGTTGGTGGTACGGTAAAGTTCTTCAATATGCATCCTCAACTTCCCTTTTGCCAAAAACCTCACCGACTGCAGAAATGCAGTTCTGCAAGCCTGAAAAAAAAAAGCAAAAGCAGAATGACACCATTTCATAATGATTGTCAGTCTCTCTCAAATAAGTGAATGAGTTGCAGGAAAGAAATTCTTTAATTTACACAAACTAAATATATAGCATGACCAAAGTCAGGTAAGAATGAGTGCTGCTAGACTTCGCTGAGGATCTGGAAAAATCCCAGTGTCTCCCTCCCTCCCCACAAAATACCTCAGGAGTCATCTGGTCCAAGAGCACCTTGGACAGCTCCTTGAAAGTTTGGACTAAAACCCGGAGCGGATTCCACTGCCCCACTGACATGGAGCCACTAGATACCACTGAGTGCCACCCCCAGACTGGATGTAAGTAAGGTGGCAGGCAGGTGGGAGTTGGCTGATGTTGATGGGGAAGTGCCTCATTTGCCCTAATGGACCAGCCTTCATTGTTTGAAACATGTTTTGATATATTTTTTTGAGCTGAGATTTGCAGAAGCCAGTGAATACTCAAGAGTGCAATCCTAATTTTCCTTACTTGGAAATAAGCCCCACTAAATTTAATAGGACTTACTTCTGAGTAGACACATTTAGGATTGCACTGCAAGTTCTGATCCACACATAAGTCCAGGAGGTGTCAATCAGGTCAGTTCTTATCAGAAATCTTCCAAATTATTCAAGAATCCCCAGCTGGGGCATCATCATTGTGGTGTGTTTTGTCATGAAGGAATGATGTCCAGCCAAGGAAGGATCACTTTCCTTTGGTATTCAGGGACCCACATCCACTACTGTGGGTCTTACCTGGGATGGAGAACAGCTTTTGTCCCTCTCTCATAACACTAGATCTTGTGAACATTCAGTGAAGCTGAACGTCGGAAGATTCAGGACAGACAAAAGAAAGGACTTCTTCACACAGTGCATGAGTTTAACTATGGAATTCACTGTCAGAGGAGACAGTGATGGCCATCAAGATGGATGGCTTTAAAAGAGGCTGGCTGCTTCCCATTGGGGGCATCTGGTTGGCTGCTGTGAGAACTGGACGCTGGACTAGATGGGTCACCGGCGTGATCCATCAGGGCTCGACTCATGCTCTTACCTCAGACACCTTAGGGCTGGGGTCCCACTGGTGAATCAGAAGTGGCACCAAACTCTTCCTAACTTGCTCAGCAAAAAAAGTTTTGGATCCGAATTTTGTCAAACCTGCCAGGATGCCACAGAGATGGAGAGCAGCCTCCCGAATGTCCACATCATCCTATAGCCAGGAAACAAACCAACAATGCATATAATAAGGTAAAGTTTGTATTAAAATGCATATGTGCGGGAAAGCAACGTACAGAAATGCATTCTTTTAGGGAAAATTGCTTTTCAAGAATGTGTATATTGTTACTCTTTAGCAGAATTTAACTAAGATGCAGCGAAGTAAAGCTACGTGCGCTGTGTGATTTATTATTATTATTATTATTATTATTATTTGATTTATATCCTGCCCTTCCTCCCAGCAGGAGCCCAGGGTGGCAAACAAAACTGAAAGACGCAGGTTTTCATCCTGCATTCAAATAATTGAGACTTTAGACTTTGTAAAATAAGAAAAGCAACTTTATTTATAGAACTACATCGTTGATAGGAAAGGCATAACTTAATTCTAAATAAGTTGGAGGTGCAATGACCAGGCTTGGTCATCCGCCCCATCCTAGAGAGGGATAAAAAAGTCTCCTCTCCCTTGCCTGGATGGAGAAGAAGGAAGGAAGGAGAGTTTGGAAGTGAGGTCAGCTCCCTGAGAGTATCAGTTTACAACAGAAGAAAGACAGGTTAGGATAGACAGCCTAGTCAGCTGGAGGACCCTCTCTTTATCTCCCCTCACGCACGCAAAGAGAACCTAATGGAAGTTGCTCTTGCCACACTTCCAACTTAGGCAAAATTGCATACAAGCCTGTGTGTTTTGTGAGAAATGTGCAGTAAAATGCCAATTAATTTTCAGGAGGACTTTGAAAATCACCATCACCATCACAAACCAATGTGGAAACTGAACTTCTGATTGGAAGGATGAGAAACGGAGAAGAGGACCAGAACCCATCCCTACCGAGACCACTTCTCAGCTTCCTGGGGGCCTCTTTATGCAGCATGACTGCAGCGAATCCCCTCCCTGTGCCAGTCTCTGGCAGAAAGGAATAGGCAAGAAGCTAAATGTGGAAGGGCTGCGGCTCAGTGGTGGAGCTTCTGCCTTGCACACAGAAGGTCCCAGATTCAATCCCTGGAGTCTCCCAGTAGGACTGGGAGAGATACCTGATACACAAAGCCAGATCTTGAGTGAATCAAAGCAAGTGGAGGTCTCTACTCTCTCAGTGACTCCCAGAGGGAAGGGAAGGGGGGGAGGTTCCATCATCGGCTTACATCACTCAGGTAGGTGAAGGTCTTCATGGAGATGTCTTTGAACAGGAAGCCTACATCCCGCTTCTTTAGGTGAGGAAAGACCAAGGCAAGTGCCCTGAGACCCTCCAGCACCACAATCCCATCATACAGAGCACCAAGGAAAATAGCTACGATTGTCTTCTTCTGCTCTTTCACCTGCAAGGACACAAAAGGAGCACCAGTGATGCTGAAGATGGACGAGGGTCTTCCCCCCCTACAAAAATATCTATTTTATTGTTATCAAATATGCAACGATAAACAAAATGGAAAAGGGCATAGCGCCCTTCCCTGGCTCTCCCTGTCAGGTTCCTACCTGCGCGTGGCTACTGCCTGAGGCACCACCAGGGACTCCACCAGTCCGGACTGTCCTTTTTTATTGTTTCTCTCCCCGCTCTAGCACAGATCTCAACAGATCCCCCTGCTAGGCAACCACCAGTCACGTCCTAATACTAGTATTCCCAGAGACTCTGAATACTGGTATTGTTATTCTCTTAACCGCTGCCACCATTTGTTACAGTTCCCCTTCAGCCTTGGTCATTACCTTACCCTCCCTTCTGGTCTGTGAAACCCCAGCCAAGGATCAGGCCTTTGGTAAACCAAATTAAGTATTTATTAAAGATAACAAAGCTAACAAGATTAACAAGATTTCTTCTTAAGGCACATAAGCATATGGTTTTACTCAATACTAATCCGAACTCCACCCCCCTCCTTCTCCACTCTCTCCTGGCAAACCACTCTCTCAAACCCACCAAACAACCCACTCTTTCTCTTCTCCCCCCAGATTCCACTCTCACTCTTCCTTTTATACGTTCAGCCATTTTAAACACTCAGCCAATCATCTAGCATTCTACTGCCCATTCACTCCCCCTCCTCTTTCACTCCACTTACCATGTATCTTCTAAACAACCAACACTTACCATATATACATTAATATAGGAACATCACATTTCCCCCCCCCCCTTAAACAATGGCAGAGTATTATTCCTGTTCCAGGATTTATACGTCGCGTTAACAATATAAACAAGTCTCTATGGGGAAAATGTCTTTCTTTGTCCCTCCGTCTGGTCACGTCACTGCAGTCCCAGCCACTTGCCTGGAAAGTCCATCGGCCAGTACATTGTCCTTGCCTTTTATGAACTTGAAGTCCACTTGATAGTCCTGTAGGGCCCAGGACCACCTCTGCAGCATAGTGTTATGGTTTTTCATAGTCTGCAACCATAACAAGGCCCGATGATCCGTAGTCACTGTGAATCTTCGTCCCCACACTTATGGGCGCAACTTGTTCAGTCCCCACACGACCGCTAGGCACTCCTTCTGGACCGACAAATAGTTTTTCTCCCTCGGCGTCAGCTTGCGACTCAGGTACGCCACTGAATGTCTGGTGCCTTCTCTCTCCTGCAGCAAGACGACTCCCAGCGCCAGGTCCAACGCATCTGTAGCCACGATGAATGGTTTCTCATAGTCTGGTGCTATTAATATGGGTCCTTGGCACAAGGCTTGCTTCAGTAGATCAAAAGCCTTCTGACATTCATCCGTCCATACCACACGCTCAGAACACTTCTTCTTTGTTAATTCATGCAAGGGGGTTGCTATTTCCCCCAAATTTCTCACAAACTTCCTATAAAATCCAGCCACACCCAGAAATGCCCTTACTTGTTTTTTGGTTAAGGGGATCGGCCACGCTTGTATTGCCTCCACCTTGCTCCATAAGGGGGTGATTTTCCCACTCCCCACCTTATGTCCTAAATAGATTACTTCATTCAACCCAAATTGACACTTTTTCACTTTTATTGTTAGCCCTGCTTTCTTTAATGCCTCTAATACTGCCATCAGGTGTTGGACATGCTCAGGCACCGACTTGCTAAAAATGGCCACGTCATCGATATAGGCCACTGCAAAATCTGACATGCCTCGCAACACAGTATTGATTAGCCTCTGAAATGAACTTGGTGAGTTCCTTAGTCCCATGGGTAAGGTCACAAACTCATATAACCCATCTGGTGTACTGAAGGCAGTTTTGGCTCTGGATTGCTCGTCTAGTTCCATTTGCCAAAATCCTTTACAGAGATCTAGTGTAGAGATAATGGTTGCTGCCCCCAATAACTCTAAGATTGCATCTACCCTAGGCATAGGATACGCATCTGGGACAGTAATTTTATTGATTAGCCGATAATCAATGCAAAACCTGGTCGTTCCATCTTTTTTCGGAACCAGGACAATACTTGAAGCCCAGGGACTGATGGATTCCCTGATCACTCCTAATTCCAGCATATCTTCTACCTCCTTTTTGATCTCATTCAAAACTTTCCCATTCACATGGTACGGAACAGATCTGATTGGGGCATGATCTCCAGTATCAATGGAATGTATAACTATACTGGTTCGGCCAGGTTTGTTGCTAAAGAGATTCCTATAGGTTTTCAAAACTCTCAGAATCTCTTCTTTTACTTCCTCCTTCACCTCCTCTGACCATTCCACTTGATCTACCCCTCCTTTGTCTTTGCTTTCCTGTACCAAATCTGGAAGTTCAGGCCCACTTCCCTCAGGGAATAAGGTAACTTGCAACACCTGTGCATCCCTGGTATGGTAAGGCTTCAACATATTTACATGAACCACTTTGCTTTTGTTTAATTGGTCTGTGGTGATCACATACGTCACTGTGTCAAGCCTTTCTCTGATGGTATATGGTCCTTCCCAGTTAGCCTGTAATTTGTCATGTTTCCTGGGTATGAACGCCATAACCATATCTCCCACATCATACACACGTTCCCTGGCTGTTCTGTCATACCAGTAACGTTGCTTCTCCTGTGCTTGACTCAAATTCTTTTCCACCACCTCCATCATTGATGTTAATTTATTGAGGAATTCCAATACAAAATCTACAGATGTTTTGTACTCTCCCAGGGTTCCTTCCCATGAATTTTTTAATAGTTCCAAAGGTCCCCTCACTTTTCTAGTGAACATGAGTTCAAAGGGTGAGAAGCCTGTTGACTCCTGAGGGACTTCTCTGTATGCAAACAAGAAGCATCCCAACCGTTCATCCCAGTCTTGTGGGTGATCTTGAACATAGCTTCCGATCATGCCCTTCAAAACGCCATTGAATCTCTCTGTTAACCCATTAGTGGCGGGATGGTAAGTAGTGGTCTTTAGATGTTTTAGACCACAACATTTCCACATACATTGCATCACTTCTCCC
Source organism: Rhineura floridana (assembly GCF_030035675.1). Classification (NCBI taxonomy): domain Eukaryota; kingdom Metazoa; phylum Chordata; class Lepidosauria; order Squamata; family Rhineuridae; genus Rhineura; species Rhineura floridana. The sequence continues at coordinate 232,505,423 of NC_084481.1, read as the reverse complement.
ATGAATACACTGCCTTGATCCGTCAGCACTTCATGAGGAAAACCCAGCCTCATAAAGATTTTTAATAAAGCCTCTGCCACTACAGGGGCTTCCACGGATCTTAGTGCTTCTGCGTCTGGGTACCTGGTGGCAAAATCCACCACCACCAATAGATATTTCTTGCCATGCCTTGTGGGTTTGGAAAAAGGGCCCACCAAATCTATTCCCACTCTATAAAAGGGTTGTCCAATTATAGGAAGGGGCTTTAAGGGTGCCTTAGTCTTTACTCCACTTTTTCCCACCTTTTGGCATATTCCACAAGATAGACAATGTTGTTTTACATCTTTGGAGATGTTTGACCAATAATAGTGTGCCACCAATCTCCTCTTGGTCTTTTTTATTCCCAGATGTCCTGCACATGGGACATCGTGGGCTACCTCTAGCAATCTGGTTCTGTATTTGCTAGGTACTATCAATTGCTTCACTGGTTCACATTCATCCTTTCTCTCAGCAGGCATCCACAGTCTATATAAAATCCCATTCTCACACACAACTTGATTCCTCAGTTTGTCAGTGAAAGGAATCTGTTGGGTCAGAGCTTGTTCCTTTATCTGCTTCAAACTTATATCTTTATGCAGCTCTTCCCTGAATTACTCTGCTTCTTTCTTATCAGAGACCACTTGATACAGTTTGTCTCCTTCAGCAGGCCTGCTAGTGGTTGCTATGGTGACCTGAGGCTGGTTAACAGATTCCACCCTGTTTGTTTCAGCCCCCCTTAATATGGCTTCTTTTTCTCTGCCAATTTGCTGTCTGGTCACTACATAGATCTTTCCTTGGGCTCCCATTACATCTCTTCCCAGTATTACTGGTTCTTGTTGCTGGGCATTAATGCCTACTTTATATCGGCCCTCTCGGCCTCTCCAAGTCATTTCCACCAGGGCCACAGGCAAACTTTCTGGTTGACCCCTCACTCCTTGGATAGTCACAGTTTCCTGAGGTAATATTACCTCAGATTTTATTAAATCTGGCCTCAGTAATGTCTGAGCGGCACCAGTATCAAGCAATGCCCAATAATTTGCCCCTTGTACACTCACTTCCTCTCTCAGACTTGAATCAAGGTCTGTTACTTCTGTCCAGTTTATCTGGCAGAACTGAACCTTTTTCGCTGTTTCTAAAGCCTTGGGCTCTGTTATCACTGCCCTTGTCTGAGCAGGATTACTAATGGGGTTGGCAACCTCACATTGAAAACGTAGGTGCCCCGGTCTACCACATTTGTAGCATAATTTCTCCTCACTTTTAGGGTACACAGATCCACTCTGGGGTGTCCTGTGCCCTTCAGATTTTACTGGAGGACTCACTCTCTGTGGTACCACATCCCTTCTGCCAGCATTATATGGTCTGGGTTTAAAATCTCTTGATGTTTTCCCCACCCAGCCAGTTCTGTTGGAGGCGAAGTGATCTGTCATCTCTGCGGCCTCCTGCACCGATGTAGGGGAACGGTCTTTGACCAGGAGCCTTATTTCTGGTGGTAACTGATGGTATAATTGATCCAATATCATGAGGTTTTTCACCTCCTCCACAGACTGAGCTTTGCACTTGTCAGCCATTTCCCAAATATGTCCATCAGTTTTGCCCCCAGCTCCACAAAAGACCTCCCTGTCTGTATCTGGCAGTTTCTGAAAAGCTTTCTAAAATAATCAGGCCCCAGTCTGAATCTTTTAAACACTGCTTCTTTGAATTCAGCATAGGTGACGGGCCTGTCTGAGGGGAAATATTGGTATACCTCAGCCAATTCCCCTTTAATCAGGTTTGATAAATACTGCATGTATTTATCTTCAGGTAGCCCCCACAACTGAGCTGCTTTTTCAAAGGTGCTGAGGTAAATTTGAGGATCTTGACCAGGCTCATAGACAGCAAAGTCCTTTGGAGTAATTTTTATTTTTGCTCCATCTCAGTCCTTTCTTGTTTCATCAGAATGAAACTTCTCTCTTTCAAATTTTAACTTTTCTGCCTGTAATTCCGCATCCACTCTCATTCTCTCAGTTTCCATCCGCAATCTCTCAGTTTCCAACTCTCGCTGTTTATCTTTTTCCTCAGCCTCAAAGACCCGCTGCTTTTCTTTCTCATCAGCCTCCCTCCTCAATCTCTCAGCTTCCAACTCCCTCTGCTTGTCTTTCCCATCAGCTTCCATCCTCAATCTCTCAGCTTCCAACTCCCTCTGCTTGTCTTTCCCATCAGCCTCCCATCTTAACTTCTCTCTCAAGTACTCTATATAAGTGGGATTGCTTAAATATCCTTCTGGGGTCTCTTCCCTGACAGGTTGTTTTTGCTGGGCAGTTGCAAATCCTATAAGTGCTACCCTCAATTCATCTACCCCTTTACCCTCGTGAGGTAAATTGAATGTTATGCACTTCTCCACCAGCTCCTCTCTTTTCATTTTTATATATTCAGCCATGGTCACTCACTCTTTGCCACACACTCTTTGCCAGTCACTCTCACAAGTAATCTTGTTTTGTTATTTCTGTTTGCCACACCACTGGTAGGGATTCTCTAGTATGCGTATCTCACTGCTACAGCCAACACTTGTGACGTAGTCTCCTTTGTCACCACGTGTCTTTGGGACTCTCTTTGGTTCGTATCCGGATTCTCTGTTGTTCGTATCCCACCGCTACTGCCACCACCTGTGACGCCCTTCCCTGGCTCTCCCTGTCAGGTTCCTACCTGCGCATGGCTACTGCCTGTCACTAGGCACCACCAGGGACTCCACCAGTCCGGACTGTCCTTTTTTATTGTTTCTCTCCCCGCTCTAGCACAGATCTCAACAGATCCCCCTGCTAGGCAACCACCAGTCACGTCCTAATACTAGTATTCCCAGAGACTCTGAATACTGGTATTGTTATTCTCTTCACCGCTGCCACCATTTGTTACAGTTCCTCTTCAGCCTTGGTCATTACCTTACCCTCCCTTCTGGTCTGTGAAACCCCAGCCAAGGATCAGGCCTTTGGTAAACCAAATTAAGTATTTATTAAAGATAACAAAGCTAACAAGATTAACAAGATTTCTTCTTAAGGCACATAAGCATATGGTTTTACTCAATACTAATCCGAACTCCACCCCCCTCCTTCTCCACTCTCTCCTGGCAAACTACTCTCTCAAACCCACCAAACAACCCACTCTTTCTCTTCTCCCCCCAGATTCCACTCTCACTCTTCCTTTTATACGTTCAGCCATTTTAAACACTCAGCCAATCATCTAGCATTCTACTGCCCATTCACTCCCCCTCCTCTTTCACTCCACTTACCATGTATCTTCTAAACAACCAACACTTACCATATATACATTAATATAGGAACATCACAGGAACCTCCAGTCTGTGAGCCAAACATGGCCTTCAAGGGCCTTGGGAATCTCCACAGGCTACACCCCTCACGAAATCCACTCCAAGTTTATTTATTTATTTATTATTTAATTTATATCCCGTCCTTCCTCCCAGCAGGAGCCCAGGGTGGCAAACAGAAATGCTAAAAACACTCTAAAACATCATAAAAAGACCTCAAAATACATTAAAACAAAACAACGTTAAAACATTTTTAAAAAGCTTTAAAAACATATTTTTCTTTTTTTTTAAAAAAAAAGGGGGGGTTAAAAACATATTATTAAAGAAAACATATTAACAAGCAATTCTAACACAGACGCAGACTGGGATAGGTCTCAACTTAAAAGGCTTGTTGGAAGAGGAAAGTTCCCTCCCCCCTGATGTTTCTGCCTGCCTAGAATTTGTCCCTGAATGATGATCATGCTTCTTGCTCACTTGGATGGAAGTGTGTGTGTGTGTGTGTGTGTGTGTAAAACTCTGGCTTTTGCAAGCCGCTCAGAGGTTGTTGTGGTTTTTTTGAACAATCAAGTAGCATATATGTGTTTTTAAATTGCTTTTGAAAAATGTGTTTTTTAAATTTGTATATTTGTTTTTAACGTTTTTAATTGTTGTAAACTGCCCAGAGAGCTTCGGCTATGGGGCGGTATATTCAAATGCAATCAATCAATCAATCAATCAATCAATCAATCAATCATAAATGGCTGCAATGTAGCCTAACATAGAAGGGTAAGTTTCTTATCCATTGCTCAGCCCACTTTTCCCTTGGTCCCGCCCACCCCACCAGCATGCTGCCCTTGAAAGGTCGCCCACAAGGGAATGCAGTTGCTGGGTTGAAAAAGTTTCTTTCCCTTTGCTCTAATCTGACCCCAGCTGCACTGTACATGTAAAGCACTCTTATACCACTTTAAGCAGCCATGGCATCCACCAAAGAACCCTGGGAACTGTAGTTTGTTAATGTTGCTGTGAGCAGTTAGAAGGCCCTTCTTCCCCTCAAAGAGCTACAATTCCCAGAGCAGTTTGTCAGTCCCTCTTCCCAAGGAACTCTGAGAAATGTAGCTCTGTGAGGGGAATAGGGGGTCTCCTCACAAATCTCAGCACCCATCACAAACTACACTTCCCAGGATTCTTTGGGGAAAGCCACGACCGTTTAAAGTGGCATGATACCGCTTTAAATAGTGCAGATGAGGCCTCTGATGCATTGAATGACTGATGTCTTTAACACATTCCACACACATTTGGCAATAACAGCAGCTTTAAAGAGCAGGATCTGACCTTCTCTGGAGCCACAAGAAGAACATTCCCAAGGCCTTTGATTGCCATCCGGCGGATGCCAGGATGCTGGTCCCCCGCTCTCTCTATCAGGAGGGGAAGGATAGATTTCAGTCGCTCCCTTTCTCCTAACATGGGATCCCGAATTGCCTGCAAATAAGCCAATATGACTGTTATTATGAGACAGACAGTTGGGTTTTGTATTTCTAAAACTAGCCTTCTACAGGACTGGAGTGCCAGTAACAGAGCTTATCATTTGGAATATGGGGAGATGGTTTTGCTTGGCAAAGAGGATCCAGGAAGAGTGATATACTTCTGATTATCCTCCTGCCAAAACAGAAATGTTCATTGCTATTGTTTCCCCTCTCTTCTGATGCTACAGTTTCTATGGTGCTACTTTGAATTGTTCAAATAACTGCCACTTCTTATTCCTGGCCTGGGACAACATCACGATGCAGTTCTCAGCCAACCTTCTCTCTCTCTCTCTCTCTCTCTCTCTCTCTCTCTCTCTCTCTCTAATCTAATCTAATCTAATCTAACTATCTAATCTATCTATCTAATTTATATCCCACCCTTCCTCCCAAAGGTGCCCAGGGCGGTAAACAAAACAATTTAACAACAAAAAGTATTCTAAAAACAATTAAAAACATTCTAAAAAAAGTTACGGTTCAAACAATTTGCCGATGCAGTAACGACACTGAAGGCCAACGTAGCCAATCCAGGAAACGCCTCTCTGAGTTCAAATGAGCAAACCCCTTTGCACTATTTCAAAGCAACACCTGAGATCTGCTGCTAAAAAGGGGGAACTTAGTAGTAGTTCAGTATTGTCAACACGGACTGGCAGCTGCTCTCCAGGGTTTTGGGGAGGGGTCTCTTATAGCTGGAGATGCCGGGGATTGAACCTGGGCCTTCTGCATGCAGTGCAGATGCTCTACCACTGAGCTCCTTGCAGAACAAGCAGGACTGTGCCCAGAAGCCATCTCTTCATTTTAATCCAGATGAGGACCCGTTGTTTCCTATCCAGGTCTTACCTCTGTAAAGAAGGCGGTTCCTGTTAGCCGGAGTTTCTCGGACCCTGAATTCATCCAGGGGAGGGCATTCTGAATGATCTTGTGGTGGAGAAGTCTATTCTGAAACAGACATCTGCAAGAAGAGAACAATGGAAGAGGCTCATCTCCACAGTTGCCTGGGTTGTTCTTGGTGGGGTCATTCAAAATAGAAACTCCCCTAGTTCAGAAGAGCTTCCTCCCCATACAAGGCAAGACCCTCCAAAGTTTAGACCTGGACTCAAGCTGCCTCCTCTTGGGTTTGTACATCTCTCCCCTTCCTTTCTCTCAAACTTACCTAGCTGTTGCGCAGAGCGACTGCAGAGCTAGCAACAAGCTCTTTCTCATTCCCTCTCCCCATACCTCTCTTTCCTTTTGTGAGGGTGCCATTGGACTCAGGAGCTGTGGAGGATTACATTTCCCAGGAATCCTTGTTCCTGGAATGCAGGAGATGGTGGTGGAACAGTGGGAGAACGGAAGGGATCATGGCCAAGAGGGAAGGAGTAATTTAATCCATTTTGGTTTGGCTTTTCATAAGAACATAAGAAGAGCCTGCTGGATCAGGCCAGTGGCCCATCTAGTCCAGCATCCTGTTCTCACAGTGGCCAACCAGGTGCCTGGGGGAAGCCCGCAAGCAGGACCCAAGTGCAAGAACACTCTCCCCTCCTGAGGCTTCCAGCAACTGGTTTTCAGAAGCATGCTGCCTCTGACTAGGGTGGCACAGCACAGCCATCACGGCTAGTAGCCATTGATAGCCCTGTCCTCCATGAATTTGTCTAATCTTCTTTTAAAGCCATTCAAGCTGGTGGCCATTACTGCATCTTGTGGGAGCAAATTCCATAGTTTAACTATGCGCTGAGTAAAGAAGTACTTCCTTTTGTCTGTCCTGAATCTTCCAACATTCAGCTTCTTTGAATGTCCACGAGTTCTAGTATTATGAGAGAGGGAGAAGAACTTTTCTCTATCCACTTTCTCAATGCCATGCATAATTTTATACACTTCTATCATGTCTCCTCTGACCCGCCTTTTCTCTAAACTAAAAAGCCCCAAATGCTGCAACCTTTCCTCGTAAGGGAGTCGCTCCATCCCCTTGATCATTCTGGTTGCCCTCTTCTGAACCTTTTCCAACTCTATAATATCCTTTCTGAGATGAGGCGACCAGAACTGTACACAGTATTCCAAATGCGGCCGCACCATAGATTTATACAACGGCATTATGATATCGGCTGTTTTATTTTCAATACCTTTCCTAATTATTGCTAGCATGGAATTTGCCTTTTTCACAGCTGCCGCACACTGGGTCGACATTTTCATCGTGCTGTCCACCACAACCCCGAGGTCTCTCTCCTGGTCGGTCACCGCCAGTTCAGACCCCATGAGCGTATATGTGAAATTCAGATTGTTTGCTCCAATATGCATAATTTTACACTTGTTTATATTGAATTGCATTTGCCATTTTTCTGCCCATTCACTCAGTTTGGAGAGATCTTTTTGGAGCTCTTCGCAATCCCTTTTTGTTTTAACAACCCTGAACAATTTAGTGTCGTCAGCAAACTTGGCCACTTCACTGCTCACTCCTAATTCTAGGTCATTAATGAACAAGTTGAAAAGTACAGGTCCCAATACCGATCCTTGAGGGACTCCACTTTCTACAGCCCTCCATTGGGAGAACTGTCCGTTTATTCCTACTCTCTGCTTTCTGCTTCTTAACCAATTCCTTATCCACAAGAGGACCTCTCCTCTTATTCCATGACTGCTAAGCTTCCTCAGAAGCCTTTGGTGAGGTACCTTGTCAAACGCTTTTTGAAAGTCTAAGTACACTATGTCCACTGGATCACCTCTATCTATATGCTTGTTGACACTCTCAAAGAATTCTAATAGGTTACTGAGACAGGACTTTCCCTTGCAGAAGCCATGCTGGCTCTGCTTCAGCAAGGCTTCTTCTTCTATGTGCTTAGTTAATCTAGCTTTAATCATACTTTCTACCAGTTTTCCAGGGACAGAAGTTAAGCTAACTGGCCTGTAATTTCCGGGATCCCCTCTGGATCCTTTTTTGAAGATTGGCGTTACATTTGCCACTTTCCAGTCCTCAGGCACGGAGGAGGACCCGAGGGACAAGTTACATATTTTAGTTAGCAGATCAGCAATTTCACCTTTGAGTTCTTTGAGAACTCTCGGGTGGATGCCATCCGGGCCCGGTGATTTGTCAGTTTTTATATTGTCCATTAAGCTTAGAACTTCCTCTCTCGTTACCACTATTTGTCTTAGTTCCTCAGAATCCCTTCCTGCAAATGTTAGTTCAGGTTCAGGGATCTGCCCTATATCTTCCACTGTGAAGACAGATGCAAAGAATTCATTTAGCTTCTCTGCAATCTCCTTATCGTTCTTTAGTACACCTTTGACTCCCTTATCATCCAAGGGTCCAATTGTCTCCCTAGATGGTCTCCTGCTTTGAATGTATTTATAGAATTTTTTGTTGTTGGTTTTTATGTTCTTAGCAATGTGCTCCTCAAATTCTTTTTTAGCATCCCTTATTGTCTTCTTGTTTTCTTTCTTTTTCCTACCAAGCACTCCAAAAACAGCCCTGCTGGGCACTCATAAGGAGAGACTGCAAGCATATTAGTATTTATTACTTGAAGCCTTGTGCCCAGTGTTGCTCAGGAATTCAAAGAAGCCAAAAAATCAACGCAGTTTCAAAATCAGCGGTTAAAATCAGCACAGTTTTGAAAGGTTTAGTTTGCTATCCTGATTCAAAATGGTGTCCAGTTGTATCCAAACAGGTGAAGAGCTGATGAACCATCGTGCCAAATTTGGTTAGAATCAGTACAGTTTTGAAAGGTTAAGTCTGACCTTGTGATTCAAACTCGCGTCCAATTATATTCAAACACAGACAAAAAACCCCCGGCTCATTGCCCTCAGGAACCATTGTGCAAAATTTGGTTACAGTATCTTAAGAGGTGTCCAGACACCGACAAACATTGTTCCAAACTATCAACACTATCAACAAAGTACCTCAAGGCAATTGAAATGGAAAAAGAACATGATAATCCCACAGTTTTACAGTCCAATGCTCCTGAACGTAAGGGGAATTGTGGTAAATATCAAATGAAGCATTTTATTCATTTATCTGGGGGTCACCAACCTGGCACCTGGGTCATTGGTGTCCCTAGGCAGGGCCCCAGACTTTGAGATTTATTTATTTTTTAAAAAAGGTATTTATTTACCTAGCCCTCCTAGAAAAAAAGTTATGAAGCAGAAGGTGCAGATACCCTTCTAAGCAATTTCTGTGAAATGAGCCGGCCTGGTTGCTCCTGCCAATGAGTGAAGTCAGAGCTGTGACTGATAACTGAATGGTTTGGACATCAAGCAATAGGAATCCCTGGGGTCCTAAAAAGCTGCTGTTTCCCCATCTCCTTTGGTCACATTTCTTGCTTTGGTTTTATTTTTTATTAGTCCTTGGAATCTCCATAGTTTGCCCTTCCTTTCCCCCTAGCAACCAGGATGCATCTTTCCTGTGGTGGGTTCGTCTGAGATCAGGTACTCCCTAGAAGTTATTTTCTGCAAATACTACTACTAAGTGCAGGTGGATGTTATACATATCTACTTCAGAAGTAAGTGACTTTGTGTTTAATGGGGCTTACTCCCAGGTAAGTGGGGACATGATGGCAGACTAGGCTTAGTTTTAGGATTGGGGTAGGGGAAAATAGGGTTCTTGTGCCTTTAACAGCTGTATCTCCACAATCAGGAAAAGAAGGACATAGCTGACTTCCAATGGTAAACCTAAGGAGGCTCGAGAGAGGAGGAAAAGAAACAGCAATGACTGTACTCTTTCTAATATTGTGTTATGCCATGCCACTATGGCAGCCATTTTGTGACTGGTGCCCTTGGCCCTCTGTCAGAATTCAAAATGGTTCAAAAAGGTTGGTGACCTCTGCACTAATAAGTCTCAAGTCTCTTACCTGGTCAATAGAGAAACACCGTCCTGATGGGTTCTAGCATCCCCAAGTAAAGTCCAGGTATTCACCTCTCCAATTTCTGCTACTGATGAGTCACAGATAAGCTTCAACACAAGAGCCTTCAGACTTGCCACAGAAAGTCTGTGAATGAAAATTACAAAAACAATGGGACAAAAAATGGCACAATTAGATACTTGAAGTAGGGCTGGCAAATATCTTATAACAGACCTAAAATGTGTCACTGGTCCTAAAAGCACTGAAGTATGCACCAGTAACCTATCACACATTTGTCAAGGTATTAGTATTAGTGGACATAGCTTTGAATGTTGAGAAAGCTAGTGTAGTGTAGTGGTTAGAGTGTTGCAGTAGGACGTGGGAGACCAGGGTTCAAATCCCCACTCAGCCATGAAGCTCATTGGTGACCTTGGGCCATTCAGTCTCTCAGCCTAACCTACCTCACAGGCTTGTGAGGATAAAATCAGGAGGGGGAGAACCATGTATGCCACCTTGAGCTTCTTGGAAGAAAGGTGGGATCTAAATGCAATGAATAAATAAAAATAAAATAAAAACTCCGGACTAGGGTTGCCAGGTTCCTGGCCTGATCCTGTATCTTTAGGAGAAGAGAAAGTCAGCCAAGTGCAGGTGTTCTTGCAACACTGTAATGGGAAAAACCACAAGGTGGAATTCTCCCTTCTCCCTGCACAACTTTTAAAGATACAGAAGACCTCTTGGAGGTGGGGCCTGGGAACCACAAGGTCTTCTGTATAAGTTGTGCAGGCAGAAGGGAGAATTCCACCTTGTGGTTTTTCCCATTACAGAGTTGCAGGGACACCTGCACTTGGCTGACTTTCTCTTCTCCTAAAGATACAGGATCAGTCTCAGGCCAGGAACCTGGCAACTCTACTTGGGACCGAAGTAACTAAAAGAGTGCCTTCCCCCATTTTGGAGCTTATGATCAGCAGGGGAGGGCCTTTTGACTGTGCTGCCAGTGATTGCTGCCCAGTTGGCACCAACCTACTGACAGGGCCTTCTTGGTGGTGGTCCCCCATTTGTGGAATGCCCTCCCTGGTGAGGTACAACAGTTCCCACCATTATTAACATTCAGGGGGGATTTAAAAAAAACGTTCCTGTTCACCCAGGCATTTGATGACTGGGAGATATTGTTCCTGCCAACCTTGGGATTATTAGCTGTGTAAAAATTTAATATATTTTTTTTAAAGTTGGTAAATGTTTTAGATCTTAACGTTTTAAATGTGTTTTCATTTTATTTTCAAATTTCTTTTTTTTTTTAACTTTCTTGTTTGCTGCCCAGACCCAGGGGTCCCTTTCAGATAAAAATCCAACCAACCAAGAAACAAACAAAATAATTAAAAAAAGATACAGACTGTATTGCACAGAAGGGAATCCAAAAGAAAGGCTCTGCAAAAGTGGAATGCCCAAAGCGTGCATCTCTCTCTGCTTTGGGACTGTTAGTTCCTGCTTGCAAAGAAGAGAGTCCTTTGCTTCTTGAGAAGGGCTGATGCCACAAGGAAAATCAGATCTATATGTTTCCAGAGAATGTCCACACAAAAGGGCGTGGGAGGAAGAGAGATTTTGTAAACTGCTTCAGAGGTTTTCTTACATTCAAGCAGCATATTAATTAATTAATTTGTACACCGCTTCATACTTGAAAAGAAGAATGCAAGCAGTTTACAGTGTTGATAAAAAATCAAACCAAAGCACACATTTAAAACAATACAAAACATTTAAAAGAAACCAACTTAACATCTTGACATTAACATTAAACTTCATAAAAACCCAATTAAAATTTTAAGACAATGCAAAGAATTTTAAAAGATCGTCTTGAACATCAATATAACCTGAAATAACAAATGTAATACTTTACAATCACTGCTGGCAGATCAAGACACGAATATACCTGGAAGATAAGCCACCTCACCCACCGCACACATGAGTGTGTGTGTACAGATAGCAGCATCACTCCCGCTTCTGCCGCTACCACCCCAACATACGCTCTCACCAAAAGGTGGGGCAAAACTGCACCCTCCCCACCCCTGGAGCTCCCTCCTCTCACCAGGGAACACCCACAATCATTCCACCCCCACGCATCACCTGTAACAACAACAGCGGGTGACACCGTTCTCCTGAGGATGATGCACAAAGTGATTGCGTTACATATAAATTGTGTTAAATAAATAAATATGTTTCACCTGCAGGGGTTGCCTTCAGACAATTGCTGTTCTCTCAGAAACAGCCTCCGGCGGCCCTCGCAAATAGGCATCTTCTGTTCCAGGGTTTTGCTGACCTGCCACAGGAGGGCACAGAACAACTCTGGGAACAGCTCCTGGATAACCTCCTCAGTCTGCAGCACGGACAGGACTTCATAGATGGCACAAGTGGCCTAACCAGAGAAAGAGATGGCACACCAGATGTGTATGAGAGAACTTCCTTTAAAACCGGCCCATTCTCACAGAAGTGCAGAGAAAACAAATCTGGAGCTCTCTTAAGAACATCAGAAGAGCTCTGCTGGATCAGACCAATGGCCCATCTAGTCCAGCATCCTGTTCTCACAGTGGCCAACCAGATGCCCCAATGGGAAGCCCACAAGCAGGACCTGAGCGCAAGAGCTCTCTTCCTTCCTGCAGTTTCCAGCAACTGGCATTCAGAAGCACACTGCCTCCTCTGACTCTTTGAGGAGTCTCTCCTCTGGGGAAGGGTATGCTCTTCTCTAGAGAGCAAAGCAGAGGAGCGCTGCTGGGTAGCAACGGGAGAACTCTCCTCATCAGGTCAGAATTGGACTCAGAAAACTGAACCCAGTTTGGATCTGTACATCCCTGACCCACGACTGGAGGTCCCTCCACCAGTTGCCCGAGTTCCTTGGTGGCTCTCAGACGCTCCATCATCTTCCCCTGCCTCCAGGGTCACAGGAGCAGAGGGGATGGTGAGCATATGGGCAGTCAGTGTGGATGTTTCAGCTGGAAGCCCGGAATGGGAGCACTCTTGCGAGAAGCTTCAGGCCAGCGCTTCCATCATGCTGTTGTTATGTGCCTTCAGGTTGATCACAACTTATGGTGACCCTATAAATCAGTGATAAATAGCATCTGTTGTAAACCACCCTGTTCAGGTCTTGCAAGTTCAGGTCTGTGGCTTCCTTTATGGAATCAATCCATCTCATTTGGCCTTCCTCTTTTTCTACTCCCTTCTGTTTTTCCCAGCATTATTGACTTTTCTAGTGAATAGCCTCAGGTTCATCATTTTAGCTTCTCTAGTGACAGTTCTGCTTTAATTTGTTCTAACACCCAATTATTTGTCTTTTTCACAGTCCATGGTATCCGCAAAGCTCTCCTCCAACACCACATTTCAAAGGAGTTGATTTTTCTCTTATCCGCTTCTTTCGCTGTCCACCTTTCACATCCATACATAGAGATCGGGAATACCATGGTCTGAATGATCCTGACTTTGGTGTTCAGTGATACAGCTTTGCATTTGGGGACCTTTTCTAGTTCTCTCACAGCTGCCCTCCCCAGTATTAGCCTTCTTCTGATTTCTTGACTATTGTCTCCATTTTGGTTAATGCTGAGGTGCATCAAAACTCTTCTCCTACCCCCTTCTTTATTTTGCTTAAGTCCCAGCCTCAGCCTGCACCTGATGAGCCGCGCCTCTGTTACGAGACTCTATAGGTGTCATTATGCTAATGCAGTTCGAGGAGGTGGCCTTGAAAACAGAAGGCTTGAGCAGGGATGGGATTCACTGGCTGGTGCCAGTTCAGAAGCATTCTGTCAACTTAATAGGCTGGGATAGATTTGAGTTTGTTCTTTGTCTGCTAGCCGCTGCTTTTACCAATCCATTTTCCCCTTCCCCCCAAAATTTGATATTTGTACTGATATTTTGAAAGCAAATATTGATAAAATTATTCATAAAAAATTGATATTTTAAAGGCGGGGCTATATAAAAATCTGATCCACAACAATAGGGAATAAGTAAATTAATGGAAAATTTGGTACCAAATATGAATTAGGGGGAATTCTAGCACATCCATAGACTAGAGAATTCTTAGGGACAAGATGAAATTTCTCAGGAAGGAATATTCTGAGAAATCTTTTGCCCTTTTTCAGGTAGCCCCTTGGAGAATATCCCAACGCCTTGGAGAATATTTGGCAAAACAGCACCACAAGCAATTTCAGCACCTGTGTAGAGTGAGGAAGTTTGAGTGCGGCTGTGGATCCAACCCAGTAGATTTCAGTATTGCTGAAGGAACCAGTTCTTCTCTCTTAGCCCCTAACTTCCCACATCTGCTGATATGATGCAATGATAAAAACAATAGAAAATGGAAATCAAAATGATCAAGGGGTTGCAGCAACTCCTCATAGGAGAGTTGCTCCAACCTCTTGATCATTTTGATTTCCATTTCCTCATAGGAAAGGCTACAACATTTATGAGGCTACAACATGCAGCTCTGGGCTCCTACTGGGAGAAAGGGAGGGATATAAATGTAATAAATAAAAATAATAAATAATAAACAAACATTTGCAGCTTTTTTGTTTTAAGGAAAAGTGAGTGGGGCAAAGGATGCATAAAGGGAAACCAGAGTGATCAAGGGATGGAGCGGCTCCCCTACGAGGAAAGGTTGCAGCATTTGGGGCTTTTTAGTTTAGAGAAAAAGCGGGTCAGAGGCAACATGATAGAAGCATACAAAATTAAGCATGGCATGGAGAATGTGGATAGAGAAAATATTCTCTCCCTCTCTCATAATGCTGGAACTTGGGGCCATCCAACAAGGCAGAATGTTGGAAGATTCAGGACAGACAAAAGAAAGTACTTTTTTCATGCTGCACATTGTTAAACTGTGGAATTCATAAGAACATAAGAAGAGCCTGCTGGATCAGGCCAGTGGCCCATCTCATCCAGCATCCTGTTCTCACAGTGGCCAACCAGGTGCCTGGGGGAAGCCCGCAAGCAGGACCCGAGTGCAAGAACACTCTCCCCTCCTGAAGCTTCCGGCAACTGGTTTTCAGAAGCATGCTGCCTCTGACTAGGGTGGCAGAGCACTCACAGAAAATGGAGCAATGGCCACAGACTTGGATGGCTTTAAAAGAGGACTGGAAAAATTCATGGAGGGTGAGGCTATCAGTGGCTACTAGCCATGATGGCTATGCTCTGTCAATATGCCTCTCTATGCCAGTTCCTGGAAAGAACGATATGTGGGGAAAGTGCTTTTGCCCTCAGGTCCTGCTTGAGGGCTTCCTATAGGCCTCTGGTGAGCTACTGAGAGAGCAAGATGCTAGACCTGATGAGCCTTTGGCCTGATCGAGCAGCCAGGCTCTTATTTATTTATTATTTTATTTATACCCCGCCCTTCCTCCCAGCAGGAGCCCAGGGCGGCAAACAGAAACACTAAAAACACTTTAAAACATCATAAAAAGACCTTAAAATACGTTAAAACAAAACAATGTTAAAAATGTTTTTAAAAAACACTTTAAAAACATCTTTTAAAAAAGGGTTAAAGATATTAAAAGACATATTAAAAGCAATACTAACACAGATGCAGACTGGGATAGGTCAACTTAAAAGGCTTGTTGGAAGAGGAAAGTCTTCAAAAGGCGCCAAAAAGATAGCAGGGATGGCGCCTGCCTAATATTTATGGGGAGGGAATTCCACAGGGGAGGTGCCGCCACACTAAAGGTCCATTTCCTATTCAACATTAGTCCCATTCAACATTAGGCGAGTCAGCATTTCTCAGATGGGAGCTTTCTGAAAAAAATTCTGAAAATTCCCGTTTTGCCCTCATCCAAATACTGCTGGAGAATCCCACTTTCCTCAATTCAGAGCTTGGAAAAGTTACTTTTTTGAACTACAACTCCCATCAGCCCAATCCAGTGGCCATGCTGGCTGGGGCTGATGGGAGTTGTAGTTTAAAAAAGTAACTTTTTCAAGCTCTGCCTCAATTAATATTCAGTGCAATCCCCCCCCCCAATTTTGCTGCCCACAAATACCAGGGAGAATTTTGTGAGGCCATTTTTGCTCAGCCCTTAGAATTCGTCCCTGTTCCTCAGTTTCTCCTAAAAAGGATAGAAGATGGCTTGCGCCTTCTCTCTTACTTTCAGAGGTTCTTCATCTGCAAATTCCACAGTCTCGTCGCTGTCGGAAGACAAAGGGGTTCCCAGACTCGAAGGCTGTGCAACCCTGGCTGCTAACTTGTGCAGAATCAGCACGGCAAGGGGAGGGTCTTTGCCTAGAGACCTCCAGAGCTCGCCTGTTTCACTGCAATTCAACAACACAGAAGTTGCAGTCCTCATCCGACACTTTTTGCATTCACTGGCAGAGCCGCACCAAAATCTGTCCTGCATTTTCTTGAAAGTGTTCTTCTTCTGAGAAAGAGGCTTCCATTATTATTTTTTTGCCTCATTCTCAGGGCACTTGAGGATTTCTTTAGAACTTCTTCAGAATTTTGGTTGTTGTGGGGTTTTGAGCTGTACTTACCATTGCAAGGTTGCCAAGCGTGGTGTGTGTGGGTGGTTTTCTTTCCAGTAAACTTTAAATTGTTTTTATTATCTAAATTGTCTTTTTAATTGTTTTTTTGTGTTTTAAAATTTGCTTTGATCATTTTCTTTTTCTTTTTAAAAAATATTTTGCAAATATAACAGGGAAAAAAGAGATTAAAACATTGCCGGCTGCCATTATCAGTAAGAATATTCCATCAGTCCTAACTTAAACATATAAATTAAGATAAGCTGTCCATATGTTCAAATAGGTATCTAAGTGAAATTGACGATTATAAGCCGCATGTTCAAATGTAGAAAGGGCAATGAGGTCTTCTCACTGCTGAGTAATAGATGATGGGCGTTTGTCCTGCCAGCCTTCCAGGATAAGTCTCTTGCAAAATCCACTTTTGTTGTTCATCTGTTAGTCCTCACACCACAGGAATATAATTTAAGAGTGCAAGAACAAAATATAGAGGATTTCTCCAAGTTAATGCAAACAATTTCTGACAAGGAAGAAGACACCACATATGAACCTAAGAAGAACGTTCTGGATCAGGCCAGTGGCCCATCCAGCATCCTGGTCTCACTGTGGCCAACCAGATGCCCCAATGGAAAGCCCACAAGCAGGACCTGAGCACAATAGCAGTCTCCCCTGCGTTTTCCAGCAACTGGTATTCAGAAGCATACTGCTTCTGACAGTGGACGCAGAGCATAGCCATCATAATAGTCAGCGACAGCTTCATCCTCCAAAAATCTGTCTATTCCTCTTTTAAAGGTTAAACTTGGTGGATTGTATCCAACGTAGCACCAAGTTAAAGTCATATAACGGTATGCTTGTTCTGCTGGCAAATTATTTTCAACGAGTGGAATGTTATTGCACAAGAGAATGCATAAGCAGCTGTTGCACAACAAGTTTCCGCTAGGCTAGCGCAACTGTTGCATTGGATTCTTCTCTTGTGCTTCATTAAAACTCACCCGTCCGCTGGTGCAAGAGCCCTTGTGCTATCCTACAGGGAACGCTAGATGTAGCCCACTGCTCTTGATGTGCCACCGATTGCGCATGCGTAGGCTCTGTGCACAACGGCAATTTACGCAAGAAACGTACGGCCTGTTTCCGCTTTAAATAGCGATTTGGCAAATTCATGGAGGATAAAGCTATCAGTAGACATGATAGACATACGCCGCCTCTGAAAATTAGTTGCTAGGGAAAACCTGTGCTATTGCACTCAGGTCCTGCTTGCATGCTTCCTGTTCGGCCACAGTGAGAACCAGATACTGGACTACATGGCGTTGGGTCATCAGGGCTCTTCTTACGTCCTTATCTGAGGTTAATTGTGCACAGATACAGGTGATTTGTACAGGGCTGACGTGTTTCTGATATTTTTGCTCCGTCATGAAGAGGATTAGACAAATTCATGGAGGCTATGACTATCAGTGGCTACTAGCCACAATGACTATGTTCTACCTCCACTGTCAGAGGCAGGGTACCTCTGAATGCCACTTGCTGGAAACCACAGGAGGGGAGAGTGCTCTTGCACCCAGGTCCTGGTTGCGGGCTTCCCATTGGGGTATCTGGTTAGCCCCTCTGAGATCAGAGTGCTGGATTAGATGGGCCTCTGGCTTCATCCAGCAGCCAGGCTCTCTTTAGGTTCTTATGAGAGATACGCAACTACTAGGTGGTGAAGGGATGTGCAAGGGACTATGCATGCAGTGGACGCAGACACTTGTGCAGCAAGTTCTTCAATTGGGCTGTTTGTCACTTTCTCTTTCCCTAGAATTCCACTCATGTAAATTCGGGGGGGGGGTCCAGTTTCTGGCATACAGTGCCAATGTCGAGGAATCCTCTCCCCAAAAGTCTAAAATCATAGAATCATAGAATAGTAGAGTTGGAAGGGACCTATAAGGCCATCAAGTCCAACCCTCTGCTCAATGCAGGAATCCAACTCAAAGCATTCCCAACAGATAAGAACATAAGAACATAAGAAGAGCCTGCTGGATCAGGCCAGTGGCCCATCTATTCCACCATCCTGTTCTCACGGTGGCCAACCAGGTGCCTGGGGGAAGCCCGCAAGCAGGACCCGAGTGCAAGAACACTCTCCCCCCCTGAGGCTTCCGGCAACTGGTTTTCAGAAGCATGCTGCCTCTGACTAGGGTGGCAGAGCACAGCCATCACGGCTAGTAGCCATTGATAGCCCTGTCCACCATGAATTTGTCTAATCTTTTAAAGCCATCCAAGCTGGTGGTCATTACTGCATCTTGTGGGAGCAAATTCCATAGTTTAACTATGCGCTGAGTAAAGAAGTATTTCCTTTTGTCTGTCCTGAATCTTCCAACATTCAGCTTCTTTGAATGTCCACGAGTTCTAGTATTATGAGAGAGGGAGAAGAACTTTTCTCTATCCACTTTCTCAATGCCATGCATAATTTTATACACTTCTGTCATGTCTCCTCTGACCCGCCTTTTCTCTAAACTAAAAAGCCCCAAATGCTGCAACCTTTCCTCGTAAGGGAGTCCCTCCAACCCCTTGATCATTCTGGTTGCCCTCTTCTGAACCTTTTCTAACTCTATAATATCCTTTTTGAGATGAGGCGACCAGAACTGTACACAGTATTCCAAATGCGGCCGCACCATAGATTTATACAACGGCATTATGATATTGGCTGTTTTATTTTCAATACCTTTCCTAATTATGCCTAGCATGGAATCTGCCTTTTTCACAGCTGCCACACACTGGGTCGACATTTTCATCGTGCTGTCCACTACAACCCCGAGGTCTCTCTCCTGGTCGGTCACCGCCAGTTCAGACCCCATGAGCGTATATGTGAAATTAAGATTTTTTGCTCCAATATGCATAATTTTACACTTGTTTATATTGAATTGCATTTGCCATTTTTCCGCCCATTCACTCAGTTTGGAGAGGTCTTTCTGGAGCTCTTCGCAATCCCTTTTTGTTTTAACAACCCTGAACAATTTAGTGTCGTCAGCAAACTTGGCCACTTCACTGCTCACTCCTAATTCTAGGTTATTAATGAACAAGTTGAAAAGTACAGGTCCCAATACCGATCCTTGAGGGACTCCACTTTCTACAGCCCTCCATTGGGAGAACTGTCCATTTATTCCTACTCTCTGCTTTCTGCTTCTTAACCAATCCCTTATCCACAAGAGGACCTCTCCTCTTATTCCATGACTGCTAAGATTCCTCAGAAGTCTTTGGTGAGGTACCTTGTCAAACGCTTTTTGAAAGTCTAAGTACACTATGTCCACTGGATCACCTCTATCTATATGCTTGTTGACATTCTCAAAGAATTCTAATAGGTTACTGAGACAGGACTTTCCCTTGCAGAAGCCATGCTGGCTCTGCTTCAGCAAGGCTTGTTCTTCTATGTGCTTAGTTAATCTAGCTTTAATAATACTTTCTACCAGTTTTCCAGGGACAGGTTAAGCTAACTGGCCTGTAATTTCCGGGATCCCCTCTGGATCCCTTTTTGAAGATTGGTGTTACATTTGCCACTTTCCAGTCCTCAGGCACGGAGGAGGACCCGAGGGACAAGTTACATATTTTAGTTAGCAGATCAGCAATTTCACATTTGAGTTCTTTGAGAACTCTCGGGTGGATGCCATGCGGGCCCGGTGATTTGTCAGTTTTTATATTGTCTATTTAGCCTAGAACTTCCTCTCTCGTTGCCACTATTTGTCTCAGTTCCTCAGCATCCCTTCCTGCAAATGTTAGTTCAGGTTCAGGGATCTGCCCTATATCTTCCACTGTGAAGACAGATGCAAAGAATTCATTTAGCTTCTCTGCAATCTCCTTATCGTTCTTTAGATGGCTGTCCAGCTGCCTCTTGAAGGCCTCCAGTGTCGGAGAGCCCATTACCTCTAGGTAATTGGTTCCATTGTCGTATGGCTCTAACAGTTAGGAAATTCTTCCTGATGTTCAGTCGAAATCTGGCTTCCTGCAACTTGAGCCCATTATTCCGTGTCCTAAATCCTCAGCTTAACTCTTGCACGCACCTGTCCATTGGGAGGCGCCGCCGGAAGAGGCTGCTGAACACGGTGTCCAAATGATAATGGGCAACAGCAGACACGGCTTCTACCAGGACCTGCCGCAGATCATCTTCCTTGAGGGTAGGCAAGCGGCTGTAGAATATGTCCAAGATCTCAGATACCTGCCCAGAACAGTATGAGCATACATTGCGATCAGCATCTTCCCACATTCCGGAGCAAATGACATTTTAACCATTCCACGTGTTCCTAGCAATTTAAGGGTGCACTGCTTTCTCCGTATATGGGAACATTACGAAGCTGCCTTACGCCGAGTGGTGGCCACTGGTCTGTCTTGCTCAGTCTCATCCACACTGTGGCTTCCCAAGGTTTCAGCCAGGGATCTTTTCCCAGCCAGACCTGGATACACTGAGGACTAAAGCTGGGACCTTCTGCATGCAAGGCAGATGCGCTGCCACTGAGCTGTGGCCCTTTCTCCAGAGTATTACCTACACCAGGAGTCCCCAAACTGTAGTCTGCAAGCTTCGTTCCAGTGGTCCACAGCATGTTTGTGGATCTGTGGTTGGCGACAGCGCACCCATCACAGTAAATATTCATAATGATGTCCAGGTGAATTGCTTCATTACTTCTTATCTTGCTTCTCCAGGTAGGACTGGGAATGTCCCCTGCCTGAAGGCCTGGAGAGCTGCTGCCAGTCAGTGTAGACAAAACCTAGCCAGATGGACCAATGGTCTGACTAGGTGTAAGGCAACTTCCAATGTTTCTTCCTACTGGCAGTCTTGACCCAACCCAACCCTACTCTGGACCTAGAATTTTAGGGGAAGGGCCGTAGCCTGGTGGCAGAGCATCTGCTTTGCATGCAGAAGGCTGCGGGTTCAATCCCCAGCAGCATCTCCAGGTAGGACTGGGAATGTCCCCTGCCTGAGACCTTGGAGAGCTGCTGCCAGTTAGTGTAGACACTACTGAGCTTGGATACATTCACACTATACATTTATTTCACGGTTATTCCACTTTAAAGGGTGCCTAGAGTTGTTGTTTGTTGCTGTTATGTGCCTCCAAGTCGATTATGACTTATGGTGACCCTGTGAATCAGTGACCTCCAAGAGCATCTGCTATAAACCACCCTCTTCAGATCTTGTAAGTTCAGGTCTGTGGCTTCCTTTATGGAATCAATCCATCTCTTGTTTGGCCTTCCTCTTTTTCTACTCCCTTCTGTTTTTCCCAGCATGATTGTCTTTTCTAGTGAATCATGTCTTCTCATGATGTGTCCAAACTATCATAACCTCAGTTTCATCATTTTAGCTTCTAGGGATAGTTCTGGTTTAATTTGTTCTGACACCCAATTATTTGTCTTTTTCACAGTCCATGGTATGCACAAAGCTCTCCTCCACCACATTTCAAATGAGCTGATTTTTCTCTTATCCGCTTTTTTTGCTGTCCAACTTTCACATCCA
Source organism: Rhineura floridana (assembly GCF_030035675.1). Lineage (NCBI taxonomy): Eukaryota > Metazoa > Chordata > Lepidosauria > Squamata > Rhineuridae > Rhineura > Rhineura floridana. Next base: position 232,483,859 of record NC_084481.1, on the reverse strand, counting down.
TACATAGAGATTGGGAATACCATAGTCTGAATGATCCTGACTTTAGTGTTCAGCGATACACAACTAGAGTTGTTAGGAGACCACTATTTCCCTCACAGCTACAATTCCCTGATTGGTTTAATGGTCAGTCCTACTTCCCAGGGAACTCTGGGAACTGCAGCTCTCTGAGGAGAATAGTGGTCTCCTAATAGCATCTCCAAACTCTCAGCACTCTTCACAAACTACACTTCCCAGGATTCTTTGGGGGGAAGCCACGACCATTTAGAGTGGAATAATAGTGGAATCAATGTATGGTGAGAATGTGGCCCTAGTCCACCTCAGTATAAGGCAGTGTCCTATGCTCCCATGTTTCCAACTCCCCAGCCCTGCTCTGCACTCTTCTCCAGTGCATTTGTCTAGCTGGACCTTTTGTTTGACTGGATGAAGAGACAGGTATGCGCAGAAAGTTGTGACTGTCATATAGCCAGAATGCAGTCTTCTGTCCAAAGGTAGGAGGCCCATCTATTGCCCAGCCCACTTCTGCCTCTGGCCACATCTACAACCCCCAGAAGTGTCCCAAGGAGGGATGGCTGCCCTTGGGCTGAAACACATTCCTCATCTCTGCTCTAAAGCGAAAGCAATGGCTCTGTGGTGCTTCAGGGACAGGACCGGCAAAATACCAATTGGACTGATTGGGCCCAATCAGGCCCCACGCTTAGCGGGGGGCCCGTGCTCGTGGGGGAATTGCACCTTAAAGGCTTAGTGGGGGCCAGGGCCAGCTCCAGGCATGCCAGGGCCCTTGGACACCAGCCTGCCCCAGGCCCTGGCACTCCCTTTCTGCAATTCATGGCAGGATTGGTACCGCAGATCGCAGGGCGGGAGATCCCAAACCACCCGCCACTCCCCCACTCTACTTACCTTTCTCTGTGCTGTTTTTTTGGCTGCGCACACTGCACGCGCAGGTTTGCCATCAATCAAGATGGCAGCTGAGGTTTCCCTAAGGGGCTGAAGCCTCTGCCGCCATCTTGGTTGATGGTACGCATGTGTGCTACACATGTGCATTGCTGCCATCAACCAAGATGGCGGCAGAGGCTTCAGCCCCTTAGGGAAACCTCGGCTGCCATCTTCATTGATGGCAAACCTGCGCACACAGTGTGCAGCTGCAAAAAACAGCAGAGAGAAAGGTAGGTGAAGCGGGGGAATGGCGGGAGACTCTGAAGCTCCTGCCCTGCTATCCGCCGCAGCGCTTGTTTCTGTTTCCACTGCTTCATGGAAATCAGTGCCTGCCATAAGGTTCCAAATTGGGCCCCGCATTTGCAAATGCCGGCCCTGTTCAGGAAGCCACATATAAATGAATCCAGAGCTGCATTGGGAGATCTGTCCAATGCACATCAAGCAAAGCTTTAAAAAGCCCGCCGTGCTGGCAAGCAGTCACCTGTGCTTCCATAGTATCTCCGGAGTCTTGAAGTATGGTCAGCAGCCAGCGGCCAGCAGCAGCAGCACACATTTTGTTTCCGGACACCAAGTCTTCTAGGATAGCCTCTATGAAATCCAGGGCTTGAGTTGGTGGGAAATGTGCACTGACCACCTGTAAACACATCAGAAATAAAGGATGTGATAGGAATGCCTACACCACAGGGGGTAGCGTACACGCTTTGTACATGCTTTGGGGAGATTGCTGTTGTGTTCACGCTCTGCTTGTGGGCTTCCCATAGGGGCAACTGGTTGGCCACTCTGAGAACGGAGTGCTGGACTACGTGGGCCTTTGGCCTGATCCCGCAGGCTCTTCTGATGTCCCATAGCTGTGGTTCCCAAACCTTGCCCCCCACCGACCACTTGAAAATTGCTGACAATCTTGGCGGACCACTTAATGGTTTTCCTGCCAGTTGTATCAATTGAAGTGTACAGTGCTAGATGCTTAATGGCTTTTAATTATATTTTATTGAAACTTTTATTTCTCATATATTTTATGACAATTTGCATTCCGTAGAATTCAAACTGTAATGCAATAAAATGGGTATGACTGACTTAGGGCCATTAATTTCAATGGGTTTACTCAAAGTACTGAATGCAACCCATAGATGAAATTTTAGCAACAGTTACTATGATTTAAAAAGAAGTCAATCCATCTCACTATAGTGAGGAAGACTATGACCAGACGTACTGATGGGGAGCTTCTTTAAACTGGACTTGGATTAGGCAGCCCTTCAACTAGAGGTCTGTACAGCAGGATAGGCGGCTATCCTGCCTTTCCCCGGAGAAACAGATGGCTGGCCTGAGCCATCAACTTCCATCGCAAGAGCTGTGTTCGTCGTGTTCTCATTGAACATTTGTCACGATATCTGAGAAACAATTGCACTAAAAAATGAGGGTATCGGCGCTGCAGTTCACTTTGACCACTGAGAAAATGTATAGCCAAACAAATCTGGGCTCATGGATGTTACCCTAATTATTGGGATATTCCCCAAGTGGAGACGGTCACCTTAGCCATTCTGCATGATGCCCTGAATAGATCATCATGAACGTCGCCCCTGAGCTCGTTACAGGCGGACGACATTTCTTCTTCCTCCTTTGCTGTCAAGCTTGACTGAGCTGGAAAAGGAAAGAGTCAGAAAATTGGGGAGAGGGAAGAACTAGTAAACTATTTTCTATTTCATCTCCTGCTGGCTAGATTTTGCTAAAAGGAAGAACCGAACTCTTGCGTATAGCAGTTTTGTCAGGCAGGTATGTGTTAAGACAAGAGCCCAGAATGTTTCTTCAGTGGCAGCTCATGCTAGGAGAAAGCTGAGAATATTGCACTGACTTATCAGAGCCTGGGGAATGTGACACCTCCCACCCAGCTGCCAGTTGGAGGCAGGTGTCCCTATGCAAAAAACATTGCCCGTGCAGACTTTCTGTTGTTCTTGTTATATGCCTTCAAGTCAATTATGACTTATGGCGGCCCTATGAATCGGTGACCTCCAAGAGCATCTGTGGTGAACCACCCTGTTCAGATCTTGTAAGTTCAGGTCTGTGGCTTCCTTTATGGAATCAATCCATCTCTTGTTTGGCCTTCCTCTTTTTCTACTTCCTTCAGTTCTTCCCAGCATTGTGGTTTTTTCTAGTGAAAGAGACAGAGCTGTGAGTTGGCTGAAGGAAAGGGCTGTGGCTCAGTGGCAGGGCACCTGCTTTGCATGCAAAAGGACCCAGGTTCAATCTTCAATGGCATCTCCAGGCAGGGCTGGGAGAGATTCCTGCCTGAAACCTGGGAGTGCAGCCTGCTGCCAGTCAGTGTAGACAATATTGAGCTAGATGGACCAATGGTCTCACTTGGTACAAGTCAGTTCCCCATGTTCCCTGAGGTACCTTGAGGGTGGGGATGGGTGAGAAATTTGATTCAGTTTGCATCTCTATCACATTCACACTTTCCGAAACAACAGGAGAACTGAAGCACAGGCACCCTTCCAAATTTGCGCTGATTCACATTTTGCCATGAAGTTCGTCAACCAAACAATGTTTACAAAAATGCATATGTTAGGGGAAAGGGTGGATACAAATGAGAGAAAATAACATACAAGAATGCATTATATGATGAGAAATTGCTTGCAAAACCATGCACATTATTTATTTAGTTATTGCATTTGTATACCACCCCATAGCCGAAGCTCTCTGTGCGGTTTACAACACATAATTAGTGAAATTAGTGAATGAGTGAAAACTGTGTACAAAAATGTGTTTATCAGGAGAAATTTGAACTAAAATGCTGGATTTTTTTTTTTTTAAGAAAAATCACAAATTCTTGCAGAAATGTAGAGAACTGAAATTAAGGTAGGGAAGAATGAGAATCAGGAAACCAAAATGGTCAGATCTTTCCATCCCTTCTTGAGAGGTAATAGTCTTTCTCTCTCTGTGGATGTGATGTAGAGTTGCAGATCTCTTGCGTTGCAGGAGCTTCTCTCTGCCTCTGTTTATTTGTTAAATTATAAATAAAGCAAGTATTACAAAGATCTCCCCAGTGCTCAATGTTCTCTCCTCAAAAGGAATCCAAAATCCAAATAATGCTGCCTTTTGGGACAGGAGGGAATTTGGTTTTGTCCATCTTTTAAAGCTAACCCACTTAACTCACACTTGCTGAACCTATGGCTGGATCAGAATGCAGCCTGAGTTGGACTACGCAATGCTCAGGTTTCCCCCCAAGCAGTTTTGCTTCCAAAAAAGGGCATACAAAAATGTGTATTGTACTGGGGAAAGCATGGGAAAGCAGGCAAAAGTGCACATTTTAAACGTGTACAAAAGACATATTTTGGGGGAAAGTTCACAAAATGTGTACAAATTTAAATGTGGAGTGTGTATGTGTGTGTGTTAAAAAAGAACAGAAAATGGGACTGAAGACACACGAAATGGAATTAGGCCGATCTGCCCACTCCTTGAACTTCTCACCAGTTGGGGAAGAGGAGAGTAAGCAACAACATCATAGTGGTTTATTTCTCTTTCAACCTTCAGGCCAAAGGGGGCCCATCTAGTCCAGCATCCTGTTCTCTCAATGGCCAACCAGATTCCTCTTCTGGGAAGCCCACAAGCAAGACCTGAGTATAATATCACTCTCCCCTCCCACAAGTTCCAGCAACTGGTATTCAAAAGCACACTGCCTCTGACTGACAAGGCAGAACACAGCCATCATGGCTACTAGCCACTGATAGCCTTATCCTCTATACATTTGTTTAACCCTCTTTTAAAGCCATCCAAGATGATGGCCATCATTGCCTCCCACGGGAATGAATTCCATAGTTAATGTGGTTTCTTAGAAAGGGGGACAAAGATTGGGGAGTCACACTGTCCCCTTTCATAATGCTCTCACCTTGTATGTGCATGAGGCAAATTATGCATTGGGCTGCCCACTGCCGGCATCTGATGGAATTGTCACAGGTGTAGGGGGCAAGGAATGCAACCAGTGACCCAAATTGTTGGAAATTTTCTCCATCCTACCAAAGCAAAGGGAAAAACCCGAAGAATTAAAAATAACCTCTGTATTTATGAGCCTGTCTGATCTTTATGACCTTTTTGGGGTGTCCCTCCTGTCGGAGGTGAGATGGGTGTGGTGAGTGCCCTGCCTTTATTGTGGTGGTGTTTATGGAACGCCTTTCCTAGGCAAGCAAAGGAGGTCCCTATGGTACGCTTACTGCATGTCAGAAGCAAGCTCAGAATGATTCCTTTTACAAAGGCTTTTACATACCAGTTTGCTAAGGTTTGCTCCATCCAGCTTAATCCTCAAGCACATTTAACTAGAAGCTGAAATAGTTAATCTAGATTAAAGGATAAAAAGGAAAAGGAAAGCAATAGACAGATTTTTTTTTTTTTTGCCTCATTGCAAAAAACGTTTCTGAGCTTTCCAGAATACTCCTAGCACCTTGTGGGCTGAGATGTGCTGAGCAGCCGGCAAAGAGGCAAAGAGCAGGAAACTCACAGGGAGGTGAAAGTTCTCTTGAAAGGCAGTCAAGGTCTGGAAGCTGGCCTGCAGGGCTTTCTCCCGGCTGCCCTCTGTTTGAGTAAACCAGGGATCGATGAGCTGTTGGCAAAGCAGGAAGAGAAGCATAGATGAAATGAGAAAACCTCTTGTAGGAGAAACGTTCCCCTCCCCCTTAGGAATTTAATCACTTTTATTCAAGACTTATTTATTTACTATTTATTCATTCATTTATTAGATTTATATCCCGCCCTTCCTCCCAGTAGGAGACCAAGGCAGCAAGCACATGGCAGTATCTTTAAAGGAACGGACATCATCAGATGGCAGCAAAATCTTCTACAGCATGGGAGGCTAGCCTGCAATTCAGGGGCCTGATCCTAATTATTCTGGGCCCCCAAGACCCCACCAATTTTGGTGGTGGGAAAAAAAAGAGCCCTCAGAGCTAGGATGGGTGAGCCCTGATGAAGATGCATATGGCTCCTTCCCACTCATCATATTGATCATCTGATGAGCAGAGAGGGGGAGTCATTTAGGTGTTCAGAATGAAAACTGTGCAGAATTAATCTCTTGTTGCCAAGGCCAGACTTCACTGGGACAGGCCATTGCTCAATGCAAAAACACACTTGTTTGTATATATAAGGTCCAGGTTCAGTCCCTGACATCTCCATTCACCTGAGCCTGCTGCACTCCATGATGTGATCTAAAGGAGAACAGGCCTTTTCAGTGGTGTCCCCGACCCTGTCTGTGAAATGCTCTCCCCAAAGAGACACACTTGGCACCATCCTCCAGGCTAAGACCGTTTTGTTCTCTCGGGCATTTGGTAATTAAGCCTCCTATGACGGGGCTCACCTTTTAGTGGGGTGGGTAGGACTTGTCCTTATTAATATGCTGCCGGATAAGCAGTTTATGTTATATTGTTTGTTCTTCAGTGTTTCTGGTTTTAAATTGTTTTTATGCGGTGTGTTTTATTTTTGTCAAGTTGCTTTGAGACACTTTCTTTGTATAAAGATGTTGCCGAACTACAACTCCCATCATCCCTGACCATTGGCCGTACTTGCTGGGGCTGATGGGAGATGTAGTTCAGCGACATCTGGAGGGTCAAAGGTTCCCCACCCATGGATAAAGCGACGGATAAATGTAAGTAATAATGATAATGACAACAATAACAACAACAACAACAACAATTTGCTACTGATAATTTTGTACTGCTGCTATTTTTTATTTGACATTGGAATCAGGTGTGGCTCTGCAGGTCCTAGACTATGCTTGGGCACAGTGGTGGGCTGGATAAGGGCCAAAAAGCTGAGGTTGAATCCTGACAAGACAGAAACCCTGTTGGTTTGGCATTGGAAGTGTCTGGTTCCAGGAATTAGACAGAAGGCATGTTGTGCATGGGGTTGCCCTTCCCTTGGAAGAACAAGTTCATAGTTTGGGGTGCTCCAAGATCCATCATATATATATATATATATTAAAATTTATCTACCACTTGATTGTGAAAACCCCCTAAATGCATCACACACAAAAAATTAAAATTATCAATAAAAACAAGAAATTAAAACATTTTTAAAAAAATGATTAAAAACAGCAGTAGACTAAAAAGAGATTAAAAGACATCAGCATCTATGTGCCTGGACAGACTTGCCCAAAAATTGTTTTTAAGCAGGTGCCGAAAAAGTATAGGAAAGGTCCCTGCCTTCATTGTCTCTGGAGTTGCAAGTTGTCGCAGTGGCAAGGAGTGCCTTTTACCTGCTTTGGCTGCTTCACCAGCTACAACCAGTCCTGGACAGAGATAGCCTTGCCACACTGATTCATGTGATGGTAACCACCTGGATGCAATAGTGTAGTGGCAGATTCAGAAGTTCAGGGTCTTTTCATGATAGTCACAGCCACGCCCTTTTCCACTTTCCTTCATCTCCCTTCCTGTCCACCACTACAACAGACATCCCTAAGAGCCAATCAGCATGAAAGGAGAGGGTGTTTGTTAGCTACTGAGAAGAGTCTTCTCAGTGGCTGACTCACCTCCTTTCACTCTGATTGGCTCTATTCAGCACAGAAGGACAAGGACTCATCTCAGTGGCTAACACACTCCACTTTTGTGTTGACTGGCTTGTACATAGAGACCTGGCTGGGACACTGTTCCCCAAAAAGTAAGGGGTCTATGACTCCATGCAACCCCAGATGTCTACACCCCTGGCTTTATGTGAGGCTGCCCTTGAAGACAGTCCAGAAGCTGCAGCTTGGGCAAAACATGCTCACTTATTGTTATGTGCCTACAAGTCAATTACGACTTATGGAGACCCTATGATTCAGCGACCTCCAACAGCATCTACTATAAACCACCCTGTTCAGATCTTATAAGTTCAGGTCTGTGGCTTCCTTTATGGAATCAATCCATCTCTTGTTTGGCCTTCCTCTTTTTCTACTCCTTTCTGTTTTTCCCAGCATTATTATGTTTTCTAGGGAATCATGTCTTCTCATGATGTGTCCAAAGTATGATAACCTCAGTTTCATCACTTTATTCACTTATTACTGAGTGGATTAACAGAGGAGGATCACCTGACAATCACAGAATTGTAGTTGGAGAAGGGCCCTATAAGGCCATCGAGTCCAACCCCCTGCTTGGTGCAGGAATCCAACTTAAAGCATACTCATCCATCCAGCTGCCTCTTGAAGGCCTCCGGAGTTGGAGAGCTCACCATCTCCCTAGGTAAGATGGGGGTCCCATTCGTAGGGAGGCTTTTCAGCATGCTCAGCTGCCTGAAAAGGCCTTAAACGGGCTGCCTAGTCCAGACCTCCAAACACCAATGACTGTTTTCCTCCTGGATACACATGGCTGCTCACCTGGAACATTTCGTCCATCAGTTCAGACGTTGGGTGTTCCTCTACGATGCTCTTCATGAGTTTTCCAAGGGCATCCATGGAACAAGCATACAGTAACTGAAACCACAATGTAAGTCGTGAGTCCCAGGGGCCAAACCAGACGTGACATCAGATCATCCATCACTGGATGGCGAGAAGTTTTTTAAAAGTTTAATAGCAGCAGCAGATGTCCAATATGGCCCAGTCAGCGCATAGGAGGCTGCCTTATACCGAGTCAGACCTGTGGTCTATTTAGCTCAGTAGTGTTGACACTGATTAGCAGCAGCTCTCCAGAGGGTTTCTGATGGGTCATTCCCAATTCTACCTGGAGATGCCAGGGATTGAACCTGGGGCCCTCTGCATGCAAAGCTGATGTTCTGCCACTGAGCGACAGCTACAGCCCTTTCCCAGAGGCCAGAGCACAGCCCTGGGGTGGGAGATGGGGTTAGACCTTTTCCTTGATGCCGTTTCTCCAACGAATATTGCTCCATCCAAAGATCCTGTATTAATCCCACTGGGGAAAATTTATCACATGCTGGGGAAAGAAGGATGTTTAACTCTTTCCCCACCAGAGCTTGGAAAAGTTACTTTTTTGAACTACAACTCCCATCAGCCCAATCCAGTGGCCATTTCCCCCAATCATAACTGCCCACTCCAAGTTACTTTTCCCTCTGTAGGAGAAAAGATATGGGATCTTTTCCCCTACAGGCAAAGCAGCAACATGAGGAAGGGCATTCTGAGTTTAGGACGCTGCCTTATATCAGGACAGATGGCTTGTCCATCCAGCCCAATACTGCCTGCTGTTACTGGCTCCCCAGCACATCAGGCAGAGAAGGGCCTTTCCTGTCACCTGCTACCTGATCCTTCTTTAAACTGGAGATACCTGGATTTGAGCTGGGGACCTTTTGTGTGCAAAATGCACAACCACCAAACTTGCCCTACTCTCAACAAATCTGCAATCTGCTGTGGAAGAACTTGATTTAAATAAATATAAACAAGCAAACAAATATGCTGGGACTGTTCACATGCTGCCTCAGTTGTGTCTAACTTGGTCTTAAGCAGGACCAGAGATGAATATCTCTCTTGCTGTGGCAGAGATGCTGAGGAAAGTGCACCTGCCCCATTCCTGGATTCTCCTTTTCTGTCCCTTTGCCTCAGTTCACAGCCTGCCCGGGTAACTCATTTTGCAGTTAAGCCTGTGGCCAGCATTGTGTATACAATAGCCTTTTCTGTTGTATTCTGTGGAATGCAGTTTTTTTTAAAAAAAGATATCCTCATAACTGAATGAGGGGAAGAAATGGGCAAAAAGATCACTGCTTCTGCCCTGAGCTGTGCTCAGTTTGAGGCATTCCAGAGATCCAAAGTCTGTAAAAAATACAGGATTAGTCAGAGGAAGACTGAGGCCTCAAAGGTCAGGTGTGAAACGATGAATTATATCCATAAATGCAGGAGCAGAAAATATGAGCACAAAGAGATTGTCCAGGATGAAAAGTAGAAATAAGAACAGCCTTGCTGCATCAGAACTAAAGCTCCAGGCTCCATCTAGTGCAGTGTTCTGTTCCGCTAGGGATGGACAAATCTGTCAGTTTCAGTGGGCGGTATTCCTTAACTAAATTCTTGTGCTTGTAGAACAACTTCAACTAGAGCAAGGGGATGTCCCACCCACTCCTCCCTGCTCACAACCACACCATCCCCAAATATGCTCTGGAGGGTTGAGGGAATCCTCAGAACAGATTTAGGGGGCATGTGGGAGGGAGAGAAAGTTCCATTGCACAAGGGAAAATCCAAGTAGATTCCAAATCCTTGGAATGTTTGACTTAGTGCTATGTCAAATATTTCCCTCATTTCCCCACTTTCCCAATCTTATGTTCAGGTCACCCATTTCTGCATCAGTCCGCAATTTATTTATCAGTTATTTATTTGAAAAGTCAGCATGAAAATATGTATGCCTTTTTGTGCAGATAATTTTCCAAGTAGAAATATTTCGGTACGCAAATTTGCCCAATTCCTGCATTTTAGCAAGCAGTCTTCCCTAATACGATACATTCTTGTATGTTATTGTGACAAGCATACACATTTTGTGCACACCTTTCCCTAGCATGTGCATTTTTGTACACATTTCTTGGCTGAAGAACTGCACTGCAAAATACAGAGAAGTGAAAATGACAAAAGAATTTCCAAAAAATTCAAATGGTATTGTTCCAGGAATTGGGGGGGGGGTTGGATTAAAATGCCAGCTGAACTGAGCTCTCCTGCATCCAAATGTTCCACACAGTAGCCAGCTTAAATGCATCCAGGACACCCACAAGCATGCCTGAAAAGGGAATCTAGAAAGAAACTCTTACCACGTACCTCTATGTCTACAGCATCTCTTGCTGTCTCCCTTTTCTCTTTCAGCTGCTCCAGGGGAGGAAGGGAAAACAAACTTTTGATGCTAAGATCAAGGAGACTGCGAATTTCCTCCATGGTCAAACATGGCTTCATTTTGCTGGCAAAGACAAAGTTACATAAACAGAGGCTCACAGACATCTCTTAAAGAATAGTAATGTGAACCATTGTGTGTGCCATTTATTTACAACCCCCATCTGCAAATTATAGCATCAGTACAGGCAGGTAAGAATAAAGGCTGGCTTTATCCTTTCTGCTCACCTCTAGTATGAATCAAAGAATCACTGGAAGCTCTGCAGCTCCAAAGGCAGAGAATGGAGATGGAAGCAAAGCTCTCCAATCACCGTGCCTGGTCAATTGTAGCTGGTGTTAATCCTTCCTAAGTGTCCTGTTTGCTCCAGTAATGGAAGGTTGGCCAGCCAACCAACTGATGAGATCCATCAAGAGCATCTTCCATGTGAGGTCATTGTGATTCTAATTTGCTCCAAGTCCTTATTGTGTGCATGTGTGTTTTTTTGGTTTTTTGGTACTGTGCATGATAAGGCTGTTAGCTTGGAGGGAAGGGAGAATTATTATTATGTATTGTTGCTTTATTAATGGATCTTTTAGCTGCATCTTTTACCTGCGTCTCACGGTGATTGACAAACGTACAATAAAAACAGTTTTCGGAGCGGTACAGAAAAACAACTGAAACGTGGTTTACAAGCAATATAAATACTAGAGCTTGGAAAAGTTACTTTTTTTGAACTACAACTCCCATCAGCCCCAGCCAGGAGTTGTAGTTCAAAAAAAGTAACTTTTCCAAGCTCTGATAAATACTGGAAAAGGCTGGCCAAACAAGAATATCTTCAATTGTTTCCGGAAAGCACTGAGGAGAGTGGGCACCTACCGTATCTTGACAGGGATGCTATTCCACAAAAGAGGGGCAGGCCCGAGGAAAAAGGAGTGGGGAGGGCACTTTGGGAGGGTAACAGAAAAATAGAGTGGCTAGTGAATATCAGTGTCTTGGGACCTGCAGAGGCAGAACTAATGTTGGAAGGATAGTTGTGCTGGGTTGCGCGTGACTGGTGTATGAAGGAGTGAGTTTGAGAGCAGTGGTGGCTAGTGACTCCATGTCAGTGGGGCAGTGGAATTCACTCCATTTTTTAAGCTGAACTTACAATGAGCTATTCTCCTTTCTCCTGTAACAGGGCAATGTCCTGCACTGCATTTAGAGGCAGCTGGCAAAGGTGGTACCAGGCAGGCTATACATGAAATGCACAGGGTTATCCTCCAGCTAGGGGTGTGCTAGAATTCTGTCCAATTCGGTTTTGGTACCAAAATTTCCATTCATTTGCTTATCCTCTATTTTGCAGATCGGATTTTTATGTAGCGATTTTCCACGGCTATTTTCAAACACTTTTTTAAAGTCAGCCTCTAACATATCAATATTAAGAATGATAATTTTATTGATATTTCCTGGCAAATATAGACATTGCCTTTCAAAATTACTGATATTTCCTTTAAAATTGTCGCCGATTATAGCAATATTATTTGCAAGAGAATAAAAACCAGATCGCAGCTAGTGGACAAAGCACAAATTCGAATCTGTACCGGCCTGTTAGGTTGACAGGGCTAAGAAACTGTTGCCATTGTCAGGAAACAGCCTACCTCAGGAATGCAAGGGCAGTTATGGCTTTGGAACGAAGTGGGGTATTCAAAGAATCCAGTGGCTCCTCTTTGATGAAATCCTAAGAACATGAGAAGAAAAAGGACAAAAAGAATCAACAATACCCTTCAGGGACAGAGAGTTTTCTTCCTGGGACACATTGTGGCCTTAATGGTCAAAGCAGATACCAAGGAGGGATTAAGCAGCCAGTGATTTTTTTACCCTGAAGGCAGCAGTGGGCACTCAAACCAAGGATGAAAAACACAGATGTAATATTTTAAGAGCAACGAGGCTGATCTGGAAGGGCCCTCACTACATTCAGCCAAAACACAGATCTGTACTACAAGGCTGAGCTCTAGGAAAAAGAGCAGGAGGTGGCTGTGCACAGTGCTGATTGGTTGGGTCCTGTAACGTCATCAGGAAACCTAACTCTCCAGTCCTCGGAGCAGTTGTGCATTTTTGTTCACACATTTTAGTAATGAGTAATGGATGGATGGATGGATACATGAATGGACAAACATTTGTGTGTGCGCATGCATGCGTTTTATTGGGTGGTCAGCCCACTTGAAGGTGGAGGGAGGGACAAGAGTGCAGCAAAGGCAGCATTCAGCTCACTGGTATGCATGCATGTCATTTCAGGTAGCTGAAAAAATGGCTGTGAGCTCTGTTTTTATAGTAGACCTGTCTTGGTCTAGAGATGTGATGAGTGTTGGAATATGTGGTTCAACCCCAACTTGTGGTTGAAGCTGCATGGGGTTAAAAAGGATAGCTAGAGAGGAGACCTCCGGATTGCTATCCTTTGATCTCCTGCTGACTCTCCCTTCCTGCTAGACTGATATGCATAGGATGTTGACCACATCTCCTTCCTTCTTCCTTCTTTCTCTTGAGAGGGAGAGCAGACATATTCTCTTTGTCTCTCCTTCTCCTCCAAGCATGAGGGCAACACTAGGCTTAGTGTTTGCATCTCCAACTTAGCTAGTTAGCTAGATGTAGAACTCTTTCCTATCAAGTACGTACTTAAATTTACTTAAAATTAAAAAGGTAGCAGAGCAGCTTTTAAACTGACTGAGGGGGGAAACCCGACAGGAGCTGAGAAAGGTCCGGTTCGGAATAAACCTCCCCCCTGGGATAAAAACCAAAGAAATGATGAAATTTTAAAAGGGGTAGGCCTAGAAGTAGGCATTGTGAGAGCAGGGGCACAGGATATAAATTCAGAAGAGCAAAATTACCACAGGCCTAACCACAAGTGCCAAAGACACTTCAAGAGAGACACTGCTTACAAGTGCCTGTACGCTAATGCTAGGAGCCTCCGAACCAAGATGGGAGAACTGGAGTGCTTGGTCTTAGAGAAGAGCATTGATATAGTGAGCATAACGGAGACCTGGTGGAATGGAGGAAACCAGTGGGATACGGTTATCCCTGGATATAAACTATATCGGAAGGACAGGGAAGGACGTATTGGTGGCGGAGTCGCTCTATACGTGAAAGAAGGCATTGAATCCAGCAAGCTCGAAACCCCAAAAGAGGCAGACTCCTCCACAGAATCGTTGTGGGTGGTGATACCATGCCCCAGGAGGGACTTAATACTGGGAACGATCTATCGTCCCCCTGATCAAAATGCTCAGGGAGACCTTGAGATGAGATATGAAATTGAAGAAGCATCAAAACTAGGAAATGTGGTAGTAATGGGTGACTTCAACTACCCGGACATAGACTGGCTGCATATGTGTTCCAGTCATGACAAAGAAGCAAAGTTTCTAGATATTCTAAATGACTATTCCCTAGATCAGTTGGTCATGGAACCGACCAGAGGGACGGCAACCCTGGACTTAATCCTCAGTGGGGACCGGGACCTGGTGCGAGATGTAAGTGTTGTTGAACCGATTGGGAGCAGTGACCACAGAGCTATTAAATTAAACATACATGTAACTGGCCAATTGACAAGAAAATCCACCAGGTCACATTTGACTTCAAAAGAGGAAACTTCACAAAAATGAGGGGATTGGTAAAAAGAAAGCTGAAAAACAAAGTCCAGAGGGTCACATCACTCAAAAATGCTTGGAAGTTGTTTAAAAACACTATATTAGAAGCTCAACTGGAGTGCATACCGCAGATCAGAAAAGGTACCGCCAGGGCCAAGAAGATGCCAGCATGGTTAACGAGCAAAGTCAAGGAAGCTCTTAGAGGCAAAAAGTCTTCCTTCAGAAAATGGAAGTCTAGTCCAAATGAAGAAAATAAAAAAGAACACAAACTCTGGCAAAAGAAATGCAAGAAGACAATAAGGGATGCTAAAAAAGAATTTGAGGAGCACATTGCTAAGAACATAAAAACCAACAACAAAAAATTCTATAAATACATTCAAAGCAGGAGACCATCTAGGGAGACAATTGGACCCTTGGATGATAAGGGAGTCAAAGGTGTACTAAAGAACGATAAGGAGATTGCAGAGAAGCTAAATGAATTCTTTGCATCTGTCTTCACAGTGGAAGATATAGGGCAGATCCCTGAACCTGAACTAACATTTGCAGGAAGGGATTCTGAGGAACTAAGACAAATAGTGGTAACGAGAGAGGAAGTTCTAAGCTTAATGGACAATATAAAAACTGACAAATCACCGGGCCCGGATGGCATCCACCCGAGAGTTCTCAAAGAACTCAAAGGTGAAATTGCTGATCTGCTAACTAAAATATGTAACTTGTCCCTTGGGTCCTCCTCCGTGCCTGAGGACTGGAAAGTGGCAAATGTAACGCCAATCTTCAAAAAGGGATCCAGAGGGGATCCTGGAAATTACAGGCCAGTTAGCTTAACTTCTGTCCCTGGAAAACTGGTAGAAAGTATGATTAAAGCTAGATTAACTAAGCACATAGAAGAACAAGCCTTGCTGAAGCAGAGCCAGCATGGCTTCTGCAAGGGAAAGTCCTGTCTCAGTAACCTATTAGAATTCTTTGAGAGTGTCAACAAGCATATATAGAGGTGATCCAGTGGACATAGTGTACTTAGACTTTCAAAAAGCGTTTGACAAGGTACCTCACCAAAGGCTTCTGAGGAAGCTTAGCAGTCATGGAATAAGAGGAGAGGTCCTCTTGTGGATAAGGAATTGGTTAAGAAGCAGAAAGCAGAGAGTAGAAATAAACGGACAGTTCTCCCAATGGAGGGCTGTAGAAAGTGGAGTCCCTCAAGGATCGGTATTGGGACCTGTACTTTTCAACTTGCTCATTAATGACCTAGAATTAGGAGTGAGCAGTGAAGTGGCCAAGTTTGCTGACGACACTAAATTGTTCAGGGTTGTTAAAACAAAAAGGGATTGCGAAGAGCTCCAAAAAGACCTCTCCAAACTGAGTGAATGGGCGGAAAAATGGCAAATGCAATTCAATATAAACAAGTGTAAAATTATGCATATTGGAGCAAAAAATCTTA
Organism: Rhineura floridana; assembly: GCF_030035675.1. NCBI lineage: Eukaryota > Metazoa > Chordata > Lepidosauria > Squamata > Rhineuridae > Rhineura > Rhineura floridana. The sequence goes on along the minus strand of NC_084481.1, from coordinate 232,468,125 downwards.
ATTTCACATATACGCTCATGGGGTCTGAACTGGCGGTGACCGACCAGGAGAGAGACCTCGGGGTTGTGGTGGACAGCACGATGAAAATGTCGACCCAGTGTGCGGCAGCTGTGAAAAAGGCAAATTCCATGCTAGCAATAATTAGGAAAGGTATTGAAAATAAAACAGCCGATATCATAATGCCATTGTATAAATCTATGGTGCGGCCGCATTTGGAATACTGTGTACAGTTCTGGTCGCCTCATCTCAGAAAGGATATTATAGAGTTGGAAAAGGTTCAGAAGAGGGCAACCAGAATGATCAAGGGGATGGAGCGACTCACTTACAAGGAAAGGTTGCAGCATTTGGGGCTTTTTAGTTTAGAGGAAAGGCGGGTCAGAGGAGACATGATAGAAGTGTATAAAATTATGCATGGCATTGAGAAAGTGGATAGAGAAAAGTTCTTCTCCCTCTCTCATAATACTAGAACTCGTGGACATTCAAAGAAGCTGAATGTTGGAAGATTCAGGACAGACAAAAGGAAGTACTTCTTTACTCAGTGCATAGCTAAACTATGGATTTTGCTCCCACAAGACGCAGTAATGGCCACCAGCTTGGACGGCTTTAAAAGAAGATTAGACAAATTCATGGAGGACAGGGCTATCAATGGCTACTAGCCGTGATGGCTGTGCTCTGCCACCCTAGTCAGAGGCAGCATGCTTCTGAAAACCAGTTGCCGGAAGCCTCAGGAGGGGAGAGTGTTCTTGCACTCGGGTCCTGCTTGCGGGCTTCCCCCAGGCACCTGGTTGGCCACTGTGAGAACAGGATGGTGGACTAGATGGGCCACTGGCCTGATCCAGCAGGCTCTTCTTATGTTCTTATGTTCTTAAAGTAGTTGTTTCTTATTTTAAAGCTTAAAGTTTCTGTCTGACTAATTTGCAGGGAAGGTGTAATCTTTAGCAAAGATGCAAACACACAAAAGCTCACTCAGTGTCTTCATTCCCAATTTCGCCACTCTGCGATAATGAGAGTACCTAACCATCAGACATATGGAATGTGTCCAAGCTATGTACATCTATGTGGGACATTTTGCAATTATTATCCCAGAGCCTCACTTACGGCCCAGTAGAGTCAGGAGCAGTTCCTCTAGGGCAGACTTTCCCAACCTGTATTCCTCCAGGGGCTGCCGGACTCTTAACTCCCATTAATCCCAGCCAACGTGGCTAATGGTTAGGGGCCGATGGGAATTATAGTCCAGCAACATCTGGAGGTCACCAGGTTGGGGAGGGCTTCTCTAGGAGATCAGGTCTGAAGCAACCACAGGAAGAAAGTGCATGAAGTACATGAAAGGTTGTCACATAGAGGAGGGCCGGGATTTTTTCTCAGTCGTCCCAGAGTGCAGGACACCGAATAATGGGCTCAAGTTGCAGGAAGCCAGATTTTGACTGGACATCAGGAAAAACTTCCTAACTGTTAGAACCATACGACAATGGAACCAATGACCTAGAGAGGCAGTGGGTTCTCTGACCCTGGAGGCCTTCAAGAGGATGCTTTGATTTGGATTCCTGCATTGAGCAGGGGGTTGGACTTGATGGCCTTATAGGCCCCTTCCAACTCTACTATTCTATGATTCTAAGAATGTGAGGTGGCATAAACGCACACCCTCTTAGCAGCCTAAGAATGGTTTCAGCATAGGAGCCTGAGACACTCTTGGAACAAAAAAACAATGTTTTAAAGAAAGTGGCAATAAGATGGGAAGGAAAACTGCATCCTCGTGCCATCCTTGTTCCTCACCAGCAAGATATCCAGAAGTTCCTTCCTGGAAGTTAACTCGAAGTTCTGGAAGTTGTGGGTCTCATGGATAGCTTGGCAGATATCTGTGGTGCTCTGAACAAGGGCCAGCTTGAGATTTGCATCCTGCATTGCCAAAAGAACAGTGTGGTGTAGCGGTTAGGGTGTTGGATTAGCATTGGGGAAACCCGGTTTCAGATCCCATTCAGTCATGAAGCTCACTTGGTGATCATGGGCCGGTCTCCCCCTAATATCCCTAAGCAAGTTCTTGTGTGGGGATGGGGGAGAAATTTAACTCAGTTGAAACTGGACATTTGCAAACCTAAACACAACCGTCCTTTGAAAGTCACACTTCTCTCAATTTTGCAATGCAGTTCTCCAGCCAAGGGAGTATGTGCAAAAATGCACACATTAGGCTAAAAGCGTGCATGAAAATGCATATATTTGTGAAAATAACACAAAAAGATGTAATAATTTCACGTTAGGAAAAATTGCTTTGCAAATATGTGTGTATTAGACAAAAAATTGCATACAAACTTGTGTATATTTGGAGACACCCTAAAATGCTGATGATTTTTTATTTATTTATTTATTTAGACTATTTCTATACCACTTAATATAAAATAATATCTCTAAGCGGTGTACAGAAAAAACCCACAAGAAGTATTGTAAAGAGTACACAATAAAGCCATAATACAAATAACTCTTACTTACTACAAATTATTAACAAGTAAATATGCCAATACAGCAAATTCCATCACACTTCCCCACTTATCCCCTGCCCCGCTCTGTTCCAGCAACTTGGAAGAGAGTCCTGTTGTGAACCGTGGCTTTATGAAGATTTACCTTTTTTAAAAGGAACGTGATGTGGAAAAGTGGAGAACAACCTACAACTGGAAAAATGAAAAACTGAACAAAACCAAACTTGGCAGATTCATCCATCCCTATTTGTGCAATGATACAATTCTGGGTGGTGGGGGTGACCCACATATGCTGCCTTCAGCTCTTTACAGTTGGGGCAGGCAGACCTCAGGCCTGCGGGATCCACTTTGTGTTATACTAGAACCCCAAGATCCACCAGCTGGCATGAAACGGGGTGCCTCTAGGCATGCTAGCTGGGGCTGATGGGAGATGTAGCCCATATATATATATGACATATATATATGAGCCAGTGTGGTGTAGTGGTTAAAGTGCGGGACTACAACCTGGGACACCAGGGTTCGAACTCACTGGATGACTTTGGGCCAGTCACTGCCTCTCAGCCACAGAGGAAGGCAATGGTAAACCACCTCTGAATACCACTTACCATGAAAACCCTGTTCATAGGGGCGCCATAAGTCAGGATCAACTTGAAGGCAGTCCATTTCATTTTCAATATGCATAGGAGTTCAGCAAGTCCTAGACAGCCCAAGGCCTGCGTACCTGAAGGAACGTTTCCTCCCATTAATCCCTCCCCATTTGTCCCTCAAGTTAGATGATCAGGGTTTATTTATTTATTTATTAAATGTATTAGTTGCCCATCTGGCTGGTTGTCCAGCCACTCTGGGCGACGTACAAGATAAAAAACAATACATTAAAACGTTAAAATTTAAAACCATAACAGTAAAAACCTAACCCACCCCAAAAGCCTGCCTGAAGAGCCAGGTCTTCAAGGCCCGGCGGAAGCTCATCATAGAAGGGGCATGGCGGAGATCATTTGGGAGAGAGTTGCACAGGGTGGGGGCCACTATTGAAAAAGCCCTCTCTCTAGTCCTCACCAGTCTAGCTGTTTTAACCGGTGGGATCGAGAGAAGGTCTTCTGAGGCTGATGTTGTTGAGCGGCATCCCTGACGATGCTGGAGGCGCTCCTTCAGATAGACTGGGCTAAAACCGTGTAGGGTTTTAAAGGTCAAAACCAACACCTTGAATTGGGCCTGGTAAACAACCGGTAGCCAGTGCAACTCCTTCAGCACTGGAGTGATGTGATCTTGCCGGCGGCTGCCTTTAATCAGACGAGCCGCCGCATTCTGTACCAGTTGCAGCTTCCGGACCATTTTCAAGGGTAACCCCACGTAGAGCGCATTACAGTAGTCTAGGCGAGAGGTGACCAGGGCGTGTACCACTGATGGGAGCAGATGGTTGGGAAGGTAGGGGCGCAGCCTCCGTATCAGATGGAGTTGATACAGCGCTGCCTGGCTCACAGCCGAGACTTGAGCCTCCATGGACAGCTGGGAGTCAAGAATGACCCCAGGCTGCGGACCTGGTCTTTCAGGGGCAATCGTACCCCATTGAGCACCAGGTCCACATCCCCCAGCCTTCCCTTGTCTCCCACAAACAGTACCTCGGTTTTGTCAGGGTTCAGCTTCAGCTTATTCCTTCCCATCTAGCCACTCACCGACTCCAGGCACTTGGACAGGGTTTCTACAGCCAACTTCGGTGAAGATTTAAATGAGAGATAGAGCTGCGTGTCATCTGCATACTGATGACATTGCAGCCCAAATCTCCTGATGATTGCCCCCAGCGGCTTTATATAGATGTTGAACAGCATTGGGGAGAGGATGGAACCCTGTGGCACCCCACAAGTGAGAGGCCAAGGATCCGAGACCTCATCCTCCAATGCCACTCTTTGGTACCTACCGGAGAGGAAGGAATGGAACCACTGCAATACAGTGCCCCCCATGCCTAACCTCTTCAGGCGGTCCAGGAGGATAACGTGGTCAACGGTATCGAAAGCCGCTGAGAGATCAAGGAAGACAAGGAAGGTGCATTCGCCCCTATCCCACGCCCTCCTCATATCATCTACCAAGGCGACCAAGGCTGTTTCAGTCCCATGTCCAGGCCTGAAGCCCGATTGAAATGGATCCAGATAATCCGCTTCCTCCAAGTTGCAGTCATGTATCTGCTTATACTGTGTTTTAGAGCATTTTCACGGCAGATGACGATACACAGAGAAATGGCAACAGGTTCTTGCAGGGGAAGTTGGAGTGGGAACTGTGGGCCCCTTCAGACTGGTGCCTTTTTGCAGGTTTATTCTGCAACATGGCATCAAAGCAATAACAGCGCATTAGTGGTGGCCTTACACTGGATCGTACGTCCACACACCATCCTGCTTTTAAGTTGTTCCGTGATACTTGGCCATTTTTCATATATAGTGAATTCCAGTTGTAACTGGTTTAACTGGTTTGAATATTGACGTGTTGAACTGGTTAAACTTGGTAGTTTAACTGGTTTAACTGAATTTTGCAGTTTAACTGGTTTAACTTGTTAACTTGGTTTAACTGGTGAATAACAGCTGTAACTGTGAATAACTGGGATAATATTCCATCTCCCTCCTGCTGAATGTCCCTGAGAACGATGGCAGAGGCTCATTCCTATGGGGCATCCTGGCCCCCAATTTCAAAGCAGCCAAGATGCTGAGTTGGAGATTAGCTCTGTTTAAAGTTAAAAGGGGGGGATTTCTGGACATCTTAATCAATATCCCCCATATGAAAGTGTTGGGACACAGGAACATAGGAAGGTGTCTTATACCAATCAGACCCCTAGCTCAGTATTGCCTACACTGACTGGCAGCAGCTCTCCAGGGCTTCAGACAGGGAGTCTCTCTCAGCCCTACCTAGATTGAACCTGGGACCTTCTGCATGCAAAGCAGATGCTCTAGCACTATCAGTGAAGGCTTTTTCTCCTTCCCTCCAAATGTGCCACCCCCCAAAAAACACCCGGTTAATTATGACCCTTTACAGTTTCCATAATCAGTTTTAAGGGAACGATAGCTAATAAGAACATCAGAAGAGCTTGGCTGCTGGATCAGACCAGTGGCTCATCTAGTCCAGCATCCTGTTCTCACAGTGGCCAACCAGATGCCTCTTTGGGGAAGCCCACAAGCAGGACCCGAGCGCAAGAGCACCTCTCCCCACATGTGATTCCCAGCAACTGGCATTCAGAGACATATTGCCTCCGACAGTGGAGGTCGAACATAGTTGTCGTGGCTCGTAGCCATCGATAGCATAGATGCTGACATGGCCGCAGTGGGGTAGGAAGCCGTCTGGCGTCTGAAAAGAATAGGTGCAGCAAGAGAATGCTCAACGCCAGATCATTCCCAACTTACCTTGTTTTCAATGCTGACACCCAGCACCTGGACAAATGAAATGCAAAACCCAAGCAGTATTTTTATAAATTGCAAAATACAAACTGACCACAGCAGTGAGCACATTCCATTTATGGAAACTTTCTATCCACCCCTCCACCCCATCCACCTTTAAACATGGTGACCCTCATCTCTCCTTGATCTTCCTTTCTCCAGTCTCAACATACTGAGCTGTTTCAACCATTCCTCACCAGATGGTTTCCAGACTCATGACCATCCAGGTCACACACCCGAGATGTGCTTGAACAGACAAAGCGAACCCTCCCCTGCAATTTAACACGAAGGCTGCTGGCTTCTACATGAATTGATCCTTCTAGGCACACCTCAAAGGCTTCCTACCAAAAGTGTTTTGCAGCAGTATAGGAACATAGGAAGCTGCTGTATACCTTTCAAGTCTTTCTGGTGTTTGGGACCTAAATAATTTAGGGCTTTAAACAACAATGTAAGCACCTTGAATTGGGCCTGGAAATAAACTGGCAACCAGTGCAGCTGTTTCAAAATAGAGGTCATTTGAGCTCTAAATCAGGGCTGGGGAACCTTTGGCCCTCCAGATGTTGCTGGACGACAACTCCCATCAGCCCCAGAGAGCATGGCCAATGACCAGGAATGATGGGAAGTGTAGTTCAGCAACACCTGGAGGGCCACATGTTTCCCACACCTGCTCAAAATGGAACCATCAGCAGCGATCTGGCTGCTGAATCTAGCCCAGTATGATCTACTCCATCAGCGACTCTCCAGGGCCTCAGGCAGTTCCCATCAAAGTGTTGCTTCAAGCCCTGAGAGCAAACTGGGGCACTTCTGCACTCAAAGCCGGCGTTCCACCATTAAGCAACAGTTCCTCTCCTTTAGTTAAGTCTTAAGGTTTCAAAGGCCTGGACAAGAGGAAAGAAATTTCAGAAAGGTCACAAGAGGACTGTTCCTGATTGGCAAAGTCAGTCCCCCAGTGCTGGCTGCATTTTGGAGACCCTTGGCCTTGGTGCCTTCCCTTAACCTGGAAGAGGAGGGACATATACACAGAGAGCTCTCCTAGGCTGCATCTAATCTTCTTGGAAGACATAGGGACATGGGCCCACCTGCTGATATTGGGGCCCTGACAAATGCCCACCCTTGCCACCCTTTGGAACTGGTTCTGCAGCAAAGACCGCCCATCCTTTTAAACTTCTTGCCTGGCAGCTCTTCCGGTAATAGTAGAGGACTCTCTTCATTATGTCGGCCTCCACCCTAGGGAGGAGGAGCTCCTTTGGGGCATGGAGAGCCACTTTGCCGTATGCGAGCATCAACATTTGGTGGACGTGACCCCGTCTGCCTTGCTGGTAGTCCTGAGCAACAGAAAGGGTTATTAGGCACGATCGCTTCTTTTCCATCCCACACTACCTGTTTAACTGGAGCCTAGAATCACCAGCCTCACGTTCACTTTTTACAGAGAATTCAGACAACACCATTGCAAAATTCTTGCTATCCAGCATTTTCAGCATTGTCCTCGTTTAGTTTTGGAGACCTGATCAGCGTCTTATCGTTTTCCCACCTAGCACACAACTGACGCACCAGCCTGCTCAATGTGTTATTAACTCTCAAAGTGTTTTTAATGCTTTTCAGAGATAGTGCCTTTAATTAATAGCTTTTCCCTTATAGCTTCTGTTGCTTTTATTGCTTGCAGAGCAGCGGCTGTACTGACAAAGAGCCCCTTAATTGCTCCGTAATTACTCGTTCCTTGTTATCTTTGTGTGCATGTGCACGCGTGTTCATAATTCATTTCCTGTCTCTTTCGAAAATCTCATGCTTTTATTTTAAGATTATTTGCGGAGCTTCACTCGTCTGGATTGGGGAGGGGTGAAGCAGAGATGGTGTCAGGTCTGCATAAGTCCTTGCAGGAGTCTCCAACAACAATAAACCAGGTCAGACTGGAGGGCACACCTCTCTTTTCGGCTTGCAGAGATGAAGTAGACATGCCAAATGGTAGGCATGGACTTGATGAGGAATTAGAAAGAGGAAAGCTGAGAGGAGCAGCAGAATGAACAGAAGGAGAGGAATTGTTGGGATGAATTCCATCCTGCTTGGAGAGTGAGCAGTCTAATGGAGCATCCAAAGAAAGGTCAGAGGAGAAAAGGGATTTGGAGGGGTGAACCATCAAACTTACAAATAATAAAAGGAACGCTAAAAAGTGCTAGAGACAAACCTGTAACAAGAGATTGGTGGAACATAAGGCATGGACAAGCTCAGGGACGGAATCTAGTGATGAAAAGTGCATCTGAGCTCCTCTACCAGAAATGGCCCCATCCCTTATACTCTGCAGTGAGGGTATATCGGCACTAGGGATGGGATATTTTGGCCGGTGCCGGTTCAAAAACATTCTGTCAACCTAACAGGCTGGTATCGATTCGACTTCATTCTCTGTCCGCTAGCGGCGGCTTTTACTGATTCGTTTTCCCCCCTCAGAAAAAACATTGATATTCATATTGATATTTTTAAAGGAAATATATTTTGAAAAGAAATGTTGATAAATGAAAGGAAATATTGATAAATTGAAGAAAATAACAATAACATATCAATATTCTATACACTGATATTTTTAAAATCCAGTGTACGACAACAGCGAATCAGCGAATTAATGGAAAATTCGGTACCAAATCCGAATTGGGTGGAATTCTAGAACATCCCAAATTGGCAATGTGAGGGTGCTGAGGTGGTAGGTGGTGGATAAACACAGGGTGAATATAAGAGCAATGTATCTGAGAAGAGAAGCTAGCCCTTAAATCCGCTATGCATAATATAGAAGAGGTGGCTCTGCTCCATTACCTTGTAGCGGCTGACGATAGAGGATATTTTAATTTTCAGACCCATCCCTGCTCCAAATGCATGCAATGTGGCCAAGGTTAGATCTAAATGTCCCATGGCAGAAAAAGAAAGGATCTTGATGACTTTCTGTAAAGTGGAATGAAAACAACAACAAAAGGACCAGTCAGTAAGTTTTGTCAGGCCCCAGGGGTTTCTGTTTTTATGCTTAATTTTAATTGATTTCATCCAGTGTATGCTTTTTGTAATTTTTATGTACGCTGCTTAGAAACTTCAGCAATCAAGCAGTATATAAATAACAAAGTGTGACCAGAGCTTGGAAAAGTTACTTTTTTGAACTACAACTCCCATCAGCCCCAGCCAGCATGGCCACTGGATTGGGCTGATGGGAGTTGTAGTTCAAAAAAGTAACTTTTCCAAGCTCTAAATACAATAATATACATACAAATCCCAGAGACAAACACTGTCTGGGCTGTGGTCAGTGCCAAAAGTTCACAGTCCAGGTTAGCCTTCACGCAACCCCGTTAGGCTACTTTCTCCAATCTGGTGCCCTCCAGATGTTTTGGACTGCAATTCCCATGATCCCCAGTCAGTGTTATGGAAATATGTATACATATGCAGAGATCCTCAGTGGTCTGAGCTGCGTGTGTGTCAGGGTGTATATTTACCTAAGTAGCAGGCTTTTACTCTGCATTGAGATCACTGAGACTTAGTAAAATTAAAAAAGCTACTTTATTTATAGAAATACATAGTAGATAAGAAAGGCATGCCTAGTTTAACTAACTAAGTTGGAGGTGCAATGCCCATACGTGGGTCTTGCCCTCATCGCTCAGGAGAGAGAACAAAGACAGAGATGTCTCCTCTCTCCTTGGACAGTCAAAGAAGAAGACAAAGGAAGGAGGGGCAGGTCAGCTGCCCTGAGCATATCAGTCTACAATGGAAGGAAGTTAGGCAGAGAACGGCACAGGTAAAGGTAGGCGAGACTAGCCAGCTGGAGGACCCTCTCTCCATCTCCCTTCTGGAACATGAACAAAAGAACAAAACAGGAGTTGCTCTTGCCCCACTTCCAACAGGCTGCACACAGCCATTTTGAACCACAAGCTCAGGCCAGCATGGCCATGTAAAGCCACGTAAGCACTGGGGAGGAGAACCTGCATGACCAATATCACCAACTGGCCGGGGTGCCTCCCCCTCATCAACATGCCCCTAATGATATTGTATTTTTCCATGGATTCTCATTGTGAGATGTTTCGGGAGCCATTCTTGGGTGAAAAGCTAGGCATCTAACAAATAAATAAAAAAGCTAGAAACTATCCAGAAAGTGCAGAAGTGGAAGGATGGTCCTACCAGCAGCTCACCTCTCTCTCCAGCGCTTCCATATAATTAGCATTTTCGACCAAGTGTTGCATCCGGCGTTGAACAAAGATTGGATCTACACAACATGTCAGTGAAACTCCCAGAGATTTATAGAGGAAATTCTGAAAGAGAAGAATAAGGAAAGGATAGGCAAGCTGTTGATATGGCAGCTCATGGAAGGCACATCAGTACAGGGAGGACTACCCAGGGTGTGGCAGGTGTGAAAAAAGGCAAATTCCATGCTAGGGATCATTTGGAAAGGTATTGAAAATTGTTGTTATGTGCCTTCAAGTCGATCATGACTTATGGCGACCCTATGAATCAGCGACCTCCAATAGCATCTGTTGTGAACCACCCTGTTCAGGTCTCGTAAGTTCAGGTCTGTGGCTTCCTTTATGGAATCAATCCATCTCTTGTTTGGCCTTCCTCTTTTTCTACTCCCTTCTGTTTTTCCCAGCATTATTGTCTTTGCTAGTGAATCATGTCTTCCCATGATGTGTAAAAAGTATAATCACAGTTTCATCATTTTAGCTTCTAGCGATAGTTCTGACATTGAACATGTCAAAGATTATCAATACCTCGGCACAGTCATTAACCAAAATGGAGACAATAGTCAAGAAATCAGAAGAAGGCTAGGATTGGGGAGCGCAGCTGTGAGAGAACTAGAACAGGTCCTCAAATGCAAAGATGCATCACTGAACACCAAAGTCAGGATCATTCAGATCATGGTATTCCCGATCTCTATGTATGGATGTGAAAGTTGGACAATGAAAAAAGTGGATAAGAGAAAAATCAACTCATTTGAAAGGTGGTGTTGGAGGAGCACTTTGCGCATACCATGGACTGCGAAAAAGACAAGTAATTGGGTGTTAGAACAAATTAAACCAGAACTGCCACTAGAAGCTAAAATGATGAAACTGAGGTTACCATAGTTTGGATACATATTGAGAAGTCATGATTCACTAGCAAAGACAATAATGCTGGGAAAAACAGCAGGGAGTAGAAAAAGAGGAAGGCCAAACAAGAGATGCATTGATTCCCTAAAGGAACCCACACACCTGAACTTACAAGATCTGAACAGGGTGGTTCATGACAGATGCTGTTGGAGGTCGCTGATTCATAGGGTCGCCATAACTCATAGCTGACTTGAAGGCACATAACAACAGCAACTATTCACTGATGTACGTATTCAATTATCATTTTTAAAAAACATTATTTTGAGAGGGTTAAAAATTGCAGATTAGAGTATGAATGGACTGGAATCAAGGATAAAACGTGTGAAAGTGATACGGTTGAGAGATAAAGAGTCATCCACCCCAAGTCACAACTGTTATCCTCCATATTAAGGGAAGTAACATCTGAATCGGCCCAGAGACAAAGAATGAAGCCGAGCATTGGAAGATTCAGGGCAGACTAAAGTAAGTTCTCCTTCACACCATGTATAGAGTTAGAGTCTGGTGTTTGCTGCCACAAGAGACCGAGATGGCCACCAACTTGGGTGGCTTTAACAGATCATTAAACAAATTCATGGAGGATACATTCATCAATGGCTGCTAGCTCCAACAGCTATGTTCTACCTCCACTGTTGGAGGCAGTATGCTTCTGAAAACCAGTTGCTGACAGTCATAAGGGGGAAAAGTGCTAATGCATTCAGGTCCTGCTGGTGGGTATCCCTTAGGCATCTGGTTGGCCATTGTGAGAGCATCAAGATGCAAGACTAGATAGACCTTTGGCCTGCTCCAGCAGGACTCTGCTTAATCCAGCCCTCAAGCTGTTTGTTAACTCCTGAGCAAATTCGTTAGAAACTATGCGTCTGGAGAGAAACACACCCTTTCAGCGGACTGCTGGGCATAGCTTGCCATCTGACTTTCCAACTCTCTGCTCAGATTCTGGGTCCAAGTGTTGTCATCGATGGTTTCCAGGGTCCTTCTCAGGAACTATAGAGAAAGGAAAAGAAGGAACAAATTATTTTGCCTACAACCATTTTTCTACTTCTTTTCTGGAAAACTGGGTAGCGATTCAAGAAACTGCCAGAAAGTGCCCCGCAAACTGTGGAGTTGTCAGGTGGAAGACACAGGTTAGCAGCTGCAAAATTCCCAAGAGTATCATCAGAGGCTGCACTTTTGAAAATCAAGAATACACTGGCCATTTTCTAGATCAGGAATGGGGAACCTCAGACCTTCTACATTTTGCTGGATTATAAATTCCCATCATCCTCAGGCCATTGGCTACCCTGGCTTGGGCTGATGGTATTTAGGAGCTCAGCAACGTCTGGAGAACATCACATTGGCTACCCGTGGAGCAGACCATATTGAGTTTGATCCAAGAACTTTATGTGTTCTTTAATGGCTGCCAAAGGGATAAGAGGACAGGGTATAGGCCTGCTCTTCTGTTCAACCTGCACTGCCAAAAATGCCCTCACCCCAGTTTGTCCCAGGTGAAAGCTCTGCAATCTCCTACCTGCAGCAGCGTTTGCTCCCATTTCTTTCTCTGGATCTCGGTGCTTTCTGTTGGGGAAGAGACTGTGCCAATTGAGTTAGAACACACATTTTGCCTCCACAAGGCAAAAAAGAGAATTACTAAAGCAAGAGCAAGCCTGTTTCTAATGGGTATATCACAATAGTAAGACAGCAATCTGTTTATTTTCAGAACCTTAGGGTCGCAAGGCTCAGGGCCTGAGAATGATTCTGTATCTTTAAGAGAAGAGAAAATTCAGCCAAGTGCAGGTTTTCTTGCAACACTGTACTGGGAAAAACCACAAGGTGGAATTCTCCCTTCTCAGTGCACAACTTTTAAAGATACAGAAGACCTCTTGGTTGCCAGGCCCTGCCTCCAAGAGGTTTTCTGTATCTTTCAAAGTTGTGCAGGGGGAAGGGAGAATTGCAAGAACACCTGCACTTGGCTGACTTTCTCTGCTCCTAAAGATACAGTCTCAGGCCCTGAACCTGGCAACCCTACTCTTCCCCCCTGCGATTCCCAGCAACTGGGAAGAGGAAACACATTCCCCCAAAAGAGGACAATGATCTGCATAAAATGTGCATATGCTATTTTACATCTATAGGTGCAAATCTAGAAGCAATTGCTATATTTTATATATTTAAATTTATACCCTGCCCATCCTCCCAACAGGAGCCCAGGGCTGGGCTCCTTTTGTATTGTATTTCTATAATTTAAACAGAAATCCGATAAGTTAGGCTGAGTCGGGTTCTGACAGCCATGAACAAAGCAACCCAGGGCTGTTAGGAGGCGGGGCATCAGGCAGGAAGAAGCGGCAGCCACAGCTCTCCATCCTGCCACAGGATCACTGCAGGTGCTGGTTTGCAAATGGCTTTCCTGCCGGAAGCCCCGTGCTGTGAGCTGAGGGAATAATCCTGGGGGCTGCAGGATGCGCATGTGCGGAGGGAGCAATCCTGTACAGAACTGAACCCCTCTCTCGGTCAGGAGGTGAAGGGAGGAAAAGCAACATCTCCTTCCTTGCCTCGCCATATGTGTGATTAGGTTTGTTAAAACCCTAATGCAGCCTTTCCCAACCAGTGTGCCTCCAGATGTTGTTGGACCACAGTTCCCATCTTTCCTGACCGTTGGCAATGCTGGCTGAGGCTGATGGGAGTTGTGGTCTGTGATGTCCTTATATGTTAAAAACTGTAAATATGGTAAGTGCGGGTTTATATAGGGATATATGGTAAGTGAGGGGAGTTGAGAGGAGAGTGATTGGAAAGGAGTTGAAGTGGGAGGCAGTTGGGATTGAGTTGACAGAGTTCTCAGGGAGGTTTGGATTCTATTAGGCTGATATTTGGACAGAATATATATAACTGGAAACATAAGAGTGACACTGTATGAAGCCATACGCTTGTTAAACATTCCTAAAGTAATCTTGTTATTTCCTAGTGTTATCAAATAAATACTTTTATTGGTTTACCAACAGCCTGATCCTCGGCTAATACACAGACCAGAAGGGAGGGCAGGGTAATTACCAAGGCTGAAGGCAAATTGTATCTAAGGGTGGCAGCGGTGAAGGGAGAAATTGTAACAACGTCAAGTATCCAGAGCAACCCAGGATTGCATGCTTTATAGACAAAGATACAAGGGGGTTGTGGACAGCAAGGGCACCCAGGCACAAAGTAACAAGCCATAGGGAGACTAAGGCGAAGTCTCTAGCAGTACTGTTTACAGGGAGTGGCTGGTGGTGCTGCCTAGCAGTGGGATCTTGAGAGATCTGTGCTAGAGCGGAGTGAGAAAAAATAAAAACGACAATCCTGACTGGTGGTGTCCTGAGGTGGTGCCTAGTGAAAGGCGGTAGCCACAAGCAGGTGGGAACCTGACAGGTGGAGCCAAAGGTGGGATCGTCACATGGTCCAACAACATCTGGAGGCACACTGGTTGGGAAAGGCTGCCCTAATGAAACATTAGCCTCACCCCCGAATTTATTCAGGAGTGGCTCTGAGGCAGGACGGGTGGCCCCCAGGTGGCCCCAGGGTACGTTGGCCTGATTCCCTCCCCAAGATTGGAGCTATGGTGAGGAGGGGGGTCTGTGCATGACCCTACAATACATCTCACCATTGTAGGGAAGACTGTGACCAGGGACCTGTGTCTTTACTGTCCAGGTGCTAACTCTTTAAGGAACAACTTCATGGGCCCTGCAGGTCTCTCTTCATAGGATTTGTTACCTTTAAAGCTTTCTTGGACTGGACAGCCCTTGAAATGGAGGACACCTTCAAACAGACAGAGGACTGTCCTCTGTAAAATAGGACACACAACCACCCTACAGCCAGCAGTTGGACTTTACTGCTGGGTAGAAAGAAAAAAGGGATGATTCCATCTATTTGGCTGGGAAGACGCATTTCTCAGGGTCCACTCGACCATGCACGTGTAAGGTTACCTGTCTGTGCAATCGCCTTGCTTTGGAAGGATTCCCAAAGAAACGGGACTTGTTTTGCCCACAGCTTGGTGATGGCTGTGTGGATGTTGCCATGCAGGGCGTGCAAGAGCTGCAAGGCCCAACTCCCTCTCTGGGTAGGATTGGAGGCCAGGACCTGTTGGCAGGAGAGGAAGCACAAGAAAGGGCTCTGGAATAGGGTTGCCAGGTTCCTGGCCTGAGACTGATTCTGTATCTTTAGGAGAAGAGAAAGTCAGCCAAGTGCAGGTGTTCTTGCAACCCTGTAATGGGAAAAACCACAAGGTGGAATTCTCCCCCTGCACAACTTTTAAAGACACAGAAGACCTCTTGGTTGCCAGGCCCAGCCTCCAAGAGGTCTTCTGTACCTTTAAAAGTTGTGCAGGGGGAAGGGAGAATTCCACCTTGTGGTTTTTCCCATTACACTGTTACAAGAACACCTGCACTTGGCTGACTTTCTCTTCTCCTAAAGATACAGGATCAGTCTCAGGCCCTGAACCTGGCAACTCTATTCTGGAACCAGGATCCAAACACTCATCCTTCCATCTGTGACTGCCAACATCTAAAACTCATGAAGGCCACCATTGTCAGCACACTTAGCTCAGTGGTGGAGCATATGATCTGCATGCAGAAGGCCCCAGGCTCAACCCTGGAACATCTGGAGGTTCAGTCCCTGGCACCTCCAGCAAGGACTGGGAAAGACTCCTGTCTGGAACACCAGAGAGCCATTGCCAGTTAGTGTAGTTAGTGCTCAACTAGGTGGGCCAATGATCTGACTCAGAATAAAGCACCTTCCTATGCTTGTATTTTTTTGGGGGGGAGAAGGGCTGTAGCTCAATCGTAGAGCATCTCCAGGTAGGGCTGGGAATGTCCCCTGTTGGAAACCCTGGAGAGCTGCTGCCAGTCAGTGTAGACAATATTGACTTGGTCCAGCTAGGTATAAATCAGATTCCTTTGTACAAGGGAAGGAACCTGTGCCCTCCATATGTTTTGGACTACAGCTCCCTTCATCCCTGACTATTGGTCTTGCTGGCTGTAGCTGATGGCAGCTGAAGAGCACCAGGTTAGTGAAGACTCTGCTCTGTGTCCTCTCTGAAGACCAGGGAACTATTTCTACATGAGTCAGTGTGGTGTAGTGGTTAAAGTGTCGGACTACGACCTGGGAGACCAGAGTTCAAAACCCCACATAGCCATGAAGCTCACTGGGTGACCTTGGGCCAGTCACTGCCTCTCAGCCTCATGAAAACCCTGTTCATAGGGTCGCCGTAAGCCAGAATCGACTTGAAGGCAGCCCATTTCCATTTTCAACTAAGCACAGTCCTGGAAAGGTCCATATGGCTTATTCCGGTGGAGCAGCGAGATTTAATTAATTGTTAATTTAGATAAACAGGAATGTTGTTTCATTGCAAAGTTGGGATCCAGAACCACTTTTGTGGCAGAGATTCTGATGCTTTATTTGTCAAGGATTATCAATACCTCGGCACAGTCATTAACCAAAATGGAGACTAAATCAGAAGAAGGCTAGGACTGGGGGGGGGGGCAGCTGTGAGAGAACTAGAAAAGGTCCTCAAATGCAAAGATGTATCACTGAACACTAAAGTCAGGATCATTCAGACAGTGGTATTTCTGATCTCTGTATGGATGGGAAAGATGGACAGTGAAAAAAGTGGATAAGAGAAAAATCAATTCATTTGAAATGTGGTGTTGGAGGAGAGCTTTGCGCATACCATGGAAAAGACAAATAATTGGGTGTTAGAACAAATTAAACCAGAACTATCACTGGAAGCTAAGATGATGAAACTGAGGTTATCATACTTTGGACACATCATGAGAAGACGTGATTCACTAGAAAAGACAATAATGTTGGGAAAAACAGCAGGGAGTAGAAAAAGAGGAAGGCCAAACAAGAGATGGATGGATTCCATCAAGGAAGCCACAGACCTGAACTTATAAGATCTGAACAGGGTGGTTCACGACAGATGCTCTTGGAGGTCACTGATTCATAGGGTCGCCATGAGTCATAATTGACTTGAAGGCACATAACAACAAGACCCAGTGGAAGGGGATTTAGTGTATTTAAATGTACCTTGAGCACATAGGCTTATTTTTTTTTCAAGGAAGAAAAATGGCTTTTTCTAAGCATTCCTCACCAGAAGCCTTGCCACCAGTCCTTGGGCACTTGGAAGACACACTAGAAAGGAAAGAGGAGTGAGAAGAAAACTCATTACAGCAGTCTTGGAAGGATGGGATGGTTTTCTGCTGTTCATATACCTCCCAAATCTCCCCAATGAGATAGTTTCCAAGAAATGATTGCAGGTGTTCTGAAAGCACTTGGTGAACAGACATACACATTTGACTGCATATGACTTACAAAATAGCTATTTAATAAATTCCTCATTTTACTAATGGTGAAAAATAGAGATAACACGTGATTCTCTCCAAATACCGAGTTAAGCTTAGAAAAATAGAAGCATAGAGCTGGGGGGGACCATATTTCCCAGAGTGGTTTAACAATCAATCCCTCTTCCCAGGGGATTCTGGGAATTGTAGTTCAGGGAGGGAAGCAGGGAGTCTCCTAACAACTCTCACCACCCTTAACAAACTACACTTCCCACAATTCTTTGAGGAAAGCCATGACTGTTTAAAGTGGTATGATACTGCTTTAAGTGTCTAGTGCAGATTGAGACCAAATCTGGGGTGTACCACATCAGAGTCACATGACTGCAGTTTGTCTGTGAGGACTCATTGAACAAAATGCTCCTCCCCACCAGACAAATGCTTCTCCCTACCCTACATGTAGAAAACTAGCATGTCAGGAAGAACATCAAACAGGGATCACCAGTGTGGCACTCACAGGCACCAATGTGCCTGCCAATACTTCCTATGGTGCCTGTGAAAGGACTTGGCAAATATCCCCTCAGAATTCCAGAATGGATGAGGAACTGTTTGCTCTTCCTGCTCAGTTCCTGTTTGCACTGGCTCGGACTCTCTTACACAGAATACGCCCCAGTAAACATCCACACATTTCAATGGATGCCAGGACTGGACACCCAGCCTCCATTCTGTTCTAACAGATGAGAGGTGAAAATAACTTCTCTGTTAGGGAGCACAGCGGTGGCTGATGTACGTGACTTTTCCCCACAGATGGAGGGCTGATGGAAGGGGCATGTCTGCATCATTTGGCGCCTTCTTCTGCTGTTTATAATGTGGCAGCTAAGTTGCATTTTGCCAGGTTCACCATGGCAGCCATTTTGTGCTATTCCGTGCTTCCACAGCAGCCATTTTGTGACTGACACCCAAATGTGACTGACGCACCGAACTCCAAATGTGCTCAAAGGTTGGCTGACTCTGCCATAGGATCATTCTGATGGAACCTCTGGACAGCTGGGACTGTTGTAGAATTGTTCATCAGTAAGCTTGGCTGTTTAAGTTTATCCCTCTACTACTGAGGAGGCCCTCTGGTGGGAAGAGCAAAAGGGGTAGATTCCACACTGCCATACCTGTATCACCCCCTCATTCCAACACGTGGGCTGACCTTTAATAACCTCCTTCAACAAACCTCCTTTGCAGGATCCAAGGAAAAGGGTTGAATCGTCCTGCCGAATGAAGGCCAGCTCCTTCAAACATCTGCAGAGCGGGGTCAGAGTCGGAGTGTACACAGCTGGCACCACAAAGAAGAGGAGCTTTGGCCACAGAGCCTGCAAAGAGGAGGGTGACACCATGCAGTTCTTACCCAGATTGCACTGGAGGCTGCTGGCTCTGATGTCGGCGGAGCCACAGCTGTTCAAGGTACTTGAAAGTTTGGACCAAAACCTGGAGTGGATTCACTGCCCCACTGACTCTGGAGCCACCAGTCTCCACGGCCTGATTGGCACTGTGTTTCATTTCATTGGAACAATCTTTATAATGGGCCCACTATAGGGCTGAGCTGAATATTCAGAAACAGGGGTGGAAAGTCTCAGGCCTTGGGGCCCAAATGCAGCCCTCCAGGACTATTTGGCCCTCTGAGCTCTTTCTAGACCTCCCCCCCCCACAGGAGTCCACACCCTCCTTGAGTGATTTTTGCCTGGCTGGAACAAGCCCTTGAACGGTGATAATGCCTCTTGCTTGCTTAAGGATGGAAAGATATCGGTGGGTGTATAGGGGAACCTCTGACTCTCACTGTACATCTGTGCCTCTGTCCAATTATGCATCTGGCCCCACACAACACTGGCACGCGGCCCTCAGAAGCTTCTTCGAAAGGGAATCATAGAAGAGTAGAGTTGGAAGGGGCCTCTAAGGTCATCAAGTCCAACCCCCTGCTCAATGCAGGAAGCCAACTTAAAGCATCCCCGAGAGGTGGCTGTCCAGCTGCCTCCAGCGTTGGAGAGCCCACCACTTCCATTGGTCATTGGTCTCATCGTTGGACAGCTCTAACAGTTGGAAAGTTTTTCCTGATGCTCAGCCGAAGTCTGGCTTCCTGTAACTTGAGCCCATTATTCTGTGTCATGAACTCTGGGACTATTGAAGATTCTGGCCCTCCTCTGTGTGGCAACCTTTCAAGTTACTTGAAGAGTGCTATCACATCACCCCTCAGCCTTCTTTTCTCAATGAGGCTGAAAAATGTTCTCTGCCCCTTTTCTAAAACTACAATTTCTGGCTCAAAAAGGAACCAGGTGAAGAGGTTTCCATAAAATCCCCTCATGCCCTGATCACATAGTTTTCCACTTCTTCACTATTCAAAGTTGTGCTTTGTCCCATTTTTCCTTTGGTTGTCCCAGAGTGAGGGTGAGGAACATTGCCTTCACTCTGATGGTGCTTTGTGACATAAGCATATAGCCAAGTCAGACAGGTTTCGCAGTGGCAGCATGAAGCTAAATCAGAGTGAAGAGAATGCTTCCTGCCCTCACTCTCGCTTTTGGTCTATACATTTAAATATAAAGACATTTAAATTCACAACGGACAATTCGAATTGGTTAAATATCAACAACAAAATTAAGTTAAGCACTTCCCTAAATTTTGCCACGTAGTACTCCAGACAATGAATTTGTACAAAAATACGTTTATTATGGCTGTGCACAACCCTCCTGTTCCGAGCTGACCCATGGCTCTGATCCGGGAAGGTGTCATCAGGCTGACCCACCCTGGGTCAATCCAAGAACTACTCACCCCACCTCAGAGCCACTCCTGAATAAGTTTGGGGGCAGAGCTAATGTTTAATGGGGGGAAACAAAATCCTAATTAAACATATGGCTGGGAGAGGGATTAATTCTGTGGGGTGCTCTTTTGCAAGTGGATTCCCAGTACCTGCATCCCACAGGATCTATGCCTTTGTTCATAACTGTTGAGTGGAGGCACTGATCTTGTGCTCAGGCGGGAAGGAAAACTTATCTTCAAGCAGGACATTTGGACCAACCTTCTAGGTCTCAGCCTTTTCACGGGTTTTCTGCCTGCGATGGCTACCTCTTCTTCCTGCCTGATGCCCCATCCCCTGAGGGCCCCAGACTGCTTTGGGTCATCCAATATGACCCATAGCTATCCATGATTGTCTCAACCTGACTCGGCAGAAGCCCCCAAACCTCTGAATAGGCCTGATTTGGCTCAGCGGCTAGATCCTGAAGGGCTCTTCTTACCTTCTTGATACAAAACCCATAGAAATCACTCACTTTACTCATCCCTTCCGCAGAAGTGTTCAAGTGCTCCAAGACATCAATGCAAAGTTCTTGAACGCGCTCTTCTTTTTCTTTTTCCTTCCGGTTGGCGACAGGGCTTTTCCCGTGCTTGAGCAAGAGATGCAAGAGAATGGCTCAGCTAAGAAGAAGATGCATTTATAGCAGAGACAGGGAACTTGTGATCCTCGAGAGGTTGTTGGACTCCAACTCCCAACAGCCCCAGCCAGCATGGCCAATGGTTAGTGATGATGGGTGCTGCGGTCCAGCAATATAGAATCATAGAATAGTAGAGTTGGAAGGGGTCTACAAGGCCATTGAGTCCAGCCCCCTGCTCAATGCAGAAATCCAAATTAAAGCATCCTCACCAGGTGACTGTCCAGCTGCCTCTGCAATGTCTCCAGCATTGGAGAGCCCACCACCTCCCGAGGGCATTGGTTCCATTGTGGTACCACTCTAACAGTTAGGAAGTTTTTCCTGATGTTCATCTGGACAGGCTCCCCACCCCTGACATCTTGAGTCTCCTACAAACCCAGCTTGAATATTGACTTCCCATTGCTTGTAAACAAACAAACAAATCAGTGGTGGCCAGTGGCTCCATGCCAGTTGTGCAGTGGAACACGATGCAGGTTTGAGTCTGAATGGTAAGGGAGCTGTCCAAGGTCCTTCAGCAAACCGGACAACTTCAGACTAAATCCTGGAGCGGATTCCACTACCCCACAGACATGGAGCTAGCAGCCGCCACTGAAACAAATAAACTACTCAGAATTCAGGGGCATTGATCCACATTGGTTTCCCAGACACTACTTCACTTGGCAAATGGTGGAGGGTGAAGCCAGCCTCTCGCCAGCTGGTCCTCCTGAGCTCCTCCCATGCCTAGGCATGGGGAACATTTGGCCTTCCAGATGTTGCTGAACTACACCCCTAGCCATTGACTGTGCCTGCTGGGGCTGATGGGAGTTGTCATTCAGTCATCTGGAAGGCCAAAGGTTCCCCACACCTGCCATAGACGCAGGCCAGCCACAGACCTATGGGTGTCCCAAATGAGTCAAGCCTCTCCTTGCAACAATGACCTTGAAAAGGGACCACAGACCCACGCCCCTGCACTGCCTCCCTAAAGGCTTTTTAATGGTCTAGTTCCCCACTTACTGGTTGGCCAATGGGCACAGTGAACTGCTTGAAGACATAGGCAACCATCTCCCACACGGCACAGCCCTCGACGTTTTGAGAACGAAGAAGCTCTTTAATAAAGCACAGGATCGCTTTTCTCACCTGTTGCAGCGGGGAAAGTAACGTCATGTTGCCAGACATTAAAGAAATTTGAAGGTTGCGTTCAGATGATTGGTGGTCATTTTTTGAAACTCAGCATATGCCGGTGAAGGATTCTAGCTCTGCACCCGGGTTTACAAAAGAAACACTATGGAGGAAGCTGCCTTACGCCGAGTCAGGCCCTTGGTCCACCTAGCTCAGTATTGTCTACACTGACTGGCAGCGGCTCTCCAGGGTTTCAGGCAGAGGTCTCTCCCAGCCCTACCTGGAGATGCCACTGGGGACTGAACCTGGGGCCTTCTGCATGCAAAGAAGGTGCTCTGCCACTGAGCTACTGGTCCTTCCCTTTTCTGTAGGGAAGCATGCCAAAATGTAGTCTAGAATGTCTCAGTCCATCTTACCAGCTGGACTCACAATCGGCTATTCACTAGGGATTGCCCTGATTACCATTGGTTTTGAGCCCTGTAGAAATCACACAAGTGTACAGTTGTTATTATTATTATTATCTTTATTTATACCCCGCCATTTTTCCAAAACTGGAACTCATGGCGGGAGAGACACCCAATGGTCATCTATTCCAGTGTTCTTCAATCTTGGATCCCCCCATGTTCCTGGGCCACAACTCCCTTCAGCTTAGCTGGCTGAGAATGATGGGCGTTGTAGTCCGGTAACACCTGGGACCCCAAGGTTTGTTTGTGTTTGTTTATAGATTAAATGTATATCCTGCCCTTCCTCCCAGTCAGAGGTTGAAGAATGTTGACCAAGATCAGGTGCCTTGCGCTAGCCGCTTGCTTTGCTCAGTGTGTCATCACTACCACCCCTGCCACCGTATGGTTGGAGTAAGTGGAACAATTAACATTTGAGACGGTAAAACGTTTGTTGTTTAGCGTCAGGGATATCTGTTTAGCAGGATGCAACGCACAATTCAAGTAAGTTTGTCTTTGCTGTGCCCGCTGCTTGGCCCATTAGCTTTAGCTCTGCATCTCTCGAAAGCGGCGCCAGAAATGTCACCTTTACTTCTTCGGAAAGTGAGGCCCAGCTGGCATCGTGTGCCGCTCTCTTGATGTCAGGACACATCTTGCAACACCAGGGATGACAGGGATGTTGAACTGTTCATCCCTCCAGGTAAGGATGGCCAAATCTGACCATTTTGGTTTCTGTCCGTTTCTCATTTTTCAAGTTTTAAATTCCGTTCCCCACCTTCACAACAGTGATCTGCTTTTTCTTTTTTGTTACAAAATCCTCATGAAAATTTGCCAGCATTTTAATGTGGATTTCTCCTAAAGAACACATTATTTGCATGCAGTTTTCACTAATCTACACTATTTGTGCAAGCCATTTGTGCAAGCCATTTCCCCCAATATAATGCATTTTTTGCATGCAGTTTTTGCTAAACTAGCCATTTCCCTCAATATAATGCATTTTCATGAATAAATGCACTTTTATGCATGCTTTCCCCTGATAGACACATTTTTGTACATGTCATTTGGTTGGAGAACCGCATTGCAAAATTCAAACTTTGCACTGTTTTGCTGTGTTTCAGGTCATGTGTCGAATCAAGAAGTGCTGATTAGGTACATTCTCATTAAAATGCCAATCACATTTCTCCCCTATCGCTGTCTCCAGGGGATGCCTACCTAACCACAGTATCTGCCGGAAGTAACTCTAGCCTAAATGAAGTACACCACCTGTGGCTGGACTGGACCACATCAGCCTGTAGTTGGGGGCCACAGTGCTTCTCCATACAACATCAATGAAGCCCCTGCACATAGACAGGCAACCGTTGTGTTGGAAAGAAGGGCTGCCTGGAAATCTTCTCCCTGATCATCATAACAGTGTATAATACGCAGGAAACTTTTTTCTTTTTTAGCATGGTGAAGTGTGAACCTCCAGTCGCAATCTGAAATCGTACAGTCCAGACAAAGGTACATTAGGACTTCATTGAGTTCTGGGCCTCATTTGTGCTGCCTCATCCACAGGTGTGTTTTTTGCCCTTAGTAGCACCCTATGCAGAAATTCAACTGGTGAAGCTTTTTCCTGCCCTGGAGGTAAAAGGGGAGGAAACTTCACCTACTTGACAGCATAAGAGCAGGGCCAGAAGGCTGGTTCCATGTTTGAGGGTGGTGGCTGGGATTAGTGTCTCCTGGTAGGCCCCCACCTCTGTTGGTGACCTCTGATGGGCTTACCTAGTTCGGGTAGCCATGCTCAAAGTAACACCGGATAGCTGGGCTGAGTTGTTTTTTTAATTTCCCACAATGCACCAAAGCAGGATTAGCCAATGTGGTGCCTTCCAGATGTTGGATTCCCACTCCCATCAGCCCCAGCCACCTTGGCCAATGGGAAAGGATGATGGGAGTTGCTGTTCAACTGAAGGGCACCACATTGGCTACTCCTGCCCCAGAACAATATGAGGCCAGAGGCATTGTGGGAACACGGGAAGCTGCTTATACTGCTGTAGACCATTGGTCTCATCTAGCTCAGGATTGTTCACACTGACTGGCAGTGCCTCTCCAGGTTTTCAGGCAGGTGTCTCTCCTAGCCCTGTCAGGAGGTGTCAGGGATTGAACCCGGGACCTTCTGAGGGCAAAGTAGAGACTCTGCCGCTGAACCATGGCCCAAGGATGGCCCCTGACACTGCTTGGAGGGTGCTAGATGCCCAAGGAATCTAGATCCTTCCAGTCAAAAAAAGGTAGCAGAGTATGTGTGTCGGGGCAGATATAAGCAGTGGCCCCAGCACCCTGAGGGTCAGTAAAAAAAAAAAAAAGTGGCAATCCTCGCTTCCAGTACTGTTTGCCAAGAAAGCTGTGTGTTAAGGTGGTGAGATTCCAGTGCTCCAGAAGAGCCCCTTCCCTGGCCTTACCCCTTCACGGTGGTCATCCAGAAGACATTTAACTGCTTCCACAATTGGGCGCTTCTTATTTCTGGTCCCGCATGCTAGAAGAGACCGGAGAGGCACAGAGGATTTCAGTGGGGCTCTGATATGAATGGCACCAGATATATCTCACACTAAGGTTTGTGAAACAATACACACACACCCCACAAAACCGGTTCAGAGTGTCTCCAGCTCTCAAAAAAGTCTCTCTCTCTCTCTTTGTCGAAAGGCCAAACTTCATGTTAAGTTGGAGCTAGGGGCATAGAATCATCAAGTCAGAAGGAACCTCAAATGCCATCTAGTCCAGCCCCCTTGTTGATGCCGGAAACTACTATTACAACATCCCTGATAGGTGCCCATCTAACTTCTGCTTGCAAAGCTCTAACAAAGGAGAGTCCACCAACTCAGGAGCATGAGAGACTGTCTTACACTGAGTCAGAGGCTCAGTCTGCACTATACATTTATACCACTTGAATAGTCATGTTTTCCCCCAAAGGATCCTGCTGAGAGCTGTTAGGAGACGCCCATTCCTCTCACAATGCTACCATTCCCAGAGTTCCTTAAGAGGAGGGATTGGTTGTTAAACCACTCTGAAAACTGTAGCTCTGTGAGGGGAAGAGGGGGTCTCCTAACAGTGCCATTCACAAATGACACTTCCCAGGATTCTTTGGAGGACGCCATGACTGTTTGAAGTGCTATGATACCGCTTTGAATATTAGCGCAGATGCGGCCAGAAGCAAAAGGAGAAGGTCCCCAAGGGTATATGAAACAACAGGAATCCAAAACAATGAAAATGGTATAAAAAGTGATTGCATGTAAAATGAACATGGGAGTCAGTGTTGTGTAACCATTACACCAAATTATGTTGTATGACAAGATCTCAGGGATTGCATCCCGTTTCGTGCTTCATCAGAACAAAATGGAGAATTGCTCATCATAATAATCTGAAGCGTTTGAACAAATGGTTTGCAATTATTATTGTTGTTGTTTGTTGTTGTCGTTATATTTATATCCCCCCCTTCCTCCCAGCAGGAGCCCAGGGCAGCAAACAGAAATGCTAAAAACACTTTAAAACATCATAAAAAGACCTTAAAATACATTAAAACAAAACAATGTTAAAAACATTTTAAAAAAGCTTTAGAAACATCTTTAAAAAAAGGGTTAAAAACATATTATTAAAAAAAAACATTGTTACACAACAGAGGCTGCCTAACACCCCCACCCCCACACACACACATTTTACATGCAGTCTTGCCTTTGTCTACTCAGAAATCATTTTGATACCATTTTCATTGTTTGGGGGTTTCCTGCCATTTTGTCTGTTGTTTCTCATTACTGAGTCGGATCACTGATGCATCCAGATCAGGATTGTCTATACTGAGTGGCAACAGCTCTCCAAGAGATCGTTCCTGACCCTACCTGGAGATTCTAAGGACTGGAGCTGGGACCTTTTGCAACCAAAGCATTTGCTCTACCACTGACCCATGGCCCTTTCCCAGGTGGTCTCTTTCACTGGCTTGCACCGTGAGGTATGTGTCTGTCCAGATCTTGGAAAAGTTACTTCTTTGAACTACAACTCCCATCAGCCCAATCCAGTGGCCATGCTGGCTGGGGCTGACGGTAGTTCAAAAAAGTAACTTTTCCAAGCTCTGTGTCTGTCCCGCGGAGCAAGTATTTTGCACTGACTGATGGACTTTGAGCATTCCCGTAAACAACAAAGTAAAAGCCCCAAGACTGAAGCCTGCCCGGCCTTGCTCCAAAGGGCTGTACTGAATGCTAAGCGTTACTCTTCTATGCATCTATGAGGGTGATTTGGATTGTGGCCTTTGCTGCTTACGCTCATCGCTGCTGACAATCATGTTTAGATTCCTTAAAAATCCCACACGAATCCGTTCGGTATCATCCTTCATCTGAGTCTGCAAGAAGTCCAGAGCATCAGCAGGACAGCAGCAGACTGCAAGGGAAGACAGGACATCTTCAGGGGAGTCAAGCCTCTCAGAATCCTGATTACTGACTTCAAGTCCTCATTATTATTTTGCAAGTATCTAAGACCTAAGATGGGGAGAAATTCAGTACGCATTTAAAGGTGAACCCGGTTAATTCACATTTCCCAAAATGAACTGAAATGCAGCCATCCTTTGAAAGTCGCCCTTCTCTGAATTTTGCAGTCCATTTCTTCAGCCACATAATATGTACAAAAGTGCACATGTTAGGGTAAAGTGTGAATGATAGTGCATATATTAGTGAAACTAGCGTACGAAAGTGCATTATATCAGGCCAAACTGCACCCAAAGATATGCATATTAGCAGGGCTGGTGCCAGGGATGACTGGGTCCTTGGGCACCAGCCTGCCCTGGGCCCCCCGCTCCCAGCACCCCCCACAGACTGTGCAGGACCGCTCCACCTACCTCTTCTCTCTTTCTGTGAATGCTCTGTGTGCTGGGTGTGCAGGTCGCTGCCATCAACCAAGATGGTGGTGGACGCTTCTCTAAAGGGCTAATACCCCCCCCACCATCTTCATTGATGGCATGCATGCATGTACGCTATACTGTGTGCGCGCACATGCCCGCCATCAATCAAGATGGCAGTAGGGGCATCAGGCCTTTAGAGAAGCCTCTGCTGCTATCTTGGTTGATGGCAGCTGTGCGCAGAGTGCACAGGGCATTCACAGAAAGGGAAGAGAGGCAGGTGGAGCAGGCAGGAGCTGCAGGCCTGCACGATCTGTAGGGGAGCTGGGAGCTCCGTCTGTGTGATCTGTGGCAGGGTCAGAAGTCAACCTTGCCGAGGATCGTGGAAGGGGAGTGCTACCCCCACACCCTAAGGAGGGGCTAGCTGCTGCTTGGTGTCGGCCCTGTATATTAGGAGAAATTTGGACTAAAATGCTGATGAGAGGACTTTTTAAAAAATGCAAATAGATGTGTGGAGATGAACTTAAGACTGAAAAAAACAAGAAACTGACAGAAAACAAAACTGACTGATTTTCCGAGGAAAACCAAGAAGGAAATGAGACTTGTAGGTCTGCCTTTCAGGCTTCTGGTCTGGGGATATGGGACCTGTGACACTCTAGCCCAGCCTTTCCCAACTAGTGGGCCACCAGTTGTTGTTGGACCACAACTCCTATCAGCCTCAGCCAGCATTGCCAATGGTCAGGAAAGATGGGAGTTGTGGTCCAACAACATCTGGTGGCCCACTAGTTGGGAAAGGCTGCTCTAGACGTTGTTGGACTCCAACTCCCATCAGCCCCACCCAACATGGTGAATGTGGCTAGGGATGCTGGGAGCTGTAGTCCAGCAATGCCTAGAGGGTAGGTATGGAAAGATCTATCGATTTCGGTTCTCTCAGTTTCTCACTCTTCTAATGTTAAATTCAGTTCTCTACATTTCTGCAGCGATCTGCAATTTTTTTTAAAAAAAATCCTCATGAAAATTCTCCACCATTTTAGTGCGAATTTCTCCAAATAAACACATTTTGTAGGCAGTTTTTACAGATTTTTGCAAGCCATTTTTCATCATATCAGGCCTTTTTATTTTCATTCATATATTCATTTTTATGCACATTTGCCCCTAGCATATGCCTTTTTGTAGATATTGCTTAGTTGGTGAACTGCATCCTAAAATTCTAATAAGTGCAAATTTTGAAGGATGGCTGCGTTTTGGAAATTGCGAATTTGATACATTCTGCTTGAAATGCGAACTGAATTGAAATTCTCACCCATCCCTACTAGAGGGCCACAGATTCACTCCTCAGGTCCTTACTTAAGTGGCCAAATGCATCCATGAGTATGTTCCGATGATCCTTGCAGAGCTGCTGATGTTCAGAAGGTGACTGTGGGAAGCAGGAAAAGGAAGCTGTTAGCATGAAGGAGCCATCTTTTCAGATCAGGAAAGGGCCCATCACTAACAAGGCCCTCCAACTGGGATTTAGTTCCAAAAATACGTACATTAACTGGGGGCCTGCAGGGCGGATCTGTTTTTCTGCTCTGCCCAAGAGCAATTTTATCTGGGCCCTTACAGAGTTTCGTCATCGTATAGTGAAAGGTTTGCTGCAGCTTCTAAGTGGTTAACAATTTCAAAATATTTTTTAAAAAGACCATCCAGGACACTTCAGTGTGTAGCAGGGCCCTCCTGACCCTACAATGGGTAACATCTGAGGTCTGTCTGGTGGAGGTGTAGAGCAGGGACTATGGTGCCTAGCACGTGGAATGCTCAGGCAGGTACCAATGGCAGGGTGTTTCTGCCATCAACTATGCTTCTGAGCCCAATTCAAAGTGTTAGTTTTGACCTAAAAAGCTCTTTATGGCTCAGGACACCAATACTCTTCTCACAATATCAACCTATCCAGAACCGTAGATCTTCTGAGACCTTTCTCCAGGTCGTTCCTCTGAGGGAAGCTTGGAAGGTGGTGACAAGAGAGAGGGCCTTTTCAGCTGTGTGAGTCCACGATATGGTGGCTGTGGAAGGGCTCGTGGCGCAGCACCCAGAGCCACAGCCTCCAGCTGCTGGAAGGATGAGCGAGCGTGGAGGAGGAGGTAGTGGTAGTGGCACCAATGAGCTGCCATGGCCCCCCAAAACAACAAAGACAGGCAGGAGGAGGAGGTGAGCCATTGACCCCTTAGGTAACAACAACAACAACAGGAAGAACCTTAAATATTAGACAGGCGCCATCTCTGTTATCTTTTCGGTGCCTTTTGAAGACTTTCCTCTTTCAGCAAGCCTTTTCAGTAGAGACCTTATCCCAGTCTGCATCTGTATTGGAATTGCTTTTTAATATGTTCTTAAAGCTTCTTTTTAAAAAAATGTTTTTAATCTTAGATGATGTTTTAAAAGCTTTTTTTAAGAAACGTTTTTAAAGATGTTTTGTTTTAATGTGTTTTAAAGTTTGTTTTTATGATGTTTTGATGTTTTTAGGGCTTTTGTTTGCCGCCTTGGGCTCCTGCTGGGAGGAAGGGCAGGATATAAATCAAATAGTAAAATAAATAAAACTAGAAACTTATCTGTTAGCTCAAGCTTTCCCTGATCACTGTTGTCAGTTCCTGTTGCCTTTGGTTGCTGTGATCTTGTTTTATTGAATTTTATGGGTCTTATAATGGGAACTGCTTTGTTAACTTCTGGAGCTGTATGAAACTCCTTTAAATAAACTAAGGGCCCATCCACATCTAAGCACAACATCCACGTTTTCCATATTTGGTTGCTGGTCTCGAGATCCATACATGTCCTGTTTATAATCGGATTATTGTGAAAACCCAATTATCAAGCATCTATACGTGTGGGGTTTTTTTTGTCTAAATTGCTTTAGCACTGGCCACTCCCCTAAGTCCACCCCTTTTCAGCGATTGGGCCATAATGGTGATTTGCTTTTTGCACACTTTTTTGGAAGAGCGCAGAAATTTATATCTTTTTTTTTAAATTCCCACTCATGCGCAGGTTTGTGGATGTGCTCTTGGATGGGAAGGAGACAGGGGGCTTGGCATATGATGGAGGAATGCCCATGGACTGCCTATTGCAGGAAAGTCTTCGGCATTGCACATGGACGTTCATGCGATTGATTATCGGTTTAGGAAAGCATATCGTTTTTTCTGTGGTATTTCTAATGCGGATTTGTGAACTTGAAAATCCATACTAGCTTGCAACGTCATATGGATGACAGTGAATTAATGAGGACCAAAGCTATAACACTGCAGATTATACAGTGTATGGACGGGCCCATAGGTTTAAATAAAAGGTCCAAAAGCCTATTAAATAAATAAGTGAGATACAAAGTAGGGGAAGAACCATAGACCATAGTGTCAGAGCATCTGCTTTGCATGCAGAAGGATCCAGGTTCAATCCCTGGTGACTCAAGGTAGGGGCTGAGAAAGACCCCTGCCTAAAACATTGGAGAGCTGCTGCCAGTCAGTGCAGACAGTACTGAGCTAGACTGACCAGTGGTCTGACTCAAAATAAGGCCTTTTCCTGTGTTCCCATGTAAGCTACCAGATCACATGAAGATGATTCTCCTTCTTGGACGTCTCTTTCTGCTGTGGTCTTTTGGGTTCCTTGGTTCCAACCCTGGTGGATGAACTTTTCCATAACCTTCTGGGGCATCTTTAATTGTTGTACTGAAGTATCACGTGGTACAGCCTAGAACAGATAAAGAAATTTAGGTAGGTATAGGGACTGCGGAGAAATTTGATTCAGTTCATATTTAAATACAAACTTATCTAATTTGCACTTTCCAAAACAATATAGGAACAGCAAACCTTCTATACTTTCTCTTCTCCAAATCTGGAAGTGCACTTCTCCAGTTGGACAGACATCTGTCAGGAATGCTTAGTGAAAATAATATGAAAATTGCGTTCTATTGGGAAAAATTGCTTGCAAAAATGCATACAAATGTGGATTTTAGGAGAAATTTGCACTCAAATGCTGATGACCTTTCACGAGGACTTTAAATAAAATGTATTGCAAACACGTGTGGAAATGTGGCAAACTGAACTTAAAGTTGGGAAACTGAGAGAAACCAAAATGGACAGATTTGCCCATCCTTTGGAAGGTTGCTTTGAAATCATCCCTAACTTTCCTGTGAGAGGTAGCTTGCAATCCTTCTGCAGCCTGGTATGTGGCTAGAGAGGTTGCCAGTAGAGGGAGCTCTTGGGCTGTCCATCAATGGAACTGTAGGGCAAGTCAACTCTTTTTCCGAGGGCTCTGAGGTGGGTTTCAATTGGGCCCCAGACAAACAGGAGGTGCTTTGTGCAAACAACACGCAGAGCTTGGAAAAGTTACTTTTTTGAACTACAACTCCCATCAGCCCCAGCCAGCATGGCCACTGGATTGGGCTGATGGGAGTTGTAGTTCAAAAAAGTAACTTTTCCAAGCTCTGAAACACGCTACATGAAGAAGCCATCATGTTTTCAAAGGTAATATCAGAGCTGGTGTCCTGCTTGACCTGGGCCTGCGGGGCTACCATTTACCAAGATTAGGGTCAGAGAAATCGCAAGCTCCCTGATATCTTACCTGCTGGAATACAAAGTCACAAACATCCTGGAATATCTTCTTTGGTATTGAGGTTTGATACTCCTCGCAGACATCCAAAAAAAGATTAAGGCTCTAAAAAAAAGGAGTCAACATCTGCACAGATTAGAAGCAAAGGCTCAGTGGAACAGTCCCTGTTTCCTTATTACTATTAGGACCTAGGGATGGGACCTCTTGGCTGGTGCCGGTTCAAAAGCATCCCATTGACCTAACAGGCTGGCATTCATTTGAGTTCGTTCTGTATCCGCTAGCCGCTGCTTTTACAGAGTCATTCTTTTTCGCTCGGAAAAAAATTGATATTAAAATCAATATTTTTCAAGGAAATATCGATATTTTGAAGGAAATATTGTCTCCTTTCAAAATATCAATGTTTTGAAAGGAAATATCGATAAATGATCATTCTTACAATTCATGTTTTAGAGGTGGATTTTTTTTAAAAGTCCATTTTCAAAAATAGCTGTGGAAATTCACTGCATTCACTACAGTCTTCTGGGAAGACTGGCTGAGTTGGGAGTGGGAGGTACTGCATTGCGGTGGTTCCACTCCTACTTGGCAGGTCGCCTCCAGAAGGTGGTGCTTGGGGAACATTGCTCGGCACCCTGGACTCTCCAGTATGGGGTTCCGCAGGGGTCAGTTCTGTTCCCCATGCTGTTCAACATCTACATGAAACCATTGGGTGTGGTCATCCGGAGCTTTGGAGTGCATTGCCATCAGTATGCTGATGACACGCAGCTCTATTTCTCCTTTTCATCTTCTTCAGGTGAGGCTGTCAATGTGCTGAACTGGTGCCTGGCTGCGACAATGGACTGGATGAGGGCTAGTAAACTGAGGCTCAATCCAGACAAGACTGAGATGCTGCTAGTGGGTGGTTCTTCTGACCAGATGGTGGATGTCTAACCTGTCCTGGATGGGGTTGTACTCCCCCTGAAGGAGCAGGTTAGTAGCTTGGGGGTTCTCCTAGAACCATCTCTGTCACCTGAGGCTCAGGTAGCCTCGGTGGCACAGAGTGCCTTCTACCAACCACGGTTGGTGGCCCAACTACGTCCCTATCTGGACAGGGATAACCTGGCTTCAGTTGTCCATGCTCTGGTAACCTCCAAATTAGATTACTGCAATGCACTCTACATGGGGCTGCCTTTGAAGATGGTTTGGAAACTGCAGCTTGTGCAAAATGCAGCGGTCAGATTGGTAACAGGGACCAGACGGTTCGAACATATAAAACCAATTCTGTCCTGCTTGCATTGGCTGCCTGTATGTTTCCGAGCTCGATTCAAGGTGCTGGTTTTGACCTATAAAGCCTTACATGGCTTGGGACCACAATACCTGATGGAACGCCTCTCCCAACACGAACCCACCCGTACACTATGCTCCACATCCAAGGCCCTCCTCCGGGTGCCTACTGGGAGGGAAGCTGGGAGTCTGGCAACAAGGGAGAGAGCCTTCTCAGTGGTGGCCCCCAAACTATGGAATGATCTCCCTGATGAGGTGTGCCTGGTGCCCACACTGTTATCTTTTCGGTGCCAGGTCAAAACCTTTCTCTTCTCCCAGACATTTTAGCATGTGTTTTTAAATTGCTTTTTAAAAATGTGTTTTTAAATTGCTTTTTAAAAATGTGTTTTTAAATTGCTTTTTAAAAATGTGTTTTTAAATTGCTTTTTAATGTTTTTAATTGTTGTAAACCACCCAGAGAGCTTCGGCTATGGGGCGGTATACAAATGCAATAAATAAATACATAAATAAATTGAAACCCAATCCTCAGCTACTGAGAATAAGCAAATTAATGGAAAATTTGGTACCAAATCCGAATTGAGCACAATTCTAGCAGATCCCTATTAGGAAGATAGGAATCTGCCTTATACCAAGTCAGACCATTGGCCTATCTAGCTCTGTATTGTCCACACTGGCTAGCAGCAGCTCTCCAGCGGCTGTGTTGGCTGGGGCTGATGGCACTCCATCAGGCCAAACAACTGGAGGGTATCAGGTGGGTTAAGGCCGTGTTATAGTAACAACAGGCCCCTTACTTTGGCGACAAGTAACGAGTCCAAAATCCTGCTTTCCCGGAGGACCTGTGGTATCTTTCTGATTATTTCATCTTGCTTCCGTCTATGACGAACCAGAACTCCTAGCATGGGCCACTGAGCTTTCAGCAGTGCCTCCTTAACCTGCAGAGGAGACAAATGGAAATATTTTCCTTATAGCGGAGTGCCTCTTTCAAGGATGTGCAACAGCTATCCCCTAACAGAAAAGAATCCTAATAGGAAAATCATCTGGACCCATAGCAGGAGAAGCCCTGTTGCCATGCTTCCAACAGGAAGACTGCGGTCCTAAGATGAATTTTATTTATTTATTTATTTTATTTATTTTGTTGCATTTATATACCGCCCATAGCAAGTAGCTCTCAGGGCGGTAAACATAATAGGATAAAATACATACATCATCATAATAAAATCACATATAAGACACAATGAAAACAAAATACAATTAAACAAAATATAAGATGATAAAAGGATTAGTATTACAAGATTAAAAAGATTAAGAAAATTAAAAGATTAAAATGCCTGGGAGCATAAAAAGGTTTTTACCTGGCGCCGGAAAGATAGAAGTGTAGGCGCCAGGCGTACCTCTTCGGGGAGGCTGTTCCACAACTCAGGGGCCACCACAGAAAAGGCCCTAGATCTAGTAACCACCCTCCGGGCTTCACGATGGGTTGGTACCCGGAGGAGGGCCTTAAATGCTGAACGAAGTGAAATGAAACCATTCTGTCTATAGTTTGCTTGTGTCCTGGTGTGTGGCTAAACCGTTCACCATCCTCTGCTCATTTTACTAATCCACACTGACCTATGACACGGAGGTTGTGTGTGTTTGTGTTTTATGAACATTTTCATCTCCTATGAAATGAACTCACCCTTTTTAGAGCACTGTAAAGATGGGCAGAAGTGTTCACAGCGCAGCTGGCACCCTGATACCTATTCAGAGTGGAAACAAGGCTTCCTGCCCTCATTCTGAATTGGCTTTGTGCCATCGCCACAAAACCAAATGTGATTGGCTACTTGGTGTTTCTTTGTTTATTAAGAATCTTACATACTACCTTTTGCCAATGGCCACA
This sequence comes from Rhineura floridana, assembly GCF_030035675.1. Classification (NCBI taxonomy): domain Eukaryota; kingdom Metazoa; phylum Chordata; class Lepidosauria; order Squamata; family Rhineuridae; genus Rhineura; species Rhineura floridana. Next base: position 232,433,284 of record NC_084481.1, on the reverse strand, counting down.
AAGTGGTTTACAAATAACAGACAACATACAAAACATAATATCCATAAATTGTAAAAGTTAAGAACAGTTATATCAATACAATTCATAATAAGCATCATCATCATCACATTATTCATACGTTATTTCAGTCACTGATACCTTTATCTGCAAGCCTGCCAGAAGAGGTATGACTTCACCTGTTTCCTAAAGGAAGCAATAATGTGGCTGGATGCACCTCAGTGGGAAAAATTCCACAGAATAGAGCCACCACTGAAAAGGCCCTCCTATGGGTCCTGGTGCTACACATTTCATCTTATGCCTATTCTCACAGAGCTACAATTCCCAGAGTTCCCTGGGAAGAGGGTGTAAAACCACTCTGGAAATTGTAGCTCTGTGAGGGGAATAGGCATCTCCTAACAACTCTCAGCAACTTTCACAAACTCCAATTCCCAGGATTCTTAGAGGGAAGCCAAAGTAGTATAATACTGCTTTAAATGTAAAGTGTGGATGTAAGATGAAGCTGTCCCAGATCTCACCTTTGGTTCCTCATCATTCAGCCAATCACTGACCAGACGCTGATAGATGGGAATGACAGGACTGCAAAGCTGAGATTCCGTCTCTCTTGGGAATGAACATTCTCTCCAGTTTTTGTAGTAATAGTTTATTGCCACACAGAAATTTTCCATAACTGAACAAAAGTAAAAACAAGAACGAGTGATTACTTCAGACTGGACCAACTTAATGTGAGTGTAAGCTTGACCATGAGCGAAGACTGACTGCTGGTGTTGCCCCAATAAGAGAAGAAAAACGTCTTTGTCTGGCAGTGGAAGAAGGATGTATCGGTGCCAGGCGAGCCTCCCTGGGGAGAGCATTCTGCAACCAGAGGGGCCCCCACAGGGAAGGGCTGTTCTCTCATTGCCTCCCTCCAAACAGATGCTGATATTTCTTAAAATCATGGCATCATAGAATCGTAGAACAGGAAGGGTCCTATAAGGCCTTTGAGTCCAACCCCCTGCTCAATGCAGGAATCCAAATGAAAGCATATTTAAGGTACAATTAGGAGTTGTAGGTCAGAAATTGTACTGGATAAACTGGAATATCCTCCTCCCACCTCCACCCCTGGCCACTCACCATAACAGATCTCTTCTTTCATGTGACTTATCACGGGCCACCTGACGATCAGCCTTATATATACAAGGGTCAGAGACAAAAATGGGATACACTTGAGCTCTGCAGGAGTGAAGAGAACACGTGCAATGTTTAGTTAAATGAGGAGGAGGATTTGCCTGCCCTTCACCATAAGGTGCCAGGGCGAGTCACAACAATTACAACACGTGTTGTTATGTACCTTCAAGTCGATTACGACTTATGGCAACCCTATGAATCAGTGACTTCCAGTAGCATCTGTTATAAATCACCCTGTTCAGATCTTGTAAGTTCAGGTCTGTGGCTTCCTTGATGGATTCAATCCATCTCTTGTTTGGCCTTCCTCTTTTTCTACTCCCTTCTGTTTTTCCCAGCATTATTGTCTTTTCTAGTGAATCATGTCTTCTCATTATGGTGTCCAAAGTATGATAACCAGTTTCATCATTTTAGCTTCTAGTGACAGTTCTGGTTTAATTTGTTCTGACACCCAATTATATGACTTTTTCGCAGCCCATGGTATGCGCAAAGCTCTCCTCCAACAGCACATTTCAAATGAGTTGATTTTTCTCTTATCCGCTTTTTTCCCTGTCCAACTTTCACATCCATACATAGAAATCGGGAATACCATGGTCTGAATGATCCTGACTTTGGTTCAAAACAAATTATAATCAGAATAGGGTGAGTCCAAGAACATGCATGTTTCTCACTTGTCAAAGGCCAGTGTAAAGAGGTGTGTCTTCAGCACACAACAAAAACTGTTTCCACATGCATCTCTGTGGGGAGGGAATTCTGCTACTTAGGACGCGGTCACCAAGCCATTATCCATGGGTGCCTTTAATGGTGCTCCCAGCAGGTAGCCCAGGATATGAGTTTTCATGTTAAAAAAAATTAGTTCCTAGCCTGCCTAGAAAGAAAGTTACGGAGCAAACTGTGCAGGTACCTTTCTACGTGATATCTGTGAACTGAGCCAGCCTGGCTGCTCTTGCCTGTCCAGAGGAAAAGGCTATCAGTGGCTACTAGCCATGATGGCTGTGCCGTGCCACCATAAACAGATGCAATATGCTTCCAAATACCAGTTGCTGGAAACCACAGGAGGGGAGAGTGCTCTTGTGACCAGGTCCTGCTTTGGGGCTTTCAATAGGGGAATCTGGTTGGCCTCTGTGAGAACAGGATGCTGGACTAGATGGGCCAGTGGCCTGATCCAGCAAGCTTTTCTTATGTTCAGTGTGTGAAGTCAGAGCTGTGATTAATAACTGAATTATTTAGACACCAGGCATAAGAATCCTTGGGGTCCTAAAGAGTTGCTCTTTTGCCCTTCCTTTCAGTGCACTTTTCCCGATTCTGTGTTTTTTTCCTAGTCCTTAGAATCTCTATAGTTTGCCCTTTCTTTTTCCCTAGCAACCAAGATGAATCTTTCCTGTGCTGGGTTCACCTGAGATCAGGTAGTGCCTAGAAGTTGTTGTTGTTATATCCCACCCTTCCTCCCACAGGGAGCCCAGGGCAGCAAATACTACCACACAATAAGTGTGGGTTAAAGAATCCCTCTGTCTCCCCCCCAAATGCAAATACGAAAACTTTGCAAAGAGGCTTAGGCATGTTTCCTGCCTTGCAGGAGCTAAAGACCAAGGACTCATTAAGAATTCACTGTATAGTTAACTGACAATACAATGGTATACACGTCTACTCAGAAGTAAGTATCATTGTGTTTAATGTGGCATTCTCCCAGTTAAGTGGGTATAGGATGGCAGCCTGGGTTTTGGTTTAGGTTTGGCATTGCGGAAAAATGAGATTCTTGTGCTGTTAACAGCTGTACGATGGCAGAAACTCAGCAGGTCAAGCCTTTTCTAGTATGGAAATACAATTATGGGAAAAGCTTCACTATGACTATTCTCTAATTATGTGTTAAGTCACACTTCCCATGACAGCCATTTGTATTATGCCACCGCACCCACGGCAGCCATTTTGTGACTGGTGCCCCCCACACTCTCTCAGAATTTGAAATGTGCTGTCTGGTCCAGAAAGGTTGGTGTCCCCTGACTTATTATTGTTATTAGAATTCATTATCCAGAGGTCCCAGGGTTTGTTGTTATATGCCTTCAAGTTGATTACGACTGATGGTGACCCTATGAATCGGCGACCTCCAAGAGCATCTGTCATGAGCCACCCTGTTCAGATCTTGCAAGTTCAGGTCTGTGACTTCCTTTATGGAATCAATCCATCTCTTGTTTGGCCTTCCTCTTTTTCTACTCCCTTCTGTTTTTCCCAGCATTATTGTCATTTCTAGTGAATCATGTCTTCTCATGATGTGTCCAAAGTATGATAACCTCAGTTTCATCATTTTAGCTTCTAGGTTACAACAGTTTTAAAACACACAATTAAAACAGTTAAAAACAACCTAAACTACGTCACAGAGAATAGGGTGGGTCCTAAAAATATACATCTTGGGTGTCAAAGGCCAAGTTAAAGAGGTGCGTCTTCAGCATTCACCGAAATATATACAATGAAGTGGCCAGACGCATCTAGGTGGGGAAGGAGTTCCACAACTTAGGGGCTACCACAGAGAAGGCCCTCTCCCAGGCCACCAACCCCCGAGCTTCCAAGGGTGGCGGAACTACCAAAAGTGCCCCCTTGCTGATCTCAACACCCGAGAGCGTCCGTAGGGAAGGAGGTGCTTAGGGGCTCCCAGGGAGAACACCCTCTCTGGTGCCACCCTCCAAACTTCTGAGGGCAGTGGAACTACCAAGAGACCCCACTCTGCTGATCTTGACATCTGAGGGGGTCTGCAGGGAAGGAGGTGGTCTTTCATGTTTTGGGGGCCTAAGTTGTTTAGGGCTTTAAACAATAACAAGAGCATCCTTGAAGAATGAATGAATGAAGAGCAAGGAGGGATCCATACCATAGCGAGAAGCCAGGCTTGCTAGGGTCCGAAACACCATTCGGTGAGGGAGCGTCCCTGTCCTGACATTCCGTTGAAGCTCGTACATCACATCGTTGAAATGACAGCTTGCCAGGGAGAGGAGGACTGCCCTGGCTTGTCGGCTGATTCTCTCGGGCGCTTCCTAAGAAAGCAGGAAGTATAAAGGAATGATCGCCGGTCGGTTTGTCTGCGAATGCTATTTTCGTGAAGTCTTGTCTTTCTATCCATGGGTGACTTGAGAAGAGGCTTTGCTTTTTATCCAGGGTAGGAGAAGGGAAACATTTTCAACCCAAAGGGCAACTTCCTCCATGGATAACTTTCTAGGGCTGTGGTGGGCAGGTCCAGAGGCAAAAGTGGGCAGAGTGATAGGTTTGATGCTTTCCTTCGGCAGTGAGCTTCAACCCAGCCATGCAAAAGCCAGAATTCTCTCTCTCTCTCTCTCTCTCTCTCACACACACACACACACACACACACACACACACAGAGAGAGAGAGAGAGAGAGAGAGAGAGAGAGAGAGAGCTCCATTAGAGTAAGCAAGAGGCATTGCTACAGTTTAAGAACACGTTTAAGCCAGGATAAAGCACTTGAGGACAGAGCAGAGCAGGGCCAGTAGGTGGCCTGGGTAGTATCCCAAGGGCCAGAAAGAGGAACTGGAGGTCCCCACCCCAGATTGGGCATGCACAACTCAGAAAAGCCTGTGGTTTATGCCGGCAAACCCCCAGTCATTCATTTCAGGAACCTGAATGCTATGAAACTGCACCGCCTAAACAATTTTGGACCCCAGGTGTCTCAGGGAGAGCCTAGTTCCATATTAGCCTGCACAGGCATTATGATATGCCCCGGAGGCCCCGGTCTCTGCGCCTTCCTTGCGACAGGCCAAGTGAGTGATCATGAGAGACAAGGCATTCTTGGGGTTGGCACCAAGGTTTTGGAATACCCTCTCAGGGAAAATTTGCTTGGCCCCCTTCCTGTTGAGTTTTTAAAATTATTTAAGCAGGCTTTTAATATCTTTCTCTACACACGTACAAGTGTTTCTGTGAAGGAGTGTGCAACTGATTATATGTACAGCTCAGGTATTGTGCACGCAGGTAAACAGACTGTTCACTCATTGAATCTTACATGTGAATAAATGTACCAGTATACAAGCTCAGCTATTCGTTCACAGGGCGCACGTTTGTTTAATGTAACATGTAAACACCCCTAGAGGCACAAGTGCATGGGGGCAAGTCTGTTTATTTCTTTGCTACATTTCAACACTGTCCTTTGTCCATCAAGATCAATAAACAACAGTAAAACTAATCACAGGACAATGATAAAACCAACTAAAGCACTATCCCATGAAATGACTATATTGCTACAGCAATGGAAAATGTCAATTTTAGCTGGTCTCGCCATCCAGCCTAATTTACCCTAAAACCCTAGGTGAAAAGATGGATTTTAAGGCAATGCTGAAACCTCAATGATGAAGGCAGGGCCGGTGCCAAAGGGTGGCCAAGTCGGGCCTTGGCCGAGGGCCCCTGCAGCCCAGAGTGGCCCCTGAAGGGCCCCTTGTTAGGGTGGGAGAGTAGCGCTCCCCTGCTGCAATCCACGGCAGGGTCCCTGCCATGGATCACAGGGACGGAGCTTCCAGGCTGCCTGCCCGTTCACTCACTCCACCTATCTCTCTCCTGTGTTCTACTGCTGCATGCGCTGTGCACGCAGGGCTGCCATCAATCAAGATGGCAGTAGAGGCTTTTTTCAGGGGCTGATGCCCCTACCGCCATCTTGGTTGATGGCACGCAGCAGCAGAACACAGGAGAGAGGTAGGTGGAACAGGCAGGAGCTGTGCACCCAGGGCAGGCTGGTGCCCAGAGGTCCAGTCATGCCTGGTGCCGGCCCTGGATAAAAGCATCATACGCACTTCCATAGAACTACATAGTAGGACCTAACTAACCAGGAGGGACATTCTGACACAGAACTGACATTTTTAGGTGTTCTTTGTGATGAGTGGTCCTACACTAAGAAATAGCATTTTGCACAATTGTCAGTTTTAACCAGCCAGAAAGGTCAGTCCAGATAGCGCTAAAAACTCTTGCAGTGGGATTCAGAATAAAGCCTTTGGACACCCCATGCTGTTGATTTTGTGTCCTGGATTCCTCTTACCTCCTTCAGGATCTCCACCAAAGCACTGATGGCTGCTTTAATGTTCAGCTGTCCAACCAACCTAAAGATGCCTTGAGCCACCAGGTTGGCATTTTGCATGCATTCCAAATGGAAGCCGATATAGTCGTAAATCTCTGAAAGGCAACAAAGTAACTCTGTTGGTAGTTGCTGATGGGGTTCTGTATTGAAGAGCCATAAATAATAGTGCCTCTTCTTCAAGCTGTCAGATGCCACCCCCTGGACAGGGATGATCATTATCCGAGGCATTCCTCATTGCAAAACTTGGCAGACCAAGTTACAGATGCCCTTTATAATGCAACAAGCAACTCCACACCTCCCTGTGTTTCTTAACATAAGAACAGCCTACTGTAACACGCTCTATGTGGGGCTGCCTTTGAAGACTGTTCGGAAACTTAAACTGGTACAAAGAGCTGCAGCCAGTGTTAACGGGCTGGTTTCAGGGACCATACAACTCTCTTGTTACAACCACTCCACTGGCTGCCAGTTTGTTTCCGGTCACAATTCAAAGTGCTGGTTTTGACCTTTAAAGCCCTATATGGCCCAGGTCCAGGCTATTTGTCAGACCATATCTCCCTATACGAGCCTGCCCGGGCCCTGAGATCTTCAGGAGAGGCCCTTCTCTCAGTCCCAACACCCTCACAAGTGCGATTGGTGGGGATGCGAGATAGGGCCTTCTTGGTGGCTGCTCCTAGGTTCTGGAACTCCCTTCCTAGGGAGGCACAAATGGCCCCCTCCTTGCCATCCTTCCGTCGGCAAGTAAAGACTTTTTTATTCCGACAGGCTTTTGGGATAGAAGGTGTTTAGGATTGGGCTTTACAAGGCTTGTTTTATTGTTTTATATTATTATCTGTATTATTTTAAATTGTTTTTAGATTTTTAAGTGCCTTTTACGGTTTTAAGGTTGTGCATAGTTTAATTGTATTTTAATTGTATGTTTTTCTATGTTTTTAACTACATGTAGTTTTATTTGTAAGCCGCCCTGAGTTCCAGTTTGGAAAAAGGGCGGGGTAAAAATAAAGTTTCAATTCAATTCAATTCATTTGTGGGAACAGGGCAGATGCCCATCTAGTCCAGCATCCTGATCTCACAGTGGCCAACCAGGTAATGGCAGAAGCCCACTAGCAGGGCATGAGTACAGGAGGGCTTGTCATTCCCAGCAACTGGTATTAAGAGACTTATACGCTGGAGGTACTTCACATGGCCGGAAGTGATTAATAGCTGTTAGGAGTTGGGGGAGGGGATGTCAGCGCTGGAATTCCCTCATTGCCCCAAACCCTACGGGTCTGTTGCAAAGGGGTGGCAACTAGGGATAGAAGGATCTGTCCATTTCTCTCAGACTTTCATTTTTCCAATCTTAAATTCAGCTCTCCAGCAATTTATGGGTTTGTTTACGACCTGGGAGACCAGGGCTCGAATCCCCACACAGCCATGAAGCTCACTGGGTGACCCTGGGCCAGTCACTGCCTCTCAGCCTCAGAGGAAGGCAATGGTAAACCCCCTCTGAATACCACTTGCCATGAAAACCCTATTCAGAGGGTCGCCATACGTCAGGATTGACTTGAAGGCAGTCCATTTCCATTTTTTTAAATCCTCATGAGAATTCTTCAGCATTTTAGCATAGATTTCTCCCAATAAACACACTTTTATATGCAGTTTGGATTAACGTACACATTTTCCCAAGCATTCCCCCCCTAATGCAGTTTTTGTATGCTATTTCCACTAACATATGCATTTTGGTTGGAGAAACTGCATCGCAAAATTCAGAGAAGTGTGAATATTGAAGGACAACCGTGTCTCAGTGGTCATATTGTTTTGGAAAGTGCGAATTTGGTAGATTCAGCTTGAAATGTGAACTGAGTTGAATTTCTCCCTTGTCCCTAGTGGACTTGACTCATGGTAGGTGGCTTCTCCAGGAATTGAACTGTGCACTCTCCTGATACCACTGCCTTCTTTCCTCAGGTGTCTCCCCTCCTATGACTGTGCCCCCACTCAACGTCATCTCTCTCTCTCTCTCTCTCTCTCTCTCTGTGGATTCGCAGCAATAAGCTATCACTGCACAGGGCCACTTTTGACCCAGCTGCATTTATATTTGGGATAGATTTGGAGCCCTGTGGAGACCAGCCAAATATAAACCAGCAGTGTAGTGGCAAATTCAGAAGAGCAGGGTCCCTTCATGGTAGTCACAGCTTCCCCTCCTTTTTTTGTTTTGATGCTGGGTTGAGAATGAGATCCTTGTTAATGCCATCTCTCACAACAAGACGTCCGTAGGAGCCAATATGCATGAATGGGGAGAGTGTTAGCTAGTGAAAAGACCGTTCTCAGTGGCTAATACACTCCCCGTTCATGCTGATTGGTTCATAGGATCTGGAGACACAGGGACCCTGCTCCCCCCAAAATAGGGGTCTAAGACCCCCTGAGACCCTGGATGACTACACCCCTGAGCCCTCCATGAATTTGTTTAATTACCTTTTAAATCCCCCAGGGTTGGTTGCCATCTTGTGGAAGCAAGTTCCCTAGTTTAGCAGCTTAGAAATTGTAATGATTAAGTGGCATATAAATACCTTAAATAAGCAAACTCTGTGTTGCACAAAGAAGCACCTACTTTTGTCTGGCCTGCGTCTTCCGACATTCAGCTTCATTGGTTGACCCCACCCCACCCCACCCCAGTTCTAGTATTATGAGAAAGGGTGAAAAGCATCTCCACTGTCTGCTTCCTCTGTGCCAGGCATCACTTTATGCATCCATTTTCTCTGATGTTATAAATGCCATTCATATGCCAGCAGCAGAAAGGGTCAGGAGACAAAATGGCAAGGTTTAGTGATACATGTTTGTTGAAAGCATTTTTACAAAATCATTCCTCTTAGGGCCAATACAAGGCAAATTCCCGAGCAAATACTCGGAGATTCAGGAGATTTTCCTCAGGACCATCACAGGGGAGGAAAGTGTTAAATCTCTCCCCCTCCCATGCCTGTTTGGATCCCATTCATTATCAGAGCCCCCTCCTTCCAGCGGAAGTAACTTGCATTTACAAAAACCTGTTTGTTTTAGATGCAAAGGCACATTCAACGTCACATGGAATTTGGAAGACAGAAACAAAATTCAAAGGGACCTTGATAGGCTGGAGCATTGGGCTGAAAACAACAGAATGAAATTCAACAGGGATAAATGCAAAGTTCTACACTTAGGAAAAAGAAACCAAATGCACAGTTATAAGATGGGGAATGTTTGGCTCAGCAATACGACATGTGAGAAGGATCTTGGAATTGTTGTTGATCACAAGCTGAATATGAGCCAATAGTGCGATGTAGCTGCAAAAAAGGCAACTGCTATGTTAGGCTGCATTAACAGAAGTATAGTTTCCAAATCGCATGAAGTATTAGTTCCCCTCTATTCGGCACTGGTTAGGCCTCATCTTGAATACTGCATCCAGTTCTGGACTCAGCACTTCAAGAAGGATGCAGACAAACTGGAACAGGTTCAGAGGAGGGCAACAAGGATGATCAGGGGACTGGAAACCAATCCCTATGAGGAGAGACTGAAAAAACTGGGCATGTTTAGCCTGGAGATGAGAAGACTGAGGGGAGATATGATAGCACTGTTCAAGTACATGAAAGGTTGTCACATAGAGGAGGGCCGGGATCTCTTCTCGATCGTCCCAGAGTTCTGGACACGGAATAATGGGCTCAAGTTGCAGGAAGCCAGATTTTGACTGGACATCAGGAAAAACTTGGTAACTGTTAGAGCCATATGACAATGGAACCAATTACCTAGAGAGGTAGTGGGCTCTCTGACGAGGCATTCAAGAGGCAGCAGGACAGCCATCTGTTGGAAATGCTTTGATTTGGATTCCTGCATTGAGCAGGGGGTTGGACTTGATGGCCTTATAGGCCCCTTCCAACTCTACTATTCTATGATTCTATGACCTAATAATATTTGTTTATTTAGATGATTTATGCACTGCCCCCACTCAGAGTAGACCTATTGAAATCAATGAACCTAAGTGAGTCATGTCTATTAACCTTAATGGGTTTGGGAAGGACTAGCATTGAATGCCTCCCAATTAAAGCAAGTAGACGAAAGTACATAAAACCCATAAATCCACTAAATGTGCACAAAAACAAATAACGGAATGACAGTTGCTAATAGCAGCAGCAGTAGTCAGGTCTCTTCTCCTCCAAAAAAGATATGTCTTGACCAGCTGCCTGAAGATGAAAAGACATGAGGCCAGATGTACCACAACAGGAAGAGAGAGAGGCCAGATATACCTCAACAGCTGTTCCTTATGCAAGGAGCTACCACTGGCCGGGGCTAATGGGAGTTGTAGGCCAAACTAGCTGGAGGGGCCCCAGCTTGTGGAAGGATGATTTAGAGTGACCTACCTCTCTTTGTCTTTAAATCCATAGATGGATCCATGATGAATGCGGCCAGTCAACTGCCACTTGAATTCACAGGCCATCTGGCTAAGAGTTTTGATCAAAGTAACGAGTAAGCCTGCCCATGTTTACTTGGAAGTAAGTCCCACTGAGTTCAGTGGTGCTTACTCCTAAGTAAGTGTGCAGAGGACTGCAGCCTAAGTGAAAAGCAAGCACAGCCAGGTGTTTCATTGTGATATGGGTGATGATGACATCTTACTTTACTACAGCAACCTAACCTTGACCAATGGGGACCTTTCAGTCACCCAGGCATTGTTGACACCATTAAGAACTAGGCACACTGAAAGAACTGGGCATGTTTAGCCTGCAGAAGAGAAGACTGAGGGAAGATATGATAGCACTCTTCATGTACATGAAAGGTTGTCACATAGAGGAGGGCTGGGATCTCTTCCTGATCGTCCCAGAGTGCAGGACATGGAATAATGGGCTCAAGTTGCAGGAAGCCAGATTTTGACTGGACATCAGGAAAAACCTCCTAACTGTTAGAGCCATACGACAATGGAGCCAACTACCTAGAAAGGTAGTGGGCTCTCTGACACTGGGGGCCTTCAAGAGGCAGCTGGACAGCCATCTGTTGGGAATGCTTTGATTTGGATTCCTGCATAGAGCAGGGGGTTGGACTTGATGGCCTTACAGGCCCCTTCCAACTCTACTATTCTATAATTCTATGATGCAGAGATTACTGCCTCAGAGTGGCTGTCCTGAAGCTACCAGCCATATACACTTGAATATACACACATTAGTAGACAAAATGGATTTGACGAATTCGTGGAGGATAAAGCTATCCGTGGCTACTAACCCCGATGACTATGCTCTGCCTCCACTGTTGGAGGCAGTATGCTTCTGAGGAGCAGTTGCTGGGAACTGCAGGAGGGGAGACTGCTGGGACACTCAGGTCCTGCTTGCAGATTTCTTGCTGGGGCATCCTGCTGGCCACTGTGAGGACAGAGTGCTGGAGTAGATGGTCCACTAGCCTGATCCAGCAGGACTCTTCTTAACGTCCTTGTGTTCTTACATACAGATGCTGTTCAACTCTGACTCCCATCAGCGCCAGTCAGCATTGCCAATGGTCAGGGATGATGGGAGTTGTAGTCCAGAGATTTCCCATTCCTGGTCTATGACAAAGCCCAAACATCTCCTTTTAAAATGGAAAAGGAGCCTTTGGAGGCTGCAATTTTGAGTGGAGTTGGCTTGGCTGATGGCAAAGAATGCGCTTCCTAAGGCACCTTTCTGTGAAAAACGCAATTGGTGCTTCGTTACATACATTTCTGTAGGTCACATGTAGTTTGCCATTATGTTACAGACATTAACTGGCTTAACAGCCAGTCCCTCTTCTAAGGAAACTGCCTGTCAGTTCAGGGGGGCAGAGGATCTCCATAGCCCCCCTCCAGACTGGTGTCTTCTTGTGGGTGTCTTCTGCACCATGTCACTGATGCACTAGTGCATTTATACTGGACCATCCACAAGTTGTTCCACTTTATTAGTTGCTCTGTTTCCCCAAACTTACTGCATTATTGATATGTGGAAAGACACGCTTGCGCTATAGCTCAACTAGTAGAGGCTGGTGGCTGCGTTGTCAGCAGGGTAGTGGAATCTGCACCTGGTTTTAGTCTGAACTTTCAAAAAGCTGTCCAAGGTGCTGATTTTATTAGAGTAGCAGAGAGCCAGCGTGGTGTGAGGGATCATGGTTTGGGTTTGGAGCTGGCAAAGCCAGCTTCAGCTGCCTGCCCATCTCTAAAACTGTTGCATCTGAGAAGAATACAGCTCCACCACCCTGGTCAGAGCTTATTATTATCATTATTATTATTATTATTATTGCATTTATATACCGCCCCATAGCCGAAGCTCTTTGGGTGGTTTACAACAATTAAAACATTAAAAACAAATATACAAATTTAAAAACACATTTTTAAAAAGCAATTTAAAACACATGCTAAAATGCCTGGGAGAAGAGGAAAGTCTTGACCTGCTGCCGAAAAGATAACAGTGTTGGCAGCAGGTGCACCTCATCAGGAAGATCATTCCATAATTTGAGGGCCACCACTGAGAAGGCCCTCTCCCTTGTTGCCAGACTCCCAGCTTCACTCAGAGTAGGCACTTGGAGGAGGGCCTTTGATGTTGAGCGTAGTGTACGGGTGGGTTCGTGTCGGGAGAGGCGTTCCATCAGGTATTGTGGTCCTAAGCCATGTAAGGCTTTATAGTTTAAAACCAGCACCTTGAATCGAGCTTGGAAACATACAGGCAGCCAATGCAAGCAGGCCAGAATCGATTTTATATGTTTGAACCGTCTGGTCCCTGTTACCAATCTGGCCACTGCATTTTGCACAAGCTGCAGTTTCCGAACCGTCTTCAAAGGCAGCCCCACGTAGAGTGCATTGCAGTAATCTAATTTGGAGGTTACCAGAGCATGGACAACTGAAGCCAGGTAGGGGCGTAGCTGGGCCACCAACCGAAGTTGGTAGAAGGCACTCCATGCCACCGAGGCTACCTGAGCCTCAAGTGATAGAGACGGTTCTAGGAGAACCCCCAAGTTATGAACTTGCTCCTTCAGGGGGAGTGCAACCCCACTGTGGCTTACTGGAAAGGAGAGGGGCAAGGTGGCAGGGAGGTCAGCACTGTGTAGACGCAACAGTGAAGCCAATCTGGTGCTCTCAACAAAGCATCTGCACAGCGATGACCTCCCTGCCACCTTGCGCCCACCCTCCCAGTAAGCCACAGCAATGCTGGTACCTGAGAGGCCCAGTGTGCACAGCTGCTCTTCCCCATCAGCTACTCCTGTTGTTGGATGCTGAGGGCAAACAAAAGGTGCAATTATATCATATATTTTCTCTAAAGTTCTTCAGGGCAAGTGCATTACTTCTTCACGCAGCGCATAGTTAAGCTATGGAACTCGGTCCCACAGGAGGCAGTGATGACCACCAACTTGGAGGACTTTACAAGAGTATTAGACAAATTCAGGGAGGATAAGGCTACCAAAGACTACTAGCCATGATAGCCTTGCTCTGCCTCCACAGTTGGACACAGTATGCTTCTGAATACCAGTTGCTGGAAACTGCGTGGGGGGAAGGTGCTCTGGTGCTCAGGTCCTGCTTACAGGCTTCCCACAGGCATCTAGTTGGCCATTGTGAGACTAGGATGCTGGACTAGATGGGCCATTGGCCTGATCCAGTAGGCTCTTCACACGTTCTTAAGCTTCTCAAGGCATTTGAGTAGCATTGTTGGAGACAGAATACTGGTTGGCAGTGAGGCAGACCTGCTGTTGCAAAGGTGGCTGGGAAAGCAACATCCCCTAACCACTTGTGGCTGAGCAGGGTTCCATCTTAACATTTCTTAAGTGCATAAGCTTTCCCCCAAATGCTGCATCAACCCCTCCGTCTTCCAGGAAGTGCCCTTCCCACTTGTCCAAACATTGGCAAACTGTAAAACAGCCTTGCTAATTAACCCTCAGATCTTGGAATCCACTCTGAGGTCAAACGTCCACTGGCAGAAAAGATCCCAGATGTTTTTCTATTTACTTAGGCAAACTCTCTCTATTTTTTTTTTTTAAGTTATTGGAGATCTGGCAACTTGAAAACATTGATGTGTATAGACCCCTACTTGAAATGTGGTGGACTTGTAATATCTGCTGTTCAACGGGGGCGGGGGGGCAGCCGAGTGATTTAATGGCCCACCAGTCCTGACTGAAGACTTTTTGCAGAGTTCTGTGCTTTTGCCTCCCAGTATCAATGAAGGAATTAAATCATTACATGACAACATTGAGAGGCTGTTTTTATTGGCGTGGGCCAACATGATCTAATTCAAATGCCATGAAACTTCAGCCATTTCTGTTCCCTCCTCGATGGATAGATGAATAATAATGACCTTTTAGCAGCCAAGGACAGTAAATTTAATAATGTTGTGATCTGATACTGTATGAATCCTAAAAATGAAGCAATGTGTTCAAAAGCTCCTGCAATGCCCTGCCCTCTACCCCACCTCTCTTTGGATCCCCGCTACACTACTGTCAGGAAGTTTTTGTGCCAAACATGCCAAAAGACATTGATTATGCCTTATCAGCTACATATGCCACAAGTTTCCTAAGTGCTAGTTCCCGCGCAAGCCGCTCGCTCACAGGTGGTCTGAATTTCGGTAGACCTGAGCGGAGATTTAATATTTCATAAGTGCTGCTCCATCTCAGGCCTCCATTATTGACACCACATGGACATCAGGAAATTAGGTCTTTCTGGGAACAGTTTGCAGAAGTATGCGGTCCGCCAGCCTCTTTCTCAGGGGTACATGATGGAGAGAGGCTCACAGTTTCAAGCAAATGAACCTTCTCCAGATGTCCGCCACAGCTCTGCTCCAACTTTCTCTTTCAATGGACATGACGGGCTTGACAAAGAGGATTACTAGGGGAGGGGGATATCATATCACAAACTTGCCAAGAAGGATAACACAAGTGGAAATTCCCAAAGGGCTCAGGCCAAAAGGGTCCAAAAGCAGTATTGCGGAAAAGCATCGTGCAGTTCATCTTCGGCTCGAACATCAGACAGCCCCCTCTGCCCCCCCCAAATGAAATAAGTATGTGGTGAAATTCCTCTCTCTTTCTCGCTCCCCCCACCTCCCAGCCCTCGCAGCTACACTCAGTCCCAGGCTCCTTTAATTCTTCCTCTTTGCGATGCTGTTTATGTTACACACATTAAAGTTAGGACATGTCTTTAATAAGATGGAAATTGGAAGCGAGCTACAAAATAGGAAGATGTTGGCTTGATGCCATGCTTCGAAAGCGCAGTTGGGGGTTGCTGCACGTGCGCTCACACACAAAGAGAAATAAAACAGATGGGACAGAGCAAATAAAGTGCCGAGGCCACATCTGTGGGGTGGTGTTGCAGGGATGGGGGCAGTTTTTTAAAGCATATGATCAATATCAAGTAGGAGCCAAAGTTAATGGAATGATTTTTGTTAGTGTTTTTTTGACACTGCCTAAAAACACCTTGACCTTATTTTGGTGCAATTTTTTTTTGGGGGGGGGGGCTCCTTTCAAAATTAGCATGTGCCCTCCATTACCTTCAGTAATGACATCCCATAGCTAAATCTGATTGCTTGTGTTGATTCACATGCTTTTATTCACTGACTTCTGGTGACATCATCATGCCAATTGCAGTGTCGTCACGACATCATAGCATTCACAGTGTAATTCCTGATGGAGTGGGACCATCTGTGCCGCTTATTTTAACAGATTTATAAACTGCTTTTCAAGGAAAAAAACTTCTCAAAGCAGCTTAGAAAACACTTGTTAAAACATAAATCAATAATGCATCCATTTAAACCATTTTAAAGATCTACGTTGAAATATTTTAAAGTCTGTTTTTAAGATTTTTTTAGGGTTTTCTTTGCCACCTTGGGCTCCTTCTGGGAGGGACAGCAGGATATAATAATAATAATAATAATAATAATAATAATAATAGAGCCAACCTAAAGATAATAACCCACCATAGGGGTTCAAAACACATGCACAAACAAAACCAGACCACAGAACCACGTCTACAGCTCAAGGTACCAACAGCTACTGAAGGCCATAGGAAATGGATGAGTCTTTATGGAACATTTGAAACTATTGCAGAATGGGGGCTGCCTGATCTCCCAAGGGACTGAATCCCACATTTGTGGGACCACAGCTGAAAAGGCCCTATTCTGTATGCCTGTCATGGGATTAATTCAGGAAGCAGGAGGAAACAGCTGTCAGGAGAAACAATGACATTGAAAAGGATCAAAAAAGTTGTGAATTAGGCTAGGTTTAAGTTAATTCAAATTTATACATTGCTTTCCACTAAAAAAACAAACCAACCACAAAAACACAAAGGATTTACAATCAAAAGCAAAAACCAGCAGTATGAATAATATAAACATGAATCTGTTTATAACAGTACAATATTATGGGCAGTATCCAGTGTTTTTTTGGGGTGTGTGTGTAAAAATGAGATGGCAGCAAAATAGGGGGGAAAAAGAGGTGCGTACCATCACAAAAAAGCACTGGCAGTATCAGCACAAGGATTTCCACTTGCACAATGAGACTTCCCCCCACCTCTTCTCTCCCTGTGTGCACCCCACCCTTCCCCAATCTGCTCTGGAGGATTGGGAGAACCCCTAGAATAGATTTAGAGGGGGGGAGGATGGGGGGAAAAGATCCATTCTGCAAGTGGAAATCCTTAAGAACATAAGGACATAAGAAGAACCTGCTGGACCTTGTTCTCAAAGTGGCCAACCAAATACCTGTGGGAAGCTTCAAGCAGGAGCTGAGCGCAAGTGCACTCTCCCTTCCTGCACTTTCCAGCAACTGGTGTTCAGAAGCATACAGCCTCCTAGGGCAGGCACCAGGCATGACTGGGCCCTTGGGCATCAGACTACCTCCCAGTTTGCGTCATCATGCTCCCCAACACCGCCTCCCGATGCAGGCAGCGTGAGTTCAAATAGGCCCGCCCACCCCACCTGCCTCCAATGTCGCTGCATCAACGTTCTAGTGTTATGCGAGAGGGAGGACAACTTCTCTCGATCCACATTCTCCATGCATAATTTTATACAGTTCCATCACGTCACCCCTTGCTCACCTTCTCTCTAAACTAAAAAGCTCCAGATGTTGTAACCTTTCTGCACAGGGGAGCAGAGACATTATGAGTCTGAATGTCAGTCACTGGGAAAGCAGAGCAGGAGACTGCTGTTGTGCTGATTTCTTGCTTGCGGGCTTCCCAGAAGGCATCTGGTTAGCCATGGTGGGAATCAGGATGTTGGACTAGATAAGGCCTTTTGGTCTGACCTTGCCTGGCTTGTATTTTGTTCTTATGAGATGCAGATTGGAAACCAGATTCGGGGTCAGGCCAAAGTCCAGTGGCTGAGCACCTACTTTGCATGAATAAGGTCCCAGCTTTAGAGATGTGAAAATATGTTGTTGTTGTTGCTATGTGCCTCCAAGTTGACTGCGACTTATGGCGACCCTATGAATCAGCGACCTCCAAGAGCATCTGTCATGAACCACCCTGTTCAGATCTTGTAAGTTCAGGTCTGTGGCTTCCTTTATGGACTCAATCCATCTCTTGTTTGGCCTTCCTCTTTTTCTACTCCCTTCTGTTTTTCTCAGCATTATTGTCTTTTCTAGTGAATCGTGTCCTCTTATTATGTGTCCAAAGTATGATAACCTCAGTTTCATCATTTTAGCTTCTAGTGATAGAGAAAATATAGAAGTGGGGGGAAAATGGAAAAAATTGAAACCCCTCTCCTGTTTTGTTCTTTTCTCCCCTCCCATTTTTTTTTTAAAATGGAAAGTTTAAAGTTTAAAGTGTGCGGCAGCTGTGAAAAAGGCAAATTCCATGCTAGCAATAATTAGGAAAGGTATTGAAAATAAAACAGCCAATATCATAATGCCGTTGTATAAATCTATGGTGCGGCCGCATTTGGAATACTGTGTACAGTTCTGGTCGCCTCATCTCAAAAAGGATATTATAGAGTTGGAAAAGGTTCAGAAGAGGGCAACCAGAATGATCAAGGGGATGGAGCGACTCCCTTACAAGGAAAGGTTGCAGCATTTGGGGCTTTTTAGTTTAGAGAAAAGGCGGGTCAGAGGAGACATGATAGAAGTGTATAAAATTATGCATGGCATTGAGAAAGTGGATAGAGAAAAGTTCTCCCTCTCTCATAATACTAGAACTCGTGGACATTCAAAGCAGCTGAATGTTGGAAGATTCAGGACAGACAAAAGGAAGTACTTCTTTACTCAGCGCATAGTTAAACTATGGAATTTGCTCCCACAAGATGCAGTAATGACCACCAGCTTGGACGGCTTTAAAAGAAGATTAGACAAATTCATGGAGGACAGGGCTATCAATGGCTACTAGCCGTGATGGCTGTGCTCTGCCACCCTAGTCAGAGGCAGCATGCTTCTGAAAACCAGTTGCCGGAAGCCTCAGGAGGGGAGAGTGTTCTTGCACTCGGGTCCTGCTTGCGGGCTTCCCCCAGGCACCTGGTTGGCCACTGTGAGAACAGGATGCTGGACTAGATGGGCCACTGGCCTGATCCAGCAGGCTCTTCTTATGTTCTTATGAAACATTCAGAAAAAAGTCCTTTTTCCCCTCAGGACTTCAGATCTCTACTCAGCTTCAGTCCCTAACATTTCCAAGTTTTTTGTTCTTCTTGGAAAAGTCACGTCCAATCAAAGCAGGCAGATCCATCCTAGGTGGACCACAGTTCTAAGTAAGTATAAAACAAATGTATATGGTTGGATTCAGAAATATAGAACAGGCGAAGGGGCACTTGCTTACTCTTGGTCTTCATTTGGCTCAGTCCCTACATTTCCAATGTATGTCAATGCACCCAACCAGGAGCAAGGACTGGTGATATTATCCAAATGTTTTTTTGAGAGCTCAGCTACGGTTATTTAGAGGAGCAATCTGAACATGCTGTAATGCGCTCTCTTTGTTATTTTCCGAATTACAACCCTTGGCATTCAAACAAAGGTGTGCCCAGACTCAGATTACAGAAGATGCCACCATGCAATAAGAGAGAGAAAGTCTCAGACCAACTTCTGCTGAACGTCTGGGTCTTTGTTAGGAAGAGATCCGAAAGAGACCTTATTTGTGTGATCTGATGGATGCCAAGGGAGGGGACCTGAGGCTCTTGTAATGTTGCTGGAATACATCTCCCATCATCCCTGTCTGACCACCGGCCATGCTAGCTGGGAATGATCGGAGTTGAAGTCCATCTGGAGAGTCACAGCTTAGCCTCCTTTGAACTAAGGGCCAGTCGACACAACTGGGTGTTTCATTCTGCTCACAATCTCACAATGACTCCTCATGCACAATCCAGTTGTAAAGCCACTCTGCAACTGCTGCATCAGTTCCCCATTTTTCCAATCTCCACATTTCTGAAGAAATTTGTGATTTTTTTTTTTAAAAAAAAATCTCCATGAAGATTCTTCAGGATTTTAGTGCAAATTTCTCCTACTAGACAATTGTTTGTATGCAGTTTTGATTTATACACATTTTTGCAAGCCGTTTCTCCTAATATAAAATGAGGTTGAATGTTCTTTCACTGATACATCCATTTCTATGCACACTTTCCCCTAATATATGCATTTTTGTAAACATTGGTTAGAGAACTGCATCACAAAATTCAGATAACTGCAAATTTCAAAGGTTGGCTGTGTTTTCGGTTCTCTTATTCTTTTGGAAAGTGCGAGTTTGATAGATTTCAGCTTTAAATGCAAACTTGATCAAATTTCTCCCCCATCCATATGCGTCACAGACCCAGATTGATTCCTATCCTATGACAAGTTTAGATTTTCTCCCACAAACTACATCACAGACTGAAAATTTGATCTAGCCATGTGGCGGAGCAATCAGACAGCTATTTTGCCCCCATAGCCAGTGACCTACCTCCACTGAAAATGCCAGTGTCAAATATCAGTCACGTCTCTCTGTCAACACATTTTTTGGGGTTGTATCCAGCTAGGTTTTATTCAGAGTCGCCATAAGTCATAGTCGACTTGAAGCCACATAACAACAAAGTCATGTCCATTAATCTCAATGGGTCTTTTCTATAGGTAACACTGGATACACAACCCAATATTGTAAATGTCATGAGCTTCTTCTTCTTTATTTCATACTTGAGAGATCAGGATTTCAGAGCCTCTGTTTGATAACCAGAAAAACGTACTCTTTTCTAGATAATCTAAACCATGATATTCTGTATATCAAATACATTTTGATATCTTCGTTTGCTATCCTGTACACCATTCTATAGCTACTAACCAGCCTTGGTTTGATATTAATAATCCTGGAATTTATATAATTCAGGTAAAGGCAAGCCATGAAAAAGATCTCATATTGTTGTCTGGCATTCACAAAAGAGGCATTCACACATTTCATCCAAGAAAAATACAATCTGTGTATTATTATTGTTGTTGTTGTTGCTTGATTTATATCCCGCCCTTCCTCCCAGCAGGAGCCCAGGGCGGCAAACAAAAGCACTAAAAACATTAAAACATCATAAAAGCAAACTTTAAAACACATTAAAACAAAACGTCTTCAAAAATGTTGCTTAAAAAAAGGTATGAAAACGTCTTCTAAGATTAAAAACATTTTTAAAAAGAAAGTTTAAGAACATCTTAAAAAGCAATTCCAACACAGACGCAGACTGGGATGAGGTCTCTACTTAAAAGGCTTGTTGAAAGAGGAAAGTCTTCAATAGGCGCCGAAAAGATAACAGAGATGGTGCCTGTATATTATTTAAGGGATCTGTGTATCTGTGTACACAAATAGTTCAGCTGTATTTGTTGTTGTTATGTGCCTTCAAGTCGATTACGACTTATGGTGACCCTATGAATCAGTGACCTCCAAGAGCATCTGTCATGAACCACCCTGTTCAGATCTTGTAAGTTCAGGTCTGTGGCTTCCTTTATGGAATCAATCCATCTCTTGTTCGGCCTTCCTCTTTTTCTACTCCCTTCTGTCTTTCCCAGCATTATTGTCTTTTCTAGTGACTCATGTCTTCTCATGATGTGTCCAAAGTATGATAACCTCAGTTTCATCATTTTAGCTTCCAGTGACAGTTCTGGTTTAATTTGTTCTAACACCCAATTATTTGTCTTTTTCGCAGCCCATGGTTATTCACTAAATGTACAGTCTGTGTATCTGTGTACACAAAAGTCCCAGCTGGTATCTGTATTGGATTTGAACCGATTTATTTTATATGTGTGCTGTTGTTGTTATTATATGGCAATGCAATAACCATACAAGTCAGAATGACTCACAGGAAACAATAAATGAACAAATAAGCTGGGGACATAACAGAAGAGCCTAACATCAGAAGAGCCTGCTGGTCAAAGGACCATTTGGTCCAGCATCCTGTTCTCACAGTGGCCAACCGGATGCCCATGGGAAGACTGCAAGCAGGACCTGAGAGCAACAATGACCCTCCCCACTTGTGGTTACCAGCAACTGGTATTCAGAGGCATACTATCATTGCTAGTTTAAGCCCCTTAAACTTTAAGGGGGATTCCAATGGGAGGGAATTTGCTACCCCAGTTCCAGAGCTGGCATAGGTCCTAGCCTGATTTGGAGGCATTTGGGGAAAGTAGTAGGGGCTTACAATCCTGTGGGTTTATGCCTCCCTCAGCACACCCTGTTTCTGGCCCCACTGCTGGCAGAGCACCACCGGCAGAACAGCAATGGCGGCAAAATTTTCCGCTACTGCACTGGTGAAGCCTCTAGTGGTGGACCTCCCTCTTTGGCTGTGGACCTCCCTCTCTGCTGGTGGAAAGGAAGGTCCACTCCCCAATAATGTCTGGCCCCTCAGACTTCACTTGGGATGGAGCACAAGACTACTCCCTCTGTGATGGAGAGCTTAGCACCTTTGCAACTGACTTCTCCAACATTTACCAGAGGTGGGCTCCTCCTGCTGGAAGCAGAGACAACGGCTGGCAGAAGCGAAGCTACCTGCAGAGTCCTCCAGCACTGGGATTGTTGTGGCACTTTGGTAACGTCATGTGCATGTTCAAGGATTCAGAGCACTTTTGTCTGAGTTTATAAGCGCTCGGGTGCATCACTCAGCTGCCAGATTCTAAATTGTGATGGCATTGGTTGGGTCATGACTTATTTTAATGGGAAGGCGGGAAATAAACGCCCCAAATCTATGATGTGCTGCTTGCGCTCAGTGTTTGCCAGAGGTGTAGTCATCCAGGGTCTCAGAGGATCTTAGACCCCTTACATTTTTAGGAGCAGAGTCCCAGCAGGGTCCCTATGTCTCTAGCATCCTATGAGCCAACCAACATGAAAGGTGAATGTGTTAAGCCACTGAGAGGAGTCTTCTAACATGTTTCTTTCTCCTTTCCTGCCGACTGGAGCCAATCAGAGTGAAAGGAAGCGAGGCAGCAACTGAGAAGACTCTTCTCAGTAGCTAAAACTCTCCTCTTTCATACTTATTGGTTCTGTTGTTGTGGAAAAGTGCATTAACAAGGATCTCATTCTCAATCCAGCAGCAAAAGGAGGGGGAGGGTATGTGGCTGCGACTAACATGAAGGGACCCTGCGCTTCTGAATTTGCCACTACACTACTGGCGTTTGCTAAGGCAGTGGTGGCAACAGGGCTGGAACAGCTCAGCCCAGCCCAGCCCAGCCCAGTTGGCCCTGCTGAGTAAAGAGTAGAAGCTGTCCTTTCAACCAAGGGCCAGAATCATCTGAAGGCTTAAGAAGGCTGACAAGGCATTCCATTCCAGTGGCTCCACACACACACACACACCCAGGACAGGAGTCTGCAATCCTTAAAGCACCAGTACCTGATCTTGCAGTCTTATGCTCTGGTATGGTTGTGAAGCAGGTCCAAGAGCGACGGGCGAACCATGTCTTCAGGGGAAGATGGTGCAGAAGCCAGCGGAAGGCTCCCTTCCCTACTGAGTAAAGTGATTTGTGAGCAGGGATGGAAAGTTCTGTCAATCTTGGGTCTGTCCGTTTCTCATTTTTTCCAGCCTCACACTCAGTTCTGCAGCATTTGGGTGAGAATGTTTCCTGCTAAGCACATTTTTGTGCGCAGATGCACAGATTTCTGCAAACATTTTCTCCTAATATAAGTTGCACTTTGTATGTTATTTCCACGAATATATTCACTTTTATACACATTTTCCACTTATATGTGCACTTTGGTAAACATTGTTTGCTTGGAGAACCGTACTGCAAAATTCAGACAAGTGCAAATTTGGAAGTATGGCTGTCTTTCGGTTCTTTCGGAAAATGCGAATTTGATAAATCTGGCTGCGAATGCAAACCGAATTGAATTTCTCCACCATCCCTGCTTGTGAGCCATCCGAATCTGAGTCCTCCTCTGGGTGACGTTGGGATGTGGATGCAGCGGATTTGACAAAATCAGCCTTCCCCAAACTAGCTCCTTCCAGATGTTGCAACTCCCAGCATCCGTGGTCATTGGCCACACAGGCTTGGGCTGATGGCGAGTTGCCTCCCAAAATATCTGCAGGACACCCAGCGGCGAAGGCTGCCCCAATACATAAATGAATAGACAAGCCTCTGGAGAGCTGGCAATCCTATATGGATATTCAGAAGAAGAAATGTTAAAGAGAGGACAGGAGGAATGCATGCATTGGAACTGGACCCCACATCTTTTTTTCCTGTGTTAAATTGTTCCCAGAATTTGATACATGGCCCCGGCTGGAATGTAACTTCCCAAACTGATATATCCGAGGCCTCACACGCTAGCTGGGACAAATCAGCGTGTTAATTCTGTGTTAATACTCTCCAAAGGCCTCCTTGTCAGCCTCACAGAGGGATGCATTATCTTCCATTTCAATCACAAGTTTCGTGGTGCATGAGTTGTAAGGCCAGGGTCTCCTCCGGGACGTATTTGCATGTTATCCAAGGTTCTTTGATGTGGATCTTCTGCAACAGACAGCTTGCCTGTATCTCCAGATGTTACCATTTAACGTTCCATGTTTAGACGTTGGGGTTTCCTTGACCTTTGGAGAAAAGCAGCCGGCTGATGCATTGCGCATCACCTGCTTCTGCTTCCCTTTCCCATGCGCTGGAGGAGAAAGGACGCGGGAGGAAGCTGCTTCACCCACAGCTGTTGCAGTCCCAAAAATGAAAGGCTGGGAACACAAAAGTACCCTTGAGAAACTGGGACCATTGGACTAAATAAGCCGGGTGGGTGCAGTACAAAGCATGAAAGGGCCGCGTGGGGTGATGGATGCCAAACTCACAGAAACATCGTCAGAAACTGCCTTACACTGAGTCAGAGCATTGGTTCCTCTAGCTCAATATTGCCTACTCTGATTGGCAGCAGCTCTCCAAGGTTTCAGGCAGGGGCCTCTCCCACCCTCCTCCACATCCTCATTATTGTTATTATAATTATTTAGATTTGTTAGTCACTTGTTACCAAAAAGTCTCCAAGTGACTTACAGCATTGTTAAAAACCATAATAACTATATCGTACCATACAAACAAAGCAGTAAGACAAGCACCCCCACCCCCATACAGCCACAGGGAGCTTTCACAGCACATTCATGACAAAAACAACATCGTCTCAGTCTATCAAATGCCTGGGTAAGTCTTTACCTGGCATCAACAAGATGTTAAGGAAGGCGCCAGGCAGACCTTGCTGGGGAGCACATTCCACAGGCAGGGAGCCACTACCAAGAAGGCCCTCTCCCCTGTCATCACCCTCTGAGCCTCCCTCAGAGGGGGTGTGTGGAGAAGGGCCTCAGAAGAAGATCATGCCCTACCTGGAGGTGCCAGGAAATGAACCTGGGACCTTCTTCGTGCAAATTGGCTGAGGAGTGTGGGCATTCTTTCTTTTAACTTAAAAAGTAATGTTCATGTCACTCACTCCCTGGCACTCTACAGAAAGCCTGGCCCCCTAAGCTGTCACATTTTCTGGAAGGTCCACTGTGGTCCGAGGCATCATGATCAAACATCTTCTCATCAGCATTCCTGCGGGCAAGGGTGTAGAGCCAAAGATCCCAATAAGGATTAAAAATAATAATAACCGAAAGAACATCAGCACCCCTCAGCCACCTTGGAGCATTCATCCTCAAGGTAAGCACTCAACCACCCCCACCAACCCCATTAAAAAACAAACAAGTTTTTCTCACCCCCACAAAAGAGGTAGAAATATGGCAGAGGTTGAAATTTTCCACGGAATTGGTGGGCATTGTTTGATACAGCAGAGTTGGATGGACCAATGGCTTGATTCAGGATAAGCTCTTTAAAGACAGACAGACAGACAGACACCCACACCCACCCGCACCCAGAGAATGAGAGAGAGAGCGAGCAGATCATTTTCCAACTCAGTCCAAGGCTTAGAAAATGTTCCCCCTCTTGGCTTTTTTTTAAAAGGCAAAAAATAAGAAACAAAACATTCAATTTATATATGTAAACATAAAACATAAATATAATTTCATAGCATTGCATAAT
Source organism: Rhineura floridana (assembly GCF_030035675.1). Lineage (NCBI taxonomy): Eukaryota > Metazoa > Chordata > Lepidosauria > Squamata > Rhineuridae > Rhineura > Rhineura floridana. The sequence goes on along the minus strand of NC_084481.1, from coordinate 232,407,698 downwards.
ATCATGCATAAAAATACAAAAAGTCAATTTTAATTTAAGAGTGCTTATACATGTATTATATGTCCTTGGTTACTATTTTATTTTTAAGCAGAATGTCATATTATATTAGTGAAAATAATGCATAAGTTTGGACATTGCCTTGAAATGTCACATTCCGACTCCATTTTTCAATATCCCTCCCAAATAAAATCTTCATAATGTGACCCCCCTTCCTGCCAGCCTTCCCAATATGTTCCCCATCAACCAACCAACCGCTTCCCCAAACACCCTCAGCCTTCCCTTCCTCGGCCAATGGTGGCAGAAGCAAAAGTCAGGCAGAGGACACGGAGGTCCATCCTTTCCCTCTTCTTCTCCATTGCCCTGATGCATTGCACAGCATGCCAGACTTTGGCACTGCAGCCTTCCCAAGGCCAGTTTGGGAAGATGGCAAAATCCCAAGGGAGGGATGGGCAACTCTGTCCATTTTCCAGTCTTAAGGTCAGTTTTCCACATACATTTGCATTTTTTTTTAAAAAAAAAAGTCCTCATGAAAATTCATCAGCATTTTACTGTGCATTTCTCCTAATACACACATTATTGCAAAGCAATGTTCCCTTATACAATGCATTTTCTGCACTAACGTACTGGCAGATTCAGAAGTGCAGGGTGCCTTCATGATAGTCACAGCCATGTCACCTCTGTTTTTTGCTGCTGGGCTGAGAATGAGATCCTTCTTCATGCCTTCTCTCACAAGAACAAATGTCCCTAGGAGCCAATAAGCATGAAAGGGGAGAGTGTTAGCCACTGATAAGAGTCTTCTCAGTGGCTGGGTCACCTCCTTTCACTCTGATTGGTCCCAATCAGCATGAAAGGACAAGGAAGCATGTTAGAAGACTCTTCTCAGTGGCCAGCACACTCCCCTTTCATGTTGATTGGCTTGTAGGATGCTAGAAGCATAGGGACTCCCTGGGACCTGGCTCCAAAAAAAGTAAGGGGTCTAAGACCTCCCCTAAGACCCCAAATGACTACACTACTGATTTTCTGTTATGTTATTTCCACTAATATGTGAATTATTATCAGGGCCGGCACCAGCTTGTTCTGGGCCCCGGCATGCATGCACACAACTACTTGTCTCTCGCAGGGAGGGAGCTTTTTCCACCTACCCATTCGCTGGCTCCGCCTCTCCTGTCTTTCGTGGCTGTGCAGGCTGCTATGCATGCTCGTTGCTGCCATCAACCAAGATGGTGGCCGAGGCTTCAGCCTCTTAGGGAAACCTCACCCGCCATCTTGGTTAATGGCAGTCCTGCGCGCGCAGCCCGCACAGCTGCAAAGACAGGAGAGATGGGTAGGTGGAGCCAGCGAATGGGCGGGCAGAAGAAGCTTCCTCCCTGTGATCCGCAGCAGCTACTCTGCTGCAGATCACGGAAAAGGAGCGCTACTCTTCCCCCACCCTATCGAGAGGCCCCTCAGGGGCCTCTGTGGCTCCAGGGGCCCTTTGCCAGGGCCCAACCTGGCCGCCCATTGGGACCGGCCCTGGTTATTATGTCCCTTTATCCTAGTGTATGCATTTTTGTGAACATTGCTTGGCGGGAGAACTGCACTGCAAAATTCAGAAAAGTGTGGATTTTGAAGGATGTGTTTCGATCCACATATTATTTTGGAAAGAAATTTCTCCCCCATCCCTATCCCAAGGGATGGCATGCCAAGGCAAAAGAGACAGATGGGGCAAAGGGACAGACCTTTCTCTCTTCCCTTCTCATTTTCCCCCACTGCTGGTGCCATCACCATTAGCTGGTCCAGAAAAGGGAAGAGAGGAATGTGTTTGAGGGTGGAGAAGAGTGGCAGCAGGGGGAAAAGCTGGGGATTCATCTTCAGCTCAGATTTCATTCTGAACTGGAGAAGAATTTGGAAGCTTATAAAACCCGCCTCTCACTTTGAGGTGGGCTTTTCTGAGCCCCCAGGCATCCTCTTCCTGGGCACCTCTAGTTCCTTTACGTTTTTTTTTTTTTTTAAAAGAACCTTAAAAGGCGGTGGGAATGACAGTAAATCACATCGTTGAATAACAACTAGGAGCTCTGTGCTATGGAGTGGCTGAACATGTCAGTCAGAAAACCCATGGCTCAAATTTTATACTAGCCATAAACTCGCTCTGTGGGTGCAATTTCTCAGACCCCCACGCCAGTGTAATAATAGGATCTGCCCTGCAGGGCTGATTTGATGCTGGGGGATATAGATAATGATAAAAATAATGATGAAAATGGGACATGGTGCTGATGAGCTGGGGGGCAGGGAAAATGTACTGTTCTACAGCTAAATTCATGCAGTATATGTTAACCAGCTGCCTGATTAATATTGCTGTTTTAAAGTTAAGTGTAAGACACGAAGGATGCCTTTAACAGACCAAACTGCAGCCTGGCTAGGGTTTTGGTTTGCAAAGGCAAAAGAACAAGCAATCCCTAACATTTGCCCCAAAGTACTCCTCTTTTGCAAACAGCATCTTGGGCTCACCCATGACAATATTTGTTTTACCCTAGTCACTGACCTCTCTCCTGGGGAACAAACAGTTCATATTTACCTCTATAGTCAGTGTTAAAAGCAGCCAGCAGGGGGTGCTGTTGGCTTTCAGTCCTCAACCTAAATTTCCTTTTGGGACGGTGGAAAGAAGTAAGACTTTGGATATGTTAATCCATGTCACAGAAAGCAATTATTGCATTTCCTACATTTCTAATGTGTATATAATATGGCAAGGCCAAGCCAGGGCTGTGGGTGGCTGTACTCTAATCCAGTCCTTGAGGCTGTGTCTTCATGACCCATCACAGGGCACGCTTGAGCTTGGGTCAAATGTACATCAGCCCAAATATATTGCTTGATTGCCAGGCAGGAGCCTTTAGCATTTGAACCAAGCCTGGCCGATCCAGAGGCTATATGCAAACCTGCCAACCACAGGGGCAGGTATTGTACGCTCTGTGGCTCAAGAGGCACAGAGACCTCTTCCATGTTGGGATGGGTGAGAAATTCATTTCAGTTTGCATTTCAGACCAGATCTATCAAATCTGCACTTTCCAAAACAATATGAGAATTAAAACACAGCCATCCTTCGAAATTTGCACCTATTCAAATTTTCCAGAATGTTGACAAAAATGCATACAGTAAGGGAAAGGGTGCATAAAAATGCATATATGAGTGGAAATAACATACAAAATGTATTCTATAATGAGAAATTGCTTGCAAAAATGTGTATATTAGTCAAAATGGCCTACAAAAACAGGAATTAGGAGAAATTCACACTATGCTAGAGAATGTTCATGAGGATTTAAAAATAATAATAATCGCAAATTGCTACAGAAATGTTGAGAACTGAATTTCAGACTGGAAAATGAGAAATGGAGAGAACCGAAATTGACAGAGCTTTCCATCCCTGCCCTCAAGAGGGCATGGAGGCCTCCTCCACACATAGTATCCCAGTTAGCTAGTTCATGGAATTAGATCCCAACCTAGTTTCCTAAGGGGAAAGACTGTAACTCAGTGGTAGAGCATCTGCCTTCCATGCAAAAACTCCCAGGTTCTGTCCTTGGCATTTCCAGGCAGGGCTGGGAGAGACTGCCACCTCAAACCCTGGAGAGCTGCTGCCAGTCAGTGTAGACAATACTGAGCTAGATGGACCAGATAAGGCAGTGTCCTCTATTCATGTTAAGGGGACGCTCGTGGGTCACTGTCATAGCACCTGCTTTGCATGCAGGTTGGGCTGGGAATGTCCCCTGTTTGAAACCCCGGAGAATGGCTGCTGTTCAGTGTGTTAGATGATACTGAGTTCGGAGCCTGGAAAAGTTACTTTTTTGAACTGCACCTCCCATCAGCCCAATCCAGTGGCCATGCTGGCTGGGGCTGATGGGAGTTGTAGTTCAAAAAAGTAACTTTTCCAAGCTCTGATTGAGTTAGATGGACCAATGGTCTGACTTGGTGTAACACAGTTTCCTATGTGTGTAACTTCATCCCAGGATGAGATTCCTCCTTCAAGGTTCTGAGTCCCCTGGCAATGGGAAACTTAAAATGAATAGGAGAACGCTGATGAGAACATCTCAAACAGCCAACGTTTACAACTCTGTGACAGATTTTTCAGTTTTGAAATTTGTATTCATATTTCGAATGTGCATTTTAACCCCAAAATCCAACATCTGCATGTATTACACTTGTTCGGACTCCTGACAAGTTTTTGATGCAGAATGCTAACTCAGGGGTTGTAGGGATGGGTGAGAATTTCTGTTCACATTTCAAGCAGAATTTATCAAATTCGCAATTTCCAAAACAATATGAGAACCAAAACACAGCCATCCTTTGAAATTCACATTTATTAGAATTTTGGGATGCAGTTCACCAGCTAAACGATATTTATAAAAATGCAAACATTAGTGAAAAGTGTATATTAAAATTAATATATGAGTGAAAAATAACATGCAAAAAGATATGATGTGATGAGAAATGGCTTGCAAAAATGTGTACCTTTGTCAAAACTGCCTAGAAAAATGTGTTTATTTGGAGAAAATCGGAGTAAAATGGTGGAGAATTTTCATGAAGATTTTTTTAAAAAAATCGCAGATTGTTGCAGAAATGTAGAGAATTGAACATTAGAAGAGTGAGAAACTGAGAGAATCGAAATGGACAGATCTTTCCATCCCTAAGAGGCTGAGCTTATTCTTTGCACATAGCCTTCACTAACTTGGCATCTTCCCAGTGTTGTTGAACTACAACTCCCATATGGCTGCGCTGGCTGGGGCTGATGGGAGCTGTAATCTGAAATAGCTGGAGGGCACCACATTGGGGAAGGCTGACATAGAAGATCCCAGGTCCCGTCCCTGGCATCTCCAGTTAAAGGAACTCAGGTAACAGGTGATGGGAGAGGCCCTTCTGGACATAAGATCTTGCAGAGCTTTGGAAGAAGCTGTGGAATATAAATCTAATGAATAATAAGAGCTAAGGGCAATTAAGTGAGAAGGGAGAGGGCTTGAGGGCAGATGGAGAAAAACTCCCAACAAATGTAACCAGCCTCTGGTACCTGCTCATGTTTGAACCTACTTAGTGGCAGCAAAGGCGGCAAATAAAACGTCCTGTTCCACCTCCATTGCATCCTCAGCTTGCCATCCAGCAGAGCTGTTTAGAGTGGCTATGGGCCTATGAAATACAATAATATCTCAGTTAAGGAATGCTCCAGGAAGGCAGCTCCTTTAAAGGAAGGCTTTTTTAAAGGTGAAACTGAGTAGCTTTGCTTTGCTAGTGCCCTTTGCTTTAAGCTGAAACCGACCAGACTGAGTCTTGGCTTTGCATTAAAGCGATCTTTTGCTTTCTCCCAGGGCTGGGGAGGGAAGGATCCAATAGGATTCAGAGGGAGAGGGGGAGGGGAAAGGGGTGAGTTCCAGGTAGGCACCCTTTAAAGCCCCCGTTGAAGCTGCCCCCACCATCTATGAGCAGATGTAGGAACCTATCCCGATTCTTTCCATGTTATACCTACCTCTGGTATAGGGTTGCCAGACTCAAGGCCTGACACTGATCCTGTATCTTTAGGAGAAGAGAAAGTCAGCCAAGCGCAGGTGTTTTTGTAACACTGTAATGGGAAAAACCACAAGGTGGAATTCTCCCTTCCCCCTGCACAACTTTTAAAGATACAGAAGACCTCGTGGTTGCCAGCAGTGGGCCCAGGACTAAGCCCTGTGGTACCCCACTCATTACTTCCGCCCAGTTTAAGAAGTTTAAGAAGGAACCATTGATAAGCATTCTTGGAGTACGATTCTGGAGCCAACTGTGGATCCACCTGATAGTTGTTCCATCCAGCCCACATTTAGCTAGCTTGCTAATCAGAATATTATAGGGCACTTTGTCAAAAGCTTTGCTGAAGTCGAGATATATTATGTCCACAGCATTCCCACAGTCTACAAGGGAGGTTACCTGATCAAAAAATGAGATAAGATTAGTTTGGCAGGATTTGTTCTTCATAAACCCTTGTTGGCTCCAAGTCATCACTGCATTGTTTTCAAGGTGCTTACAGATTGACTGCTTCATAATCTGCTCCAGAGTTTTTCCAGGGATTGATGTCAGGCTGACTGGTTTGTAGTTCCCTGGTTCCTCCTTTTTGCCCTTTTTGAAGATAGGGACAACATTAGCTCTCCTCCAGTCATCCGGCACTTCACCATTCCTCCATGATTTCACAAATATAATAGACAGCGATTCTGAGAGTTCTTCAGCCAGTTCCTTCAGTACTCTAGGATGCAGTTTATCGGGCCCTGCTGATTTGAATTCGTTCAAAGTATTCCTTGACCGTTTATCAATTTCAAGTTCCAATCCTGCCCCTTTAACTTCATGTTTCCCGGGAGGGTCATAGACTCTTTTTTGGGAGAAGACTGAGCCAAAGCAGGAATTGAGCACTTCTGCCTTTTCTTTGTCATCTGTTGACATTTTGCCATCCTCATTGAGTAGCTGTGCCACCATTTTTTCTCTCTGTCTTTTACTATGGATATACCTGCTTTTTTGTTGCTTTTAGCATCCCTTGCTAACCTCAGCTCATTCTCAGGTTTAACCTTCCTGACACCATCCCTGTAATTCCATGATACCTGCCTGTACTCTTCCTTTGTCGCCTGACCTTCTTTCCACTACCTGTATGTGTCCTTTTTGTTTTCAGGTCTTCTCTAAGCTTTTTGTGAAGCCACACTGGCTTCTTCTTCTGTCTTTCCCCTTTTTTCCTTGTTGGAATTGTTTGCCATTGTCCCTGTAGAATTTCCTCTTTTAGAAAATTCCACACATCTTGGGTTCCTTTTCTCATTAGGGCCACTTGCCATGGAACCTCACTTACCATTGTTCTGAGTTTATTAAAATCAGCTTTCCTGAAGTCCAGGGTGTGCGTATGGCTACTCTCAGCTTTTGTTTCTGTTAAAATCAAGAACTCAAGTATAGTGTGGTCATTTCCCCCCAGAGTTCCTGTAACTGCCACTTCATCCACCAAATCATCTCTGTTGGTTAGAATCAAGTCCAGGATAGCTGCTCCTCTGGTTGCTTCCTCCACTTTCTGTAGGAGAAAATTATCTCCAACACAAGTCAGAAAGAATAGTAAGATTCCAGTCCTCTTAGTTCTGAAGAAAGGACTGACTTAAATAGGAAGCTGCCTTATATCAGGTCAAAATATTGGTCGAGCTAGCTCAGTATAGTCCACACTGACTGGCAGTGACAGGCATCTCTCCCAGCCTTACCTGGAGCTGCCATTGGGGCCTGAACCTGGGATCTTCTGCATTCAAAGCAGCAGCTCTGCCACTATGCTATGGACCTTTTTCAAAACCTATTTTGAGATTGCCATTCACATTTTAATTCTCAGCTTGTTGTTTTATTAACATTTTGCTCTCTGCTTTGGGTATCACCATTTTGGGGGGATACAGCGGGATATAAATCCTAGAATGAATGAATGAATGAATGTGCAGTTACAACAAACCCCCCAAAGTTCTGTACAGCATATCAAGTGAATCAGGAGGACAATGCAGAAGATCTGAGACAGCATCAAGGGTGCATCGAGAGTCCCTGTGCCAAATAAAAACATTTGCATGCACTTCAAACCCACCACAACCCTAATGCATCAAGCAGGCCTGTTCTGAAAGGGCTGCAGAAACATCTGGGATTCCTCTAAGCAGCCCCTGCGTTTGGGAGGGCGCATGAAGCATGTGCTGTGCTAAGCCGAAAACACATCCTCTCGGGGTGTCAGGTTCGCTCTGCAGTCCTCGCCTCCCTCGGAGCGTGCCAGCAACAACGACAACACCTGCAGCTGCAGATGAGTTGCCTCTTGGCAGCTGACAGTTCCAGATGCCAGAGGCGCATGTTATTTTTTCCAGCAAGAACATCTGGGTCTTTCGAGCAGAGTTTCCTGCTGGCACCTGAGACCACTGCTGTCTATTGTGGTGGTCTTGGAGTGGATTGCTGGCACAGAGAGGCCTTGGCTGCCAAGAGGCCATTCTGCGAAGAAACCTGGTTTCCTACAACCCCCGCCCCTTCACTGGAGAGGTGACAACGGGGACCCACCGGCATTTTCCAGGAGGTTCATGTGGAGATGGAACGTTTTGCAGAACACGCTGAATGTTCCCTTCCACCTGGCCCATGACCCTTTCAGAGCAAGTCATGATTTCTAGAAAGAAACCCTTGCTTGTATTTTTATTTGATTTTGCATTATGTTTAAGTTATTCCCATTTCCTGATTGATTTGTTTTACAAACAAATGTTATCCTGTTTTTCTTTTCTGTTTCTTAAAAAAAATAAATCACATCAAATCCTTGCAGCTTGCAACACGTACAAAGATGTGACAAAAACAAAATTTCCAGTCAAGGATCAAAGAAGAATAAAACGCGTCAGTGAAATGAACGGCACACAACAACACACTATTGTTCTAGAATCTGTTCCACACTCTGCAGATCAACAAACTCTTGAGTAGATCCTCAGCAGGGAGGCCTAGCCCAGATCTATATCTACTGCACTTCACAAGTTTTATTTAAAAAAACTGTCAGTTCTAGAGCCGAACTTATGTAGATAAGCAGGCAAGAGGTTGCACTACTGGAGAGAGAGAGCCTCCCCAGTAGTGGTACCCAAATGATAGCCCCCCCTCTAAATTTATCTGTCTGGCCTCTTAGGGTCGCCAGGTCAGAATAATCTCAAACCCTGAAATTTCAGGGGCGAGCTCTAGTGATGTCATAGGGCGGGCCCTCGTGATGTCATTAGGCATGATACATTAAGCATCAATCACAGTTGCTTGGAGCTTACCACTCAAAAAAATATCTCTGATTGGAAACTAAGATAGCAATCTTAGCTAAATGAGAGTGTTTCCAGGACCAGCTGAAGTGATGGGATCATTCCTTCTCACCTGATTAGAGAGCCTGGGAAAGGAACATTTAATCTAGCCTGCTTGCTTCTGGCAAGAAAGCTTTAAGTGCCCTCAAAAAGACAGTGTTGATTTCCTAAATGCAATACCATACCAACCACAACAATATTCCTACGAGTATGGCAGAAAACTCAGCATCTCACAACCAGTCAGGGTTCCTAACGAAAACTAAAAAAAAAATCCTGGCAGCCAGTTAGGCAAGATCACAGAAATCCCCATGTAGCACAACCTGACCCTGGGGCTGCAGTTAGTGCAGAATGCTGTGGCACGATTGCTGACATGAGTGAGACCCTATCAGCACATAGTATTTCTGCTCTGAAATCTGCACTGGTTGTTGATATGCTACCAGGACAAGTTCAAGGTGTGCTTTCCATGTTAATGGTGCCACATAGTAGTAGTTCTGCTATTGTAAGAAATCAGTCCTTTAGTGTGGCAGTGCCTATGCTTTGGAACTCCCTGCTTATTGACGTTAGGCCGGCATCTTCACCTTACTCTTTTTGGCACCTGCTAAAAACATTGTTTAAGTAAGCTACCCAAGCATGTAGAAGTTTTTATTTTTTTATCTGTTTTTAACTCATTGTTGGTTTAACTATTCTGAATATTTTAAAATACCTGTCTTTAATTGTTTTTGCCAATACTATTATTTTAATTCCTTCTGTAAACCACTTTGTGATTTTTTTTTACAATAAAGAGGTATATAAATGTTGTAAATAAAATGCATAAATAAATTTCATAGTCACTGTGACCCTTGAATCTCTTTCCTCTTTTAGGACAAAGGAATCCTCCTTATACCGACTCAGGCCATTTGGTACCATCTAGCTCAGCACTGATGACATGGACTAGCATTGGCTCTCCAGGATTCCAGGCAATAGTCTTTTCCAGAGATTGAACTTTGGATCTTTGCATGCAAAGCATATGTCCTACCACTGAGCTACAGCCTGTTTAAAAAAGTATATTTTTAAATTGTTCTTTTCAATTCACTAATTAATGCACGGCATACCTAGAGCAGATCCATGTCATTCATTTAAAGCACATTTGACATACATTTTATTTATTTATTTTATTGATTATTTGATTTATATCCCGCCCTTCCTCCCAGCAGGAGCCCATTTGAAGCACATGAATCCTACCACAGAATCATGGGAACTGTAGTTTATGAAGGGTAGTGAACTATAACTGTGAGGGGGAAACTACACTTCCCAGGATTCTTTGGGGGAAGTCATATGTTTTAAATGTAAGTTGGATGTGCTTTAAATGTATTGTGTGGATCTACTTAATAAACTTTGCCTGCGTGTAAATAATTTTATTTAATTTTTTAATTTTTTAAAATGGAAATAAGCTACGAAGTTTACTGATTGACCGTGGGCTACTCACCATCTCTCAGCCTAATCTGCCCCTCAGAGTGAAAACAACAGAGGGGGACCATGACCACCCCACAGAATAAGGCCACTTAAAATGTAGAGGAAATAATAATGTCCAACCATAGTGTGAAATCAGAACCAAAGATGGCGGCTTAGGCGAAGGAGCTGGCGTTTGGAGCTCCCGCCATACATTATTATTTTAACATCTGTTAATACTTTTAAATGCCATCTGCGTCTGTATGGGAGTGTGTCGGAGTAAGAGGACAGGTGACTGTGTTTGGCGTTACCCACCTCGCCCCTGCCCTACTAACAGAGGAACAGTGGAGCAGCGAATTGTATCGCGGATGCTAAGAGCGACTGGAGCTGGAAGTGGAAGTGGGAGAGGTAAAATCGAAGCCGGGGACGAGCAAGGTCTTCTACCTCTTTGGTTGGTGCTGTGCTGTGCCTTGCTGCGCCTCCCGCTGCCGCCGTTGCTGTTTCTCGCCGCGGCTTGGGTGGGTGTTGTCTGCGGCCGCCGCTGCCTGCCGTTGCCTGCCGGCGTTTGCCTGCGTTGCTCCGCGCTACCTCCGGTGCTGTGTTCTTTTTTGCGGCCTTTGTTGCTGCCGCCGCGGCATCCTCCGTTGTCGCTGTGTTGTTGTCGGCGCTGTGTTTCCATTGACCGCTGTGACATCGCTGGCTCTGTCGTCGGGCTCTGCTTCTTGCCTCGTAGCCTGGGTCGCCTGTCGCTCGCTAGGGCTGTGGCCGGTCGTTGCTGGCGGGGGGCTTTCTTCCCGCTGTCGTTGCTGGGGCTGGTGTGTCCTTCATCGTGGGCGTGGCTGTACCCTTGCTGCTGCTGCTGTCGCTGCGCTTCTCTCTGCTGTGTTTGTGCTCCATCTATGCCACTGCGGTTTGTGCTTGGCTTGGCGGCCTACGCCTCTTTGTCATCGTTAACATCTGGACTGTTCGAGGGTGGCGTTCCTTGTGGAAAGAAGAGAGGTTCAGAGCTGACGTTTGTGCGCACAGAGTGTGGGACTATGTCTGTTGTGAGAGTGTGAATTGAATGTGTGGGTGTCTGTATGAGTGTATGTTATGAGTGAGTGTGTATTTTTATCTACATGAGTTTTTATTTTTGAGTTTTTATTTTGAGTTTTTTGCATTTATTATTTACAATGTGCCTGGGGAAGAGACTTTTCTATCAAGCGGGGAGACTTGAGGGGGCCCCAATTGCTGTAGTGATGGGCAGAGGGAGGTATGGTGTTATGAGAAGGACGTGCCAGGTAAGGGGAACGCGGCCCAGACATGTAGTGGCTGTGCCATGTTCCGGTCCTTCTCATACCCGCAGGGTTGTTGGTTGTCCTCTCAGCCAACCCTCAGATCTCCAGTTGCTGCTTCTTAATGCCAGATCGGTACAAAATAAAACCTCCCTCGTCCATGATTTGATTATGGACGAGGCAGCCGATCTGGCATGCATAACCGAGACCTGGGTGGGCGAGCAGGGAGGAGTTAGTCTCTCCCAGCTCTGCCCTCCGGGGTATTTGGTCCAGCATCATGGTAGATCTGAGGGTCGGGGAGGTGGGGTTGCTGTGGTCTATAAGAGTTCCATCTCACTCACCAAGCACCATGTCCATGCAATTACTGGTCTGGAGTGTTTGCACCTTGTGTTGGGCCAGAGGGACAGACTGGGAATCCTTTTGGTGTACCGCCCACCTTGCTGCCCAATGGCTTCCCTAACTGAGCTGACGGAAGTGGTCTCGGAGGTATTGTTGAGATCCCCCAGACTATTAGTACTGGGGGATGTCAACATCCATGCCGAGGCTACTTTGTCGGGGGCAGCTCAGGACTTCATGGACGCCATGACAACCATGGGGCTGTCTCAATATGTTAGTGGCCCAACACATACATTGGGGCATACTCTCAACCTCATTTTTGCTACTGGACATGGGGATAGTAATCTGGATGTGGGGAGTCTTACATCTCTCCCTTTGTCATGGTCAGATCACTGCTTGCTGAAGTTTAGACTTTCAGTGGCCTTTTCACTCTGCAAGGGTGGGGGACCTATTAAAATGGTCTGCCCCCGGAGACTAATGAATCCTGAAGGTTTTCAAAGGACTCTGGGGGATTTTCCGGCTGATAGGACTGGTGCTCCTGTTGAAGCCCTGGCTAATCTGTGGAATGCAGAGATGACCCGGGCAGTGGACACGATCGCCCCTGCGCGCCCTCTCCTTTGTAGAGCTCATATAGCTCCTTGGTATACTCCAGAGCTAAGAGCGATGAAACAAGATAGGAGACGGCTTGAGCGGAGTTGGAGACGAACTCCCGACGAATGCAATTATGCGCTGGTCCGTGCTTCTACCAAGCTGTATGTAGGAGCGGTGAGGGCGGCGAAGAAACAACATTTCGCCGCCACTATTAAGTCATCTCTCTTCCACCCAGCGGAGCTTTTTAGAGTCGTCCGAGGGCTACTCTATTCAGGCCCACAGGACATGGCAGATACATCGGTGGCCCGCTGTAATGAGTTTGCTGAGCACTTCCAGCATAAGATCTTACGCATTCGCCGGGACTTAGATTCCCATTTTATGACAGTTAGTCCTAATGAGGTGTCTGGAGCACAGTCTAGTCATGTTTTGTTGGATGAGTTTCAGTCGGTTCAGTTCGAGGACGTGGACAAGGTGCTTGGACAGGTACGTGCAACCACTTCGGTACTGGATCCTTGCCCCTCTTGGCTTATAAAAACTAGCAAGGATGGAACAGCTGGCTGGGCCAAGGAAGTGATAAATGCCTCTTTGCGAGAGGGAGTGGTCCCTGGCTGTCTGAAAGAAGCGGTGGTGAGACCACTCCTGAAAAAACCTTCCTTGGACCCAGAGGACTTTAAAAGCTATAGACCAGTGGCGAATGTTCCATTCTTGGGCAAGATCTTGGAACGAGTGGTTGCTGACCAGCTCCAGGCGCTATTGGATGAAACCGATTATCTAGACCCATTTCAGTCGGGTTTCAGGCCCGGTTTTGGCACCGAGACGGCCTTGGTCGCCCTGTTTGATGACCTATGTCGGGAGAGAGACAGAGGGAGTGTAACTCTGTTGATTCTCCTTGATCTCTCAGCGGCTTTTGATACCATCGACCATGGTATCCTTCTGGAGAGGCTTGTGGAGTTGGGTGTTGGAGGCACTGCTTGGCAGTGGTTCCGCTCCTACTTGGCGGGCCGTCTCCAGAAGATAATACTTGGGGAACATTGTTCGACACTGTGGGCTCTCCAATATGGGGTCCCGCAGGGTTCGGTTTTGTCTCCCATGCTTTTTAACATCTATATGAAGCCGTTGGGTGCGGTCATCTGGAGTTTTGGAGTGCGTTGTCATCAGTACGCTGATGACACGCAGCTCTACTTCTCCTTTTCATCTTCAGGTGAGGCGGTCGATGTGCTGAACCGTTGCCTAGACGCGACAATGGACTGGATGAGAACTAACAAGCTGAGACTCAATCCTGATAAGACTGAGATGCTGCTGGTGCATGGTTTCTCTGGTCAGACGGTGGATACATACCCTGTCCTGGACGGGGTTACACTCCCCCTGAAGGAGCAGGTTCGTAGTCTGGGAGTCGTTTTAGACTCTTCCCTGTCACTTGAGGCTCATGTAGCCTCGGTGGCACGGAATGCGTTCTACCAACTTCGGTTGGTAGCCCAGCTACGTCCCTATCTGAGTAAGGAGGACCTTACATCAGTGGTACATGCTCTGGTAACCTCACGTTTGGACTACTGTAACGCGCTCTATGTAGGGCTACCTCTGAAGATGATTCGGAAGCTACAGCTAGTGCAAAATGCGGCGGCCAGACTGCTAACAAGAACCAAGTGGTCTGAGCATATAACACCTGTTCTGGCCCGCCTGCACTGGCTTCCAATATGCTTCCGGGCTAGATTCAAAGTGTTGGTACTAACCTATAAAGCCTTATACGGCGCAGGACCACAATATCTGCTGGAACGCCTCTCCCGATATGAACCGGCTCGTACACTACGGTCTACTACGAAGGCCCTCCTCCGGGTCCCGACCCACAGGGAGGCCCGGAGGGTAGTAACAAGATCAAGGGCCTTCTCAGTGGTGGCCCCCAAATTGTGGAACAGTCTCCCCGAGGAGGTACGCTTGGCGCCGACACTATTATCCTTTCGGTGCCAAGTTAAGACCTTTCTCTTCTCTGAGGCATTTTAATTTAAGTTAATTTAAGTAAATGTTGTAATTTCATTTTAGATGGTTTTTTATGTATTTGTTATATCAGATCCTGTAATTTTATTGTATATGTTTTTATGTTCACCGCCCAGAGAGCTGCTTGCTAGTCGGGCGGTATATAAGTTTAACAAATAAATAATACTTATCAGGACATAGTATGAAGATATATTTATATAAGCATGACTGTCAAAGATGTTTATTATCTACACAACCTGTAAAGGTATTTATAGTGCAATCCTATGCATGTTTACTCAGAAGCAAATCCCAATGTATTCAGCAGGCTTACTCAAACAGGGAAGCTTGCACAGAACTGCAACCTCAAGTGATAAGAAACGTCGCTCACTCAAAATTCAGAATCATGGCACTTTAAGCTGCTTTCCAACAGTTTTATACTTGTTTTATGGTTATTGCATTTTAAATATATTTATTTCTTGTTGTGAGCTGCCTTAGTTTCCAATAGCAACCCTACCTCACAGGGTTGTTGGAAAGACTCCATACATGCACACATACACTGGAGATGTAAAAATGCATATACCCCATATAATAGTTTATTGTCAAAACCAGCTGGTCATTGCAGAACATTTTTTAAAATAAAAGCAGTATTTGTTTCCTACAAAATAAAAGCAGTGACACATAGGTAATCCCTGCCTATGTGCTTTAAAAAAAAGGATTGGAGGAAAGATTTACAACACAAAAACAATCTATTTCTATGTTCACTCAGAAGTCCAATTGATTTACAGCACAAACCTAACCATATCTACTCAAAAGTAAGTCCTATTGAATTCAGTGGACTTTACTCTCAGTATGGGGGATTTGCATTGCAGCTCCAGTGGACTTTACTCTCAGTATGGGGGATTCACATTGCAGCTTTACTCAGGAAAAACTTCCTAACTGTTAGAGCCATACGACAATGGAACCAATTACCGAGAGAAATAGTGGGCTATCTGACACTGGGGGCATTCAAGAGGCAGCTGGACAGCCATCTGTTGGTAATGCTTTAATTTGGATTCCTGCATTAAGCAGGGGGTTGGACTTGATGGCCTTATAGGCCCCTTCCAACTCTACTATTCTATGACTCCCAGAAAAGCAAGTATAGGATTAAAACTTCATATTGGGAAGGTTCTAAAAACAGGCTATGAATTAGACAAGCAGCCCTCTTCAACATCCCAGGAAAATTCAAACTTGTTTGACTCCTCATAATTGGAAAAGTACAACACATTATAATCATAACCTGCATGTACACTCCTGTTAAATTTCTGTTCAAAAATTATTTGAAAGATAAAATGTATAATATGCTATTTTTGCAAGTAATTTTAAAGACCCTGCATGTAGACTTTTAATATAATCATAACTGAAATTATTTACAGTAAACAATTGTCTATCAAGACCCTGCTGTGATTTTTTGTTCGTCATCTTATTCACACACACAGAGAAAGGGATTTTTGCTACTGCTGAAAGCTATATACTTACTCAATTTATGAGATTTTCAGACAAGCTGGAAAACACAACTGTTTTCTGGCCTTGCAATGGGCTCTAGCTATTGCCTGGAGGTCAACAAATCGCTTGTCAATCACAACCCTAACTTCACTTATTAGGTACAAACATGAAAGGGTGGGGTTAGAGCAGCCAGCTACAAGCTCATTTATCAGAAGTTGTGGGGGTGGCTGGCTCACGTTTTGATGTATATCTCGAGAACCAGACCACCTAGAAACTTAATTATCTTTAAATGAAACTGGAGAGTCCGGAATAAAGGTGACTCACCTGGACACCTGGAGAGTACCCCAAAAATCCGGTGTTAGACCAAGTCTGTCCTGTTCTCTTAGCCTTTTAAAGGCATGGGGACATTGGAGGCTGCTGTCTACTGAGTCAGACCATTGGTCCCTCTAGCTCAATAATGTCTATACTGACTGGCAGTGGCTCTCCTAGGTTTCAGGAGGGGGATGTGTCCCAGATGCCGGGGACTGAAACTGCATTGAACCTTCTGCATGCAAAGCAGGTGCTCTACCAACTGGGCTATGGCTGTTTCCCCAAAAGGCAGGTGATCAGCCTTTGAAGATATTAACTCCCTCTGGATTTTGTGCCTTTAAAAAACAAAACAGGCTCCTCGTTTTCTTTACTGATCTGCTGCTGTTTTTATTGTATTGTTTTATTACAGTGGATTTGTTTTTACCATTTGACTATGTTGTTGTTCTTATGCGCCTCCAAGTTGATTACAACTTATGGCGACCCGATGAATCAGTGACCTCCAAGAGCATCTGTCGTGAACAACCCTGCTCAGATCTTGTAAGTTCAGGTCTGTGGCTTCCTTTATGGAATCAATCCATCTCTTGTTTGGCCTTCCTCTTTTTCTACTCCCTTCTGTTTTTCCCAGCATTACTGTCTTTTCAACTGAATCTTGTCTTCCCATTCTGTGTCCAAAGTATGATAACCTCAGTTTCATCATTTTAGCTTCCAGTGACAGTTCTGGTTTAATTTGTTCTAACACCCAATTATTTGTCTTTTTCGCGGTCCATGGTATGCGCAAAGCTCTCCTCCGACACCACATGTCAAATGAGTTGATTTTTCTCTTATCTACTTTTTTCACTGCCCAACTTTCACATCCATACACAGAGATCGGGAATACCATGGTCTGAATGATCCTGACTTTAGTGTTCAGTGATACATAAGAACATAAGAAGAGCCTGCTGGATCAGGCCAGTGGCCCATCTAGTCCAGCATCCTGTTCTCACAGTGGCCAACCAGGTGCCTGGGGGAAGCCCGCAAGCAGGACCTGAGTGCAAGAACACTCTCCACTCCTGAGGCTTCCGGCAACTGGTTTTCAGAAGCATACTGCCTCTGACTAGGGTGGCAGAGCACAGCCATCATGGCTAGTAGCCATTGATAGCCCTGTCCTCCATGAATTTGTCTAATCTTCTTTTAAAGCCATCCAAGCTGGTGGCCATTACTGCGTCTTGTGGGAGCAAAATCCATAGTTTAACTATGCGCTGAGTAAAGAAGTACTTCCTTTTGTCTGTCCTGAATCTTCCAACATTCAGCTTCTTTGAATGTCCACGAGTTCTAGTATTATGAGAGAGGGAGAAGAACTTTTCTCTATCCACTTTCTCAATGCCATGCATAATTTTATACACTTCTATCATGTCTCCTCTGACCCGCCTTTCCGCTAAACTAAAAAGCCCCAAATGCTGCAACCTTTCCTCGTAAGGGAGTCGCTCCATCCCCTTGATCATTCTGGTTGCCCTCTCCTGAACCTTTTCCAACTCTATAATATCCTTTTTGAGATGAGGCGACCAGAACTGTACACAGTATTCCAAATGCGGCCACACCATAGATTTATACAACGGCATTATGATATCGGCTGCTTTATTTTCAATACCTTTCCTAATCATCCCTAGCATGGAATTTGCCTTTTTCACAGCTGCCGCACACTGGGTCGACATTTTCATCGTGCTGTCCAGTACAACCCCGAGGTCTCTCTCCTGGTCGGTCACCGCCAGTTCAGACCCCATGAGTGTATATGTGAAATTAAGATTTTTTGCTCCAATATGCATAATTTTACACTTGTTTATATTGAATTGCATTTGCCATTTTTCTGCCCATTCACTCAGTTTGGAGAGGTCTTTTTGGAGCTCTTCGCAATCCCTTTTTGTTTTAACAACCCTGAACAATTTAGTGTCATCAGCAAACTTGGCCACTTCACTGCTCACTCCTAATTCTAGGTCATTAATGAACATCTTTGCATTTGAGGACCTTTTCTAGTTCTCTCACAGCTGCCCTTCCCAGTCCTAACCTTCTTCTGATTTCTTGAGTCTCCATTTTGGTTAATGACTGTGCCAACGTATTGATAATCCTTGACAAGTTCAATGTCTTCATTGTCAACTGTAAAGTTACATAAATCTTCTGTTGTCATTACTTTAGTCTTTTTGACGTTCAGCTGTAGTCCTGCTTTTGTGCTTTTCTCTTTAACTTTCATCAGCATTCGTTTCAGATCATTACTGGTTTCTGCTAGTAGTATGGTATTGTCTGCATAAATCTTCTGTAAAAGGGCATGATGGAAATCTATAAAATAACAAAGCCCCCGCCTTACCTTGCAAGGCACTGACATTTTAGGCCCTTTCCTCACATCCCAGATCATTATGCAATCTGAACCAAGTGGGGGCGGCGGCAGGGTGGATTGCCTGGCTGGGGCAGCAGAGTGCACAAAGGGAAGGTACTACAGAAGTGAAACAGCCCCCCCCCAATTTTATACATGCATAGAACAGCCCCAAGAAACGGATTGGGCCTGCTCCTGCTATATCTAATTTGACCTTCCTAAGATTATATAGCTGTACACTTATTTTGTTTTTAAAAGGTAATGTATGCAGAGATAACACCCCCTCCCTCCCGGCACTGGCATTTAAAACTTGCCTGAATAAAAACTTCCTCTGCCATAATGTGTGGGGTGTTTTTTTTTTTAGCTCATCATTGATTTGTGTTTAGTCAACTGTTTGTTCTGCCAGTCTAGATTTTGTCCAGTTTTTGTGGGGTGAGCACTTGTACTATTATGTGGGTTCATTGTTTTGTTGTTTCGTTTTAAACTCTATGTTTTAAAAATATTTTATATTTCTGTAAATTGCCTTTGGGAAGTTTTTGAGAAAGGTGATGCGGAAACGTAATAATAAAGGACTACATTGCTTGCATTGCACTCTGGAAGGTTTCGCTCTATGCTATGAGTGCGGCAGCAGCTAAGGCCCTCTCCGATAGCTCTGTGGGCAGCATTGCAGGCAGTTCTCAAATGAAGAGGTCTCCCCACCCCCATTTATTTCAGTGTCTGCCGTGCCATTTATTAAACAAAAAGCTGTCCTATATTAAAAAAATTTTAAAAATTCCATATATTAAAATTATTTCAAGTGCAATATGGATACAGACTGGGATCATAATCTCTTAAAAGGCTTGCTGAAAAAGGAAGGTCTTAGACAGACATAGGAAAGACTACAGAGATGGCACCTATCTGATATGCAGTGGGAGGGAGTTCCAAAGGGCAGGTGCCTCCACACCAAAGGCCCAATTCCTAGCAATGCCATGGACCTTCTGATGAGACGGTATATGCAGGATGCCCTTTTCTACAGGGTGCAGTTATTGGTTGGATATTGAAGGGGCAAAAGGGGCTTGTAGATACCCTGCTCCCAGGGCCAGGGCCAAAGGGCAGCCAGGTCGGGCACTGGCCAAGGGCCCCTGCGGCCCAGAGGGCCTTGTTAGGGAGGGAAATAGCGCTCCGCTTCCATGATCCACAGGGATGGAGCTTCCAGGCTGCCCACCCATTCACTCACTGCACCTACCTCTCTCCTGCGTTCTGCTGCTGCATGCACTGTGCACATAGGGCCGCCATCAACCAAGATGGCAGCAGAGGCTTATTTAAGGAGCTGATGCTCCTACTGCCATCTTGGTTGATGGCAGGCATGTGCATGCACATAGAGTACCACGCATGCGTGCCATCAACCAAGATGGTGGAAGGGGCATCAGCCCCTTAGAGAAGCCTCCGCCGCCATCTTAGTTGATGGCAGCCCTGCATGCGCAGCACACGCAGCAGCAAAACACAGGAGAGAGGTAGGTGGAACAGGCAGGAGCCGTGCACCCCAGGCAGGCTGGTGCCCAAGGGCCCAGTCATGCCTGGCACTGGACCTGCCTGCTCCTAAGCTGTTTGAGGTCCATAGTGATTCCTAAGATCAAACAAAGGCACCTTCTTAGTTAAAAAAAATGTTTAATGTGCACTTCAGAGAACATTGCGCACATTTTGAGCGGTGACATGCATCTCAGCCTGCCATGCTATTGTGACATCCCTTTTTCCTCACGGATGCATCACGTTCCCAACATCGGCCACTCAGATGTCTCTGGGTGCTCACAGTAACAGGCAGATGATAGCACTGCCTTCCTCATCATTTATCCGCAACAACTGGTATCCAGGCGAAGCGAATGGCAGTTTAATAGACTTCCCTTCCCCATGCTTTGGTCTAATCCTATGGTACTGGGCAGTTGCCGCTGGTACCCATTTGGGACTGGTGAGGCAGAAGGCAGGCAGACAAGCAGGAAGAGGAATCGGACCAATGACAAGCCGAGTCAACTAATTCTACTTTTGCAGCACGGAGGCTACAGAGGAGGGAGCTGGCAGGCAGTGCCACGCCCAATAGTGTGATGGCAGATTCAGAAGTGCAGGGACCCTCCATCATAGTCACAGCCCCTTCCTTTTTGCTGCTGAATGAGATCCTTGTTAATGCCTGATTCCACAACAACAGACATCCCTAGGAGCCAATAAGCATGAAAGGAGACAGTGTTAGCTACCGAAAAGAGTCTTCTCAGTGGCTGACTCACCTCCTTTCACTCCGATTGGCTCCAGTCAGTAGGAATGGACCAGGAAGCATGTTAGAAGACTTTTCTCAGTGGCTAACACACTCCCCTTTCTCACTGATTGGTTCTTATGATGCTGGAGACACTGGGACCCTGTTCCCAAGAAAGGAAAGGATCTAAGACACACACCATGATGATTGCAATGCCTGGCAATGCCTTTGGACAGGCTGTAAGGAAGAAGGCAGGCAGATAGGGGCCAGCTGAGGTTAGTGGGGCAGTGCTCCATTTGCCCCAGTGGAGCAGCCTAGAAAGCCTTAATGGAAATGGACTGCCTTCAAGTCAATCCTGACTTATGGTGACCCTATGAATAGGGATTTCATGGTAAGCGGTATTCAGAGGGGGTTTCCCATTGCCTCCCTCTCAGGCTGAGAGGCAGTGACTGGCCCAAGGTCACCCAGTGAGCTTCATGGCTGTGTGGGGATTCAAACCCTGGTCTCCTAGGTCGTAGTCCAACACCTTAACCACTACACCACAGTGGCAGGAGACCCTTAATGCCCTCACAGAGCTACAATTCCCATAGTTCCCAGGGGAAGATTTATTGTTAAACCACTCTGGAAATTGTAGCCCTCTGAGGAGAATGAAAAAAATGGAAATGGACTGCTTTCAAGTCGATCCCGACTTATGGCGACCCTATGAATAGGGATTTCATGGTAAGCGGTATTCAGAGGGGGTTTACCATTGTCTCCCTCTAAGACTAGTCCTCCCGAGCTGGCTAGGGCCTGCTCAGCTTGCCACAGCTGCACAAGCCAGCCTCTTCCTTGTCTGCAACTGCCAGCTGGGGGGCAACTGGGCTCCTTGGGACTCTGCAGCTTGCCCACAGCTGCACAGGTGACAGGGCACGTAACCCCTGAGCCACTCACTGTGGGGTGATCTTTAGCTGGCCCATGACACCCAGGAGACACAAGCGAGGATTTGAGACAGACTCTGGACTCCCAGCCAGGCTCTCATCCTCACTGGGCTATACCAGCTTCTGGAAAGCCTTAATGGGCCCCACAATATGCTGGTTGAGAAAAGAAGAGCCTGTGCCTCGCTAAATGGTGCAGAAATCCATTTTTCACAACCACATCCTAGAAGCAAGATGTGCCTGTGTGTTTCACATTACTGCAATTAAACTTTTGTCGCTTAATTTCCCCCAGAGCCATCATGTCATTCAAGCCATATTCCTCAACGTTGGAGCTCTCTCTCCCCTCTTAGTTACCAAACAGAACAATACCAGAACAGGAGGGATTAGCAAACAACAAGCCAGAAATGGGGTGGGGGAAACCACCCTTGATTTTACAACTTTCTAAGAAGCTAGAACAAGAGGCTTTATATCACTTTCCTGGCAAAATTGCTGGGACGCCACTTTGTTGATGAGTGAAATGTCTCTTGTCACTTGAGGTGTTTGCTCTGGTTTTGCCATGACAGAACACAGAAAAAGAAACTTAGAATCATAGAATAGTAGAGTTAGAAGGGGCCTATAAGGCCATCAAGTCAGTGCAGGAATCCAAATCAAAGCATTCCCGACAGATGGCTGTCCAGCTGCCTCTTAAACAGAGCTTGGAAATAACCAGTTACAAGTAACGAATTACTTTTTTGAGTAACAAGTGGGTAATTCCTTTACATTTTGATTGTAATAGAGCTAGGGGTAATTTTACTACTTTTGTGGAGTACTTGTAACATTTCCAGAAATACTTTTGGGCATTACTTGGGGGGGGGAGCAGGGAAGTCTTCTGCTCCTCTGATTTGTGGATGAAAATCATGTGCCTCAAACTGGGCTTCTGTGCAGTGTCGCTCTTTTCTCATGCTCTTTGGGTGGGTAGGAGGCGACGAGGGAGGAGGGGGAGAATGAGCAGGGTGGAGTGGAGAAAACAATTATTTTAAAAAATGGATAGTGGTGGTGAAGAATGGAGTAGAGGGGAAAAGCAGCCAGAGGGCAAGAACATGGATAAAGGAGGAGAAGGAGGCAGCAGCAGAATGGAGATAAAGGACTGTGGAGGTGAAAGATGACAACATGTGTGTGTAAGAACATAAGAACATAAGAAGAGCCTGCTGGATCAGGCCAGTGGCCCATCTAGTCCAGCATCCTGTTCTCACAGTGGCCAACCAGGTGCCTGGGGGAAGCCCGCAAGCTTCCGGGAGGTGGTTAAGTGAGAGAGATTATGCTCTGTCTGAGTGGGGGGGAGTTTGCACTTGGTTTGACGTGCAAAGATCTGAATAGCGGCCTCAGCCTCCCTCCCTACCACCCTTACCAGAGGAGAGACCACCATTGCTATCTTATGAATAAAAATAATTATTCTACTACCTCGGTATGTGTTTGTTTATTTTTAATGTTGTTTTAGCTACTTAGATGTGCAGCAGCCAAGGCCAGCACCTTGTAGGGTTTTTTTTTAAAAGTAACTGAAATGTAATTGTAGTGATTACTTTGGAGGAAAAGTAAAGTAATCAGTTACTTTCAGAGCAATTGTAATTGTAACTATAATTACTACTTTTTGGACCATGTAACTGTAACTGTAATTTATTACTTTTTAAAAGTAATCTTCCAAGCTCTGCTTTTGAATGCCTCCAGTGTCAGAGAGCCCACTACCTCTAGGTAGTTGGTTCCATTGTCGTATGGCTCTAACAGTTATGAAATTTTTCCTGATGTCCAGTCGAAATCTGGCTTCCTGTAACTTGAGCCCATTATTCCATGTCCTGCACTCTGGGACGATTGAGAAGAGATCCCAGCCCTCCTCTATGTGACAACCTTTCATGTACTTGAAGAGTGTTATTATATCTCCCCTCAGTCTTCTCCAGGCTAAACATGCCCAGTTCTTTCAGTCTCTCCTCACAGGGCTCTGTTTCCACTCCCCAGGGAAATTCCAGAGCTCTGAGACCATATTAAAAAACTTACCCACCTGTTGAGGGGAGTATTCCCACCCCCCCAAAATATTTATATGTAAAGGGCCACTTCCTACTTAAGCCCCTTCCCCCCCACACACACACAGTGGAGACTGGGGGCTCCAATGTCAGTGGGACAGTGAATCCACTCCAGGTTTTAGTCTGAACTTTCAAGGAGCTGTCCCGGAGTGGATTCAGTGCCCCACTGACATGGGAGCCACTAGTCTCCACTACTATTTCTGAGGGTAAGGATACAGTTGCTTTGCCAGAAGAGACACTCACTGAACTTTCCATGCTGTTTCTAAATGAGGGAAATTCAGCAGTATAACTTGAGGATGTTGAAAGGAAAGTTAAGACGTCTGAGGAAAGAGACCATACTCTTTAGCGCCAGGGAAGCAGAAGTTGTGATTGCACAGGGATCGCATTGTTAGTTTATCGGAGCACACCTGGTTTACACCGGTTGTTCTGAAGAGAAAGAATGTCTGAGACACTTTGTGAGGTTTCTGGGGATCTCTGAGACTGTGGGATGGAAACAAGAAGAAAAATCTGCAGAAATAATGGGACATGTTTTTGAACATCCCTTCCCTTAATCTGAGATTGGAACTGGGCCCTCCTACAATAGGATCATGTGCTCCATCACTAAGCAATAGATCTGACCATACTGACCTGTCTCTCCCAATGGATGGGGCAGGAATTCAATTTTGTTTGCATTTTAATAAGAAACTACCTAATTCACACTTCTCAAACCAGGCTGTGAACCGAAAAATAGACATCCTTTGAAATTTGCTCTTACCTGATGCAGGTCCCCAACCAAACAACAACGCATGTGCCAGGGCATAGTGTGTATAAAAAATAGATATATTAGTGAAAATAACATACAAAAATGCAATATATTGCGGATAATGCTCCACCTATATTGGATCAATTTCAATTATTGCGGCCTGAGGATGTGGACAAGCTTTCTAAAGAAGTGCGGGCACCACCTGCCCCCTTGACCCTTTCCCATCCTGGCTGCTGAGAACTACCCTTAGGAGACTGACTGGGTGGGCCCAGTGGGAGATTAGCACTTCGCTGGTGGAGGGGGAGGTGCCATCTGCCTTGAAGGAGACAGTGGTGGGTCACCTCCTTAGGAAGACCTCCTGGACCCAGAAGTATTAAACAACTATTGCCCAGTGGCAAATGTCCCCCTTTTTGGCAAGGTGCTTGAGAAGGTGGTGGCGATCCAGCTTCAAGCATGCTTGGAGGAAACTGATTACTTGGATCCGCTCCAGTCTGGCATCAGGCCTGGCCATGGCACTGAAACCGCCTTGGTCGCTCTGGTTGATGACATCTATCAGGAGAGAGAGAGAGATGGGGGAATGTGACGCTGCCCAGTCTCCTTGATCTCTCAGTGGCTTTCAAGGAGGTGGGGGTTGGGGACACTGTGCTTCAGTGGCTCCACTCATACCTCCAGGGCCGCTTCCAAAAGGTAGTTATGAAAGGCTACTGTTCAGCACCATCAGAATTATCCCTGTGGTGTTCTGCCGGATTCCATCTTGTCCCCCGTGCTATTTAACATCCATATGAAGCCGCTGGGAACAGGAGATCTGGAGTGAGGAGCCATCAATATGCAGATGACACCCAGCTCTATCTCTCTATTCCATCTGAATAAGGAGAGGCAGTCGAGGAGCTGAACCAGTGCTTGGAGGCAGTGATGGACTGAATGTGAGCCAACAAATTAAGGCTGAATCCTGAAAAGACAGAAGTGTATGTGGCCAGAGTCCTCATGTCCAGGAAGTGGGAAGATGGCCTCTTCTGGATGGGGTTGCTCTCTCCTTGAAGGAGCAGGTCTGCAGCCTGGGGCTACTCCTTGATGCAACACTGTCACTGGAGGTTCAGGTGGCCTCAGTGGCTAGGAGCGCCTTTTTCCAGCTCAGACTGGTTCACCAGCTTCTGACCCTTTTGGACAGAGAAGACTTGGCCACAGTGCTTAGGTAACTTTCAGATTGGATTATTGCAATGCTCTCTACATGGGGTTGCCCTTGAAGACGACTGGGAAACTTCAACTGGTCCAAACAGCAGCAGCCAGATTATTGATGGGGATTCCTTTTAGAACTCATATAACTCCTGTTTTAAAACAGCTGCATTGGTTTTCTGGGCCCAATTCAAGGTGCTCATGTTAGTGTTTAAAGCCCTAAAT
The DNA here is from genome assembly GCF_030035675.1 of Rhineura floridana. Taxonomy (NCBI): domain Eukaryota; kingdom Metazoa; phylum Chordata; class Lepidosauria; order Squamata; family Rhineuridae; genus Rhineura; species Rhineura floridana. The sequence continues at coordinate 232,381,845 of NC_084481.1, read as the reverse complement.
GACTTGGGTCCCAAATTTCTGAAAGACAGCCTCCTTCCCTACTGACCTCTAGGGTGTTGAGATCAGCAGAAGGGGCCCTTTCGGTAGTTGCGCCACCTTCGAAAGGTGGTGCCTAGAAGTGGGCATTCTCTGTGGCAGCCCCTAAGCTGTAGAACTCCCTCCCCACCAAGGTCTGTCTTGCAATTTCATTGCTCAACTTTGGGCAAATGCTGAAAAGATGCACCTCTTTACCCTGGCCTTTGACACATGAGATGCATATGTCTAGGGCCCACCTTATTTTCTGTGATGTTCTTTAGGTTGTTTTAAACTGTTTTTAATTATGTGTTTTAAAATTGTTGTAACCCACCCTGGGACCTCTGGGTGAAGGGTGGGTAAATTCTAACAACAACAACTTGCTTGCAAAAATACATTGGAGAAATTGCATACAAAAATGTGTATGTTAGGAGAGATTCACACTTCAAATGCTGATGGATTTTCATGAGGATTTTTTCCCTCCCAAAATTGCAAATTGCTGCAGAAATGGGGAAAACTGAATTGAGTTGTATGAGTCAACAGCGTTGCCCAGCTCTGTGCCTGCCTTTGTTTCTTTGGAATCATCTGGCTTGCCAGGATGTCCCACAATATCAAACCAGAATGACTGTAAAGGATGGGCTGCAACTGGGAATGGATCATTAAGAGATGCAGCCTTGTCCTCAGGCAGCGAAGGAGTCTGTTCTCTCCTCCTGAAATGCAAAGCATAGGATGAAAGATGTCATGCCTGGAAACTCCAGAGTCTAGAGAGATACATGGACCACATGCAGCATCTTTCAACAAAGAACATGGCTTCCAGCATTGGATAAGCCTTGAAATCCACCCTTTTGGAAACAGGCATCTGTGTACTCACAAGTGGGGGGTGGAAATCTCTCTTTATTGCACAGACATTTCATGCTGTCAAACCAAGAGATGCTTTTTATTTTATTTTTAATCAGTTATAACTGGATGGCTGAGCTATTCTCTTTTGGCACAAAAGTCCACAGCCATCCATTGCTATAATGATCACAATTTATTCCTCCTGAATTAGACTAATTCCTCATGCCCCTTAACTGCAAGTTTCACCATGCTATTTCCATGACTGCTCTTCTGCAAAGGGTTAACATTTATACATCTTTGTGTTCAAAGTATGTTGCATGCATTTATTTGTTACAGTCCTTTCCACAGGCCCGTAATATAGGTGCTGGGGCTAAACTGCAAGCAATGAATGATTAGGTTGCAATGCTTTAAAAAAAAAAAACCCTCACGAAAATTCATCAGCATTTTAGTACATATTTGTCCTAATGTACAATAACTGTGTACAGTTGTGGTCATGTCACTTCAAAAACGATATCATAGAGCTGGAAAAAAAGTTTAGAAAAGGGCAAACAAAATGATCAAGGGAAGGTTCCAACATTTGGGCCTTTTTTGCTTAGAGAAAAGGTGAGTCGGAGAAACTGATTATGAGGTGTATAACATTATGCATGTTGCGGAGAAAATGGATAGAGGAAAGTTTTTCTCCTTCTCTCACAACACTAGAACTTGGGGACATCCAACGAAGCTGACTGTTGGAAGATTCAGGACAGACAAAAGAAAGTACAGTACTTCTTGACACAGTGCAGAGTTAGTGGAATTTGTTCCCACAGGAGGCAGTGATGCCCGTCAACTTGGATGGCTTTAAAACAGGATTATTTATTTATCTGTTGAATTTCTATCCTGCCCTTCCTTGCAAAGGCGCCTGGGGTGGCAAACACAAACAAAACAATTTAACAACAACTAGAAAAACGTACTAAGAACAGTTTAAAACATTCCAAACCACAATTATGATTAGAATAGGGTTGCCATATTCCAGTTCCACAAATCTGGGCAGGCTACTTTGCATATTATGTAAATTATTTGCATATTATTTGCATATGATGCATATTATTTGCATATTAATATTTGAATTGTCCAGTTGTTTTGTTTTTGTGCCTAGGAATTACCGCCAAAAACTGGGGAAAGATGTGAGAAATCTTTTTTTAAAAAACAACATTTTCAGCCTTAAATGCCTAGACTCTAGTTTCCAACACTATGGAGTATTTATTGATTGATTAAGAGGATTTATATCCTGCTGTTCTGCTGTTAAAAACGGAGCTCAGGACAGCTTACAAATATAATAAAAACAATAAAAATACACAATCAATATAAAAACATAATAAAAACACAAAATAGCAACAAACATAAAGTAAGTCAGGGCAGCAGCACGGTTAACCATCACATATGCAATATATTTCAGAGATGTGGTGGGTGGAGAAAAACAAGAAGCCAAAATGTTAGGAAAAGGAGTCTTTCACACCACATGCTCAGTTCTAAATACTGTTGCAGCAAGTTTTACAAGTTCCTCCAGTATTCCACCGGTGCAGGCACTCAGACATTCAAAGTATCTGTATGTTTCTTAGGTTTTATAAAAGCAGAGCTTTGCTTAACTCAAAATTTCTTCTCCCTTTGATCAACCACATCTACACAGGTTCCACCTCCGTACTCAAAATGAAACTGGGCCTGGAAGTGTGCAACTACCCCACACATACCTTGCTAATTAGATTACCAATGCCAGGATGTCTGTCTTATCAACTACTCTCCTGCTCCCCCCCCCCAACCAGGCATCATGAAAGACCCAGTCTTGGGTTCAGAAAGAAAATAAATATCTGGTCCTCTTCAAAGTATTGATAAGCCTCTTGTTTTAATTGAAATAATAATTATAAATTCTTGCTCTTATCACTAATGGGAGTTAATGATCTTGTATATGCTGCTGTTGCTTCTATGGCTGTAACGGAGTGAGGTTAAAGATAAGTGAAATGCAAACAGGAAAAAAACACAGAAGGCAGTAACACTTTCCTAAATGTAATACCATACCAACCACAACAAGATTCCTATGAGTAAGGCAAAAAACTAAGCATCTCACAACCAGTCAGGATTCCTAACCAAAAACCAAAAATACGATAAATGAAGAAATATTTATATAAGCATGACTATCAAATATATTTATTATTTACACAAACTGTAAAGATATTTATAGTGCAATCCTAGGTTTATTTATTCAGAAGCAAGTCCCCGTGTATTCAGCGGGGCCTACTCAAACAGGGACAGAAATGCAACCTCAAGTGATAAGCAACATATGGGATTAGCATTGCTTTTACAAAAGCAAGTATTGGGAAGGTTTTCAAAACACTGCCCAGGATCTGACTCCTGCACACAAGAGGAAAAGAAACTGAAATGTATATACTTACCCAATTTATGAGATTTTCAGATAAACGAGGGGGGGGAACCACCATTTTGTTTTCTAGTCACTGCCTCAGGTCAATGAAACTGAAACAATCCTGGCTTCACTGATTGGCTGCAATGCTGAATGGGCGGGGTTAAAGCTATGAAGTGCTATAGTACTGTATACTGTTTAAAGAAAGATTTAACAGTCGGGGGGGCGGCTGACGTTCTCATGTATATCTCGAGAACCGGACCACCTAGAAACTTAATTTTTTTTTTAATTAACGGTAAGAATCCGGGCCACCTAAAGGGCTAGCCGGTCGCCGGGTGGCATGCAAAGAATCCAGGTAAAACCTGGCTAACCGGGCAATATGGCAACCCTAGATTAGAAGCATTATAAAACACTGTTACAAATATTGCAAACACACAGTCAAAAATATTCTGAAGTACAGCTTTAAAACATTCTGTCCTCAGTGATCGAGGATCAGTCACCTTCAGCCATCAAATGCATAGGTCAGCCTTTCCCAACTAGTGGGCCACCAGATGTTGTTGGACCACAACTCCCATCAGCCTCAGCCAGCATTGCCAATGGTCAGGAAAGATGGGAATTGTGGTCCAACAAAAAGGCTGGCCTAGGTAAACAGGAATGTTTTCACATTCCTCATGAAAACTGGTAGCAATGAAGACAGACACACATCATCGGGGAGGGCATTCCACAAATGGCGAACCACCACTGAAAAGGCCCTCTCATGGGTCAGTGGCAACAGTGGCTTTCGGTGGTGGCACCACCAACAAGGCCTCACCTGTCGATCGAAGGGTCTGAGATGGTTGATACTGAGGAAGGCACTCTTTTAGATACTTGGTTCCCAAGCCATTCGGGGTTTTATATGCTAGAGGGAGCCCCCAGCTGACGAAGCATCAAGGCCCCAGCTGACAAAGCGTCAAAGCGAGTTAAGCAGCAGAGCGAGAAGAGGGTAAGTAGCACCCCTTTATTTCATTATTTAATTGAATTAAAACAGCTCAGAGTAACAAGTAATAAGGGCAGCCTAGGGTCACCCTGAGCTAGGAGCCAAATCCTGAAAGAACCTATATCTTAGGAGACAGATCCTAGGAGAAGGAAGCCTATAGAAAGCTAGTTTTCAACACCACCCTAGCAGGAAAGCTTCAGGGGACACTGTAAACAAGGCTACATTCCAGTCGGAGAGAAGGGGAAAAAGGAAACTCCACCAATACATACAGGGAGAGAGTCAGCTCAGTCTTTGCTAAAAAGGGCAGCTTTAGCCTTCCTGAAACACAACCACAAGCTCTGTTTCCCTAGGTTAAAGAAAGGTCAGGCTGTTCTAGGTGGGAAAACAACAAACAAAAAAGACTCGCTTTGAAGTCACAGCCCCTTGCTTAGATTAAAAGCAGCCAAAAGCTAGTCTAGTTTGTCCAGGCCAGAGTACAAGGCACCACTTAAAACTACAGAGGAACTTGCACTGATAAAAGTGGTTGTTGTCAGCAAATAAAATAAAAATAGAGTAAAAAGCTAGTTAACCTTCCTTAGTACCACTAGTCAAAGTCCTTAAACAGCCCCCCCCCCGCTAAGGAAGGAAGCCTGCCTTCCTACCTTCAAAGGAAGGAAGCCTGAGATAATCCTAAAGAGTTAACCCCCAGCTGATAGTGGAGCCATCAGCCTCAATTAACACATCATTGGCTGGCAGCAGTAGCTGGGAGGGACCAGCCACACATATAAATATGTAACTTGTCCCTCAGGTCTTCCTCCATGCCTGAGGACTGGAAAGTGGCAAATTAACGCCAATCTTCAAAAAGGGATCCAGGGGGGATCCTGGAAATTACAGGCCAGTTAGCGTAACTTCTGTCCCTGGAAAACTGGTAGAAAGTATTATTAAAGCTTGATTAACTAAGCACATAGAAGAACAAGCCTTGCTGAAGCAGAGCCAGCATGGCTTCTGCAAGGGAAAGTCCTGTCTCAGTAACCTATTAGAATTCTTTGAGAGTGTCAACAAGTATATAGATAGAGGTGATCCAGTGGACGTAGTATACTTAGATTTTCAAAAAGCTTTTGACAAGGTACCTCACCAAAGGCTTCTGAGGAAGCTTAGCAGTCATGGCATAAGAGGAGAGGTCCTCTTGTGGATAAGGAATTGGTTGAGAAGCAAAAAGCAGAGAGTAGGAATAAATGGACAGTTCTCCCAATGGAGGGCTGTAGAAAGTGGAGTCCCTCAAGGATCAGTATTGGGACCTGTATTTTCAACTTGTTCATTAATGACCTAGAATTAGGAGTGAGCAGTGATGTGGCCAAGTTTGCTGACGATACTAAATTGTTCAGGGTTGTTAAAACAAAAAGGGATTGTGAAGAGCTCCAAAAAGACCTCTCCAAACTGAGTGAATGGGCTGGGAAATGGCAAATGCAATTCAATATAAACAAGTGTAAAATTATGCATATTGGAGCAAAAAAATTGAATTTCACATATACGCTCATGGGGTCTGAACTGGCGGTGACCGACCAGGAGAGAGACCTCGGGGTTATAGTGGACAGCCCAATGAAAATGTCGACCCAGTGTGCGAAAGCTGTGAAAAAGGCAAATTCCATGCTAGGGATGATTAGGAAAGGTATTGAAAATAAAACAGCCGATATCATAATGCCGTTGTATAAATCTATGGTGTGGCCGCATTTGGAATACCGTGTACAATTCTGGTCGCCTCATCTCAAAAAGGATATTATAGAGTTGGAAAAGGTTCAGAAGAGGGCAACCAGAATGATCAAGGGGATGGAGCGACTCCCTTATGAGGAAAGGTTGCAGCATTTGGGGCTTTTTAGTTTAGAGGAAAGGCGGGTCAGAGGAGACATGATAGAAGTGTATAAAATTATGCATGGCATTGAGAAAGTGGATAGAGAAAAGTTCTTCTCCCTCTCTCATAATACTAGAACTCGTGGACATTCAAAGAAGCTGAATGTTGGAAGATTCAGGACAGACAAAAGGAAGTACTTCTTTACTCAGTGCATAGCTAAACTATGGATTTTGCTCCCACAAGACGCAGTAATGGCCACCAGCTTGGATGGCTTTAAAAGAAGATTAGACAAATTCATGGAGGACAGGGCTATCCATGGCTACTAGCCGTGATGGCTGTGCTGTGCCACCCTAGTCAGAGGCAGCATGCTTCTGAAAACCAGTTGCCGGAAGCCTCAGGAGGGGAGAGTGTTCTTGCACTCGGGTCCTGCTTGCGGGCTTCCCCCAGGCACCTGGTTGGCCACTGTGAGAACAGGATGCTGGACTAGATGGGCCACTGGCCTGATCCAGCAGGCTCTTCTTATGTTCTTATGTACTAACACCTTGAATTGGGCCCAGTAGTTCACTGGCAGCCAGTGTAGTGCTTTCTGGACCAGTGACACATTTGTAGCCAAGGAGCAGCAGGACAGGGAGGATGCCAAATATTTCCTCTGGCCGGGGCTGCTCCTCTGAAACACCCCTCTCTCCACACATGCACACATGCACCACCAGGGTGCACTCATTTCTGCATTCAGTGGTGATTTATTTTTTAAATCTACCTCACCTAGAAGTTTTTTAATTTCTTTTTTTTAATTGCAAATTGAACAATGGTAGGAAAGGAAAAACAATGAAATGAAATAAAGAAAAATATTAAATTTAAAAAAGAAATAATATATGAACACTAATAATAACAAAAATAAACCACCATCAGTTTACATTATGAATAAAATAGTTTAACATGCATCTTAAGCATATAAATTAATATAAACCCTCCAGGTGTCCAAATAGGTATCCACTCGAAATAGACGGCTATATGAAGTATGTTCCGATGTAGCCAGGGTAGTGAGATCCTGCGTAATAGATGGTCCAAGTATAAGTCTTTTATACTCGAACGCATCTCTGCCATCAACTAAGATGGCAGTAGGGACTTCATCCCCTTAGGGAAACCGCGGCTGCCATCTTCATTAAGGGCAATGGTAAAAGACAGGAGAGAGGTAGGTGGGGGGTGTGGGGGTGCGGATTGTGGAAGGGGAGTGGAGGGGCCACTGAAGGCCCCCCTGTAGCTCCAGGGGCCCTCGGGCCAGTGCCCCACCTGGCCACCCTTTAGAACCGGCCCTGATCACCCCCCCATCCCTTGCCTCTGTTGTTGGAGGCTTTTAATTACAGTGAAATAAGAGAAGGGGTGTGTGAGACAGAGATCACCTGCTTCAGAGTCTAAGAACCCTGCTTGCTGTCTCCTGTTCTTGGCATTTTTGAGGAACTGGCTGCTGGTTATATTATTGTTAATATCTGACTGGCATTGGAAAAGGTTCTCAGATCAGGCTTCAGCTTATATATATTTTAACCAACTGATATCGATTGATGTGTTTTAATGTCTGATAGTCCTTCTTTTATGATGAGTTTAAAAGGTTATGATGAGCACTTTATCATAACTGAATTATTTATTTGGATTGTCATATTATCTTTTGAAATGAATTAGCATTACACTCTTACTGTCGTGATTGCTTGATATGCATTTTGGCTGTTGTGTGAGCTGCTTTGGACACAGTTGTATAGAAAAGTGGCATACAAATTGCAATATTAAATAGATATTTCACAATCAAATATGCACTTGTAAATATATTTCCCCTCAAAATATGCATTTATTTTAAAAAGCACATTTTGAGTAAAGAATTGGCATGTAATATTACACTGGGGGGTGGGACCTTACTTAGGCTTGCCATATTGCCTGGTTAGCCAGATTTTACCCAGATTATAGTCCTGCTACCCGGCACCCATTTAGCCCATTAGGTGGCCCAGATTTTCCAGGAGGGCGCTGAGCTGCAGAGACTGGCGAGGAGAAAAGAAGAGAGGTGCACAGGGAGGGCAAGGTGGGCAATGCTCAGGACCGGCACCATCCTGCCCCGAGCCCCAGCACACGCACGCATGCATGCACGCATGCATGTTCCTCCTACCTACCTCTCCCTTGACATAAATGCTGGTCTCGCTGTGGGTGCAACCCTGCCATCAACCAAGATGGCTGCCGAGGCTTCCCTAAGGGGCTGATGCCTCCACCACCATCTTGGTTGACGGCACGCATGTGTGCTATGTGCTCTCATCCCTGCCATCAACCAAGATGGTGGAGGGGCATCAACCCCTTAGGGAAACCTCTGCCACCATCTTGGTTGATGCCAGGGTTGCGCCCACAGCGAGACCAGCATTTATGTCAAGGGAGAGGTAAGTGGAGCATGCAGGAGGGCATTGCGGGCCTCCGCAGTGGGGGTGCCTGGGAGCTCCCTCTCATGATCTGTGGCATGGGTGGGAGCCCTGATTTGTGGGACTGGAATATGGCAACCCTAACCTTACTATCAAAGTATCTTAGTATCATCCCTAACCTTTAGTGTGGCAGCACCTACCCTGTGGAATTCCCTCCCCTTGAATATTAGGCAGATGCCATCTCTGCTATCTTTTCGGCGCCTTTTGAAGACTTTCCTCTTTCAGCAAGCCTTTTAAGTTGAGACCTATCCCAGTCTGTGTCTGTGTTGGAATTGCTTGTTAATATGTTTTCTTTAATAATATGTTTTAACCCTTTTTTTATATATAAAAAATATGTCTTTAAAGCTTTTAAAAAATGTTTGTAATGTTGCTTTGTTTTAATGTATTTTAAGGTCTTTTTATGATGTTTTTAAGTGTTTTTAGCGTTTCTGTTTGCCGCCCTGGGCTCCTGCTGGGAGGAAGGGCAAGATATAAATCAAATAATAAATCAAATAAATAAATAAACCTTACTAGCAAAAGTGCACCTTGTCTTGATCATGGGCATAACAATGTTTTAGAAAATTACAAATAGTTCTGGTGTTTATATATATATATAATAGTTTTATCAATTTTTACCAACACAATTATAACCTAACATTTTCATCTGTGAGATGTAGGAAGATATAGTATGTTTATTTCCATTTAACTCTTCTTAACACAGCTTTTGGGGAAGAGCCTTAGGCCAACACTTTGAGGACTCACTGCCAGTCAAAGTAAACAGGACAAGAAATGGACAAGAAATTTGATTTTGTTTGTATTTTAATGAAAAACTGCCTAATTCATACTTCTCAAATCAATACCCAAACTGAAACACAGGTATACTTCGAAATTCATAATTATCCAAATTTTGCCATGCGCTTCTTTAACCAAAATATTTTTACAAGAATGCATGTATGGAAGAAAAGTGTGCATAAAAACAAATATGTTGGTAAAAATACCATGCAAAATGAATTATATTAGGGAAAATTGCTTGCAACAACGTATACATAAATCAAAACTGCATACAAAAATGTGTTTGTTGGGAGAAAACCACACTAAAATGTGGATTAATTTTCATATTTGAAAAAAAAATAGCAATTGCAGCATGTGGAGAACTGAATCCGAGATGATGAAAGTGAGAACTGGAAAGAAATGGAAATTAGCAGATTCACCCATCCTTAGAAAAGTCTGAGCCTGATGGAACAGTAGCCCAGTGAGTTTCCAGGCTAGTTTTAACCTATAAAGCCTTCACTGGCTTGAGCCTGAGCTATTTGTTGGACCACCTATGTGTGTACCAACCTGCCGGCTCAATGACATCTCAATTGGAGGCCCTCTTGGTGTTTTCACCCCCTACGTCTGTGAGATGGGCTGCCGCCACTAGAAAAGGAACCTTCTCCCTGGTGGCCCCATAGCATGGAAATTTCCTTCCAGCAGATCTGCAATAGGAGGCTACACTTCACGGTTTTCAGAAGTCCTTAAACACCTATTTGTTTTGATTGGCTGTCACTGAGTAACTTTGTCCCGTCTGCTGGATGGTGGTAAGGATACTATGGAGGAGTATTTATTTTTAAGTGTTTACCTTTTTTATTAAGACTGCTTTCTATAGTTGCATTTTTTAAAATGATGTAAGTTGCTTTGGATGGGCTTTGCCTAGAAAAGCAGCATAGGAATATTTCAATTTTTTAAAAAATATTATTTAATTTTGCTGGGCAGAGTCATTCAGTGGAGTGCAAGAAGGAGGGTGCTGAAGCTTGTTCTGTGGGGGAGCTGAATAATGTTTCTGGGTTCTTTTTAGGGATGTCAGCAAGCATTATTTTCTGCCCTGTATTCACCACATGCAGCACTGTTTCTGTTCTGCTGCAGATCATTTTCTGCCCAGAAGTGCATTATTTATCTCCCAGCTGTGGCAAAATTATGTAACTTATACAATTTACTTAGTTCATTATGTAAATTATGTAAATTGTGTTATTACATTATTGCACCCCATTCATTGCAGCACAGAGAAAATGCAATGTAACTGAAGGAGACTGTTGGACTCCATCTTCCATCAGCCTCAGCCAGCAAGCCCAATATTCAGGGATGATGGGATTTGTAGTCCATACGGCTGTGCACCTGATCTGGCCAAAGCCTGGATTATGAGCCAAACTGGCCCAATTCAGGCCAATCCAGACTTTGGCCAGAGTGGGTTGAGCCAGTCTTGGATCGCCCTGGGTTGGGCCCACCCAGAATGAACCAGGGCTGCCAAAATGGGGAGGACAACCAGCAGGAGGGAAGAAGGAGACACTGCGTCTCATCTGGGCTGCCTCCAGGTCCTCTGCATGGCACCAGATCTGCTGTAGGACAGGCAGGTCGATATCACTGGGGAGGGAAATATTGTCTCAGCCCATGTCTCCTCAGCCCAGATCTTGGAAAAGTTACTTTTTTGAGCTACAACTCCCATCAGCCCAATCCAGTGGCCATGCTGGCTGGGACTGATGGGAGTTGTAGTTCAAAAAAGTAACTTTTCCAAGCTCTGACACCACCCCCACATGCCCATGGCATCCCACAGTGACTCGCTTTAGCATGTCTGCCATGCTTCCTGTTGGGGACAGCATGTGTACGAACAGGCAGAGGAGGAAGGCAAGATGGCAACAGAGGCAAGAGCATAGACCCTCCCCATGAAAGAGAGAGGGAACAGGGGAGGAAGCTGCTCTCATACTCCACTCTCTTTCTCTCTGTCCCCCGCCATCGGACAGGGACTGCCCCCTTGCATTTTTCTCCCTGGATATGCCCATTGCCTGCAGCCTGCTGTGACTCCCCTCCCCACAGCCTGCATTTTTAATCAGGGTTTAAATTATCCAGGGCTGTCTGATTAAACATGCAGTTGGGAAGGGGTGAGAAGAAGGAAGAACAGCCTGCGTCTCCTGCTCCCCCTGGCCACACGGCTAATTAAGGTTTAAAGCTCTCATTAAACATGAGGGCTGGCTAGGGTTGCCAGGTCAGAAGCATCCCAAAACCTGAGATTTTAGGGGCGGGCCCAAGTGATGTCATGGGGCGGGCCCAAGTGATGTCATGGGGCGGGCCCAAGTGATGTCATTAAGTATGATACATTCACAGTTGCTTGGAGCGTACAATTAAAAAAAATGTCTGACTGGAAATTAAGCTAGACATCTTAGCTAAAAGATGGAGCCTGGATAGGGAACATTTAATCTAGCCTACTTGCTTTCGGCAAGAAGGGTTTAAGTGCCTTCAGGCCAGGCCAGTCACCAGAAGGCCACTGTAGGAAGAAAGGAGCCTAGTGTTGTGGAGATGTTAGATGGCAGCATTAGGGAGTAAAGATGGATGCCCCTGAAGGCTGCAATTCTAAACACACGTACTAAGGGACTAAGCTCCCATAGTACTCAATAGGACTTACTTCTGAGTACATATAGTTTGGATTGTGCTGTTGGTAAAGCTTGACTAGGGATCCTCTGCAAAGACATCCATCTCCAAGCAGGGTGGGCAACTGAACTGGCGGTGACCGACCAGGAGAGAGACCTCGGGGTTGTAGTGGACAGCACGATGAAAATGTCGACCCAGTGTGCGGCAGCTGTGAAAAAGGCAAATACCATGCTAGCGATAATTAGGAAAGGTATTGAAAATAAAACAGCCGATATCATAATGCCGTTGTATAAATCTATGGTGCGGCCGCATTTGGAATACTGTGTACAGTTCTGGTCACCTCATCTCAAAAAGGATATTATAGAGTTGGAAAAGGTTCAGAAGAGGGCAACCAGAATGATCAAGGGGATGGAGCGACTCCCTTACGAGGAAAGGTTGCAGCATTTGGGGCTTTTTAGTTTAGAGAAAAGGCGGGTCAGAGGAGACATGATAGAAGTGTATAAAATTATGCATGGCATTGAGAAAGTGGATAGAGAAAAGTTCTTCTTCCTCTCTCATAATACTAGTACTCGTGGACATTCAAAGAAGCTGAATGTTGGAAGATTCAGGACAGACAAAAGGAAGTACTTCTTTACTCAGCGCATAGTTAAACTATGGAATTTGCTCCCACAAGATGCAGTAATGGCCACCAGCTTGGACGGCTTTAAAAGAAGATTAGACAAATTCATGGAGGACAGGGCTATCAATGGCTACTAGCCATGATGGCTGTGCTCTGCCACCCTAGTCAGAGGCAGCATGCTTCTGAAAACCAGTTGCCGGAAGCCTCAGGAGGGGAGAGTGTTCTTGCACTCGGGTCCTGCTTGCGGGCTTCCCCCAGGCACCTGGTTGGCCACTGTGAGAACAGGATGCTGGACTAGATGGGCCACTGGCATGATCCAGCAGGCTCTTCTTATGTTCTTATGTTCTTAACCCCCTGCCTGCAGTGCCCTGCCCTTATCTTTTAATGTGGCTGCTCCAAACTTCTTTACAGATTTGACCCTTCACTTCAGAAAGAGGTCTGAGAAATGAGTAAGAGTAAGAAGATTCTCTACCCTTTCTGTCTGCATAGATGCCCTCATCCTTCCCCTGCGCCCAGCAGAAGCTCTGGGCCAGGCGGGACGCAGTGGCATCTCATAGAGGACACCCTCCCCTTTCATGGGGTGTATGATTTGTCCTGGCCCAGAGCAGATTTTGGGATGGGCACCCCCAGTTATTTTTTCCTGTATGTTTTGGTCTGCTTTGAGTTTGCATAGATGCCCTCATCCTTCCCCTGCGCCCAGCAGAAGCTCTGGGCCAGGCGGGACGCAGTGGCATCTCATAGAGGACACCCTCCCCTTTCATGGGGTGTATGATTTGTCCTGGCCCAGAGCAGATTTTGGGATGGGCACCCCCAGTTATTTTTTCCTGTATGTTTTGGTCTGCTTTGAGTTTGCATAGATGCCCTCATCCTTCCCCTGCGCCCAGCAGAAGCTCTGGGCCAGGCGGGACGCAGTGGGATCTCATAGAGGACACCCTTCCCTTTCCTGGGGTATATGATTTGTGCTGTCCCAGAGCAGAGTTTGGGGTGGGCACCCCCAGTTACTTATTTTTTATGATTTTATGACATCATTATGTATTTATGATAATATCAGAAGCCTGATGATTTTGATTGCATAAATGTATTGTTATTCTTGATGGGGAGAGTCCCCCGATCACAGTGATATATCATACAGGGTACCCCAACATGTTAAGTTTGGTTTGAAGTTGCTGTAGTTGTTGACTCTTCTTTTTTAGTGTTTTGAACTTTCAAGCAAATAAAGAACTGGGAACTAGGAACCAACTTCAGCGTCGTATCAGTTGAGTAGATTAAACAGTCGCGGGGCGGTGGCTGACGTTTTGGTGTATATCTCGGGAACCAGACCACCTAGAAAGTTAATTTTTTAAAAAAATTGAAGCTGAGAATCTGGAGATTAAGGGGTGCTAGCCGGAGAGCTGGAGGGCCCCCAAAAAACTGGAGACCCCGGCCAAAAACAGGAAACCTGGTAACTCTAGGGCTGGCCCCCAATTTGCTTCGGGGCTTGGATCTGATTCAGGTCAGCCCCAAATCATCCTGGGTGGGATCGGGGGCCAGATTGGATGGGGGGAGGCGAGGGGCTGTGTACATCCCCAGTAATTCAACAGCATCTGGATTGCTGCCTGATAGATACGACGTGCACCTACAGTAATGGTAATCTGCCATTTGGACTGGTTGTTAAGTAAGAAGGCAGGCAGGTGGGGGATGGCTGAAAGCAGTTTGGTGGGGGCAATGCCTCATTCACCCTAATGGACCAGTGGGAATGGAAGTATGCATCAGTCTGAGCTCCCTCAGTTTCTCACTTTTCCAGTCTTAAAATTGGCTTCCCATGTTTCTACAGCAAGATGCAGATTTTATTTTTTTATTTTTTAAAATCCTCATGAAAATTCTCCGGTATTTTAGTGTGAATTTCTCCTAAGATCGATCGATCGATCGATCTACCTACCTACCTACCTACCTACCTACCTACCACCTACCACCTACCTACCTACCTATCTATCTATCTATCTATCTATCTATCTATCTATCTATCTATCTATCTATCTATCTATCTATCTATGCAGTTTTAACTACTGTACACATTTCTGCAAGCAATTTCTCCTCATCTAATGCATTTTGGTATGTTATTGTCACCAGTAAGTTCATTTTTATGCACACGTTCCCTTAACACATGGATGTTTTTGTAAACGTGGTTGGAGAACGGCATTGCAAAATTCTGACAAGTGCAAACGCTGGCGGATGGGTGTGTTTCGATTCTCATGCTGCTGTGGAAAGTGCGAATTTGATTAATCCGGCTTTAAGTGTGCTCTGGATCAAATCTCTCCTCCATCTCCATAGACCACCTCCGCTGGTTAACGCATGACATTGCTCTGGCACCAGCAAAGCCCCTGGCTGCGTGGCATTTATGTGGCCAAACAGCACGGAAGAGTATGGTGCTTGCTGCTGCTTGCTGCTGCTGCTGACCTCACGCCAAAAGGATTTCACCGTTCCCAGTGGAGGGGTGATTCCGGCAAGTGCTCTGGAAAAGTGGGACAATGGCTTTTGCCAAGTCCTTCATCACTCACATGCAACGCGGCTTCCTTCCTGCTCCGTATAAATGAGTTTCCCATAGCAGATCAAGGGAAAGTATGTCAGTCTGACAACCAAAACAGATACGTATATATAGAGTAGCAAATCCAGCTGGACGGCAAACTCTGGCTCCTTGGAGAGAGTGCACAAAGCTCAGCTGCTTCTGTGTTCCTTTAAGTGAGTTTTCAGATTCTCAAATCAACCTCGGGACAAAGGTGAGAAGGTGAGCTTGTCCCAGGGCTGCCACAAAATGCAACGCGTAAAGCCTACAGAAAAATGGATTGTCCATATAATTAGTCAGTTATCTCATGAGCCCAGCCTGAAGTCCTGCTTAGCTGCCGCTAACAAGATCCAAAGTAAAACAGGCTTCATCCCAGGAATGCCCCTCTGAATTTTCATGTTGCACATTCTCCAGGCACCTGGTTGGCCACTGTGAGAACAGGATGCTGGACTAGATGGGCCACTGGCCTGATCCAGCAGGCTCTTCTTATGTTCTTATGACTCTGGGTGTTCAGATATTTTCCAAGCGACCATCAAATATTTTGACATCTTATATTTGATTTCAGTGTCCATTCCCTTTTAATATTACTTCCCTTTTTACACTGTAAGCTCCTGGGGCCAGAGAACTTGGTTCATATGATTCCTGTTTACTGTGGGATGAATCCAGACTTTGCTTTGCACTGATGGAAAAGGCTCCTTGCATCCACAGAAGACTTATAATCTAGGAGAGGGATGCGGCTGTTGGGGCGGGGCGGGGAGACTCACGTTTATTTATTTATTATTATTATTGTTATTATTTTAAATACCCCAGTCTCAAAGCAGCTATTGGAATTGGGGAGAGCCAGGAACCCCAGAATATGCTCTTTGATGAGACCTTTAAATACAGGGATATTGGCTAAAATACCAGCCAATTGGGGAAAGGTCATGAAGGTCATTAAATTAGCATGAAATAGTTAGGCTGTCTGAAGCAATTAAGAAAAGCTGATAGGAATAGCTGGGTGTTAGAACAAATTAAACCAGAACTATCACTAGAAGCTAAAATGATAAAACTGAGGTTATCATCCTTTGGACACATCATGAGAAGACATGATTCACTAGAAAAGACAATAATGCTTTGAAAAACAGAAGGGAGTAGAAAAAGAGGAAGGCCAAACAAGAGATGGATTGATTCCATCAAGGAAGCCACAGACCTGAACTTACAAGACCTGAACAGGGTGGTTCATGACAGATGCTCTTGGAGCTCGCTGATTCATAGGGTTGCCATAAGTCATAATCGACTTGAAGACACATAACAGCAACGGATAGGAATCTTTAGGCATGAGGTAGAATGCTTAAGAGTGAAAAGGAATAGTGGCAAACATGTTTGTGAAGAAGTGGTAAAATAACATGCAGGAATAGTCAAAACACATTAGGTCAGTAGGACACATGCCAGCTTTAGAATAAACAAGGGACTTGTACAAGCTTGACAAGTCAGGTGGCCAGAACAAGGTAACTGGGAAATTACCCAAGGGGAATCCCTGGGGCAAAGTAGGTTGAGCAAGTTCTGTATAAGTGACCAGGAGTAGTAACGGAGACAGTAGAGAAGTACATACATCACACATAGACAAGAGGGTCTACATCGCAACTACAAATATGCCCCTGGATTCAGCAAGATTCTTTGCCTGTTTATCCAGACCGATCACCTGGACAAAAGGTTTATGCTGGCTGTGGCTGTTTTGTCTATATACCAGGTCAATACTTTGCAGGTATAAAGGTTAAGTGTGAGCATGGAATGTTGCTTAGTAGAACTGGGTTCATATAAGAAGTGAATAAAGCATTGGGCGCTATGCTATCCCATGTTTCTGTTGTCTGCCGAGTGCTTCAAAATAGGGTCCTAGTTGGAAGTGGCAGCTGTAAAATATCCTATTTATAGGTCGGTTCAGCACACTTACCTATATATAAACAATACCCCAATTGGTGAAGTGTAACTTGGCTTACATACAGAATTTAAAACATAAATTAAAAATCTGAAAAGTAAAGCATCAGGACAGCATGAATGATACAAATGCCTCCTGAAATAAGACGGTTTCCCAGGGCCAGCACCAGACTGTAGAAGGCCCGTGGGCACCAGACTGCAGCGGGTCCTTGGCAGCGGCAGCACATCACACTGGCACGCTATGGCAGCAACAAGGGAAAGGGCCCAGCCGGGCCTATTTTAAGCCCATGCCGGCAGGGGGAGGGGTTTTGCCTGGGAGTTTGGCTCCCAGGGTTTGTTGCAGGGTGCATGACCTGATGCTAGCATGGATCACGGAGTAGGACCTACATCTACCGATCCCCACCAGCAGGGGCTGCTCTCAGTCACAGGGGCCCTTGGCCAGTGCCCAACCTGGCTGCCCTTTGGCGCCAGGCCTGCCATTTCCACCTGGCACCTGAAACTTAGCAGGGATGGTACCTGCTTGATTTCCAGTGGGAAGGAGTTCCACAACATTGGGCCCAATTGCTTGGAAAACATGACTTTTTGTTGACATGAGTCATCCTTCTGGTCGGTGCTCCCCCAGATGATCTCAGGAATTGACCTGGGACCAATGGGGTAAGGCACTAAAGCATCTGCTGCCCTACTCTCCCTCCCCTTGAGCCACCACCCACACTGTTCTGGGGGACCATCCCCAACTACAGAGGGAGGAGAATTTTGCTTGGTCTGCATTTGGGATAGAAAACGACCAGGATTAAGTGTCATAGATTTGGTGATTACATTATATGATTTTATTATTTTAAATTGTCCGCTGTTTTTAACCTATATTTTATGGTTTTAATTTTTCTCATAGTTTAATTCTTTTTTAATAATATACTCTGTATGTTTTAATGGTGTTGTTTTTAGTTGTAAGCCGCTCTGAGTCCTATTGGAAAAAGGGCGGGGTAGAAATAAAGTTTATTATTATTATTATTATTATTATTGTTGTTGTTGTTGTTGTTGTTGTTATTTATTTTGCACCTTCTGGACTAATCCAAAGATCAGGACATAATTGTCGGATTTTACACTTCTCTGAATTTTGCAATGAAGTTTTCAAACACTGTACCAAAGCATGTAAAAGAAAACGTGTATTTTAGGATAAAAATAACATTTACAGATGTGTACATTGAGATAAAATACAATCAAGTCGTAGTCAACTTGATGGCACATAACAACAACAACAACAACAAAACAATATCTTCTCATTATGTGTCCAAAGTATGATAACCTCAATTCCATCATTTTAATTTCTAGTGATTGTTATGTGCCTTCAAGTCAATTATGACTTTTGGCGACCCTACGAATCAGCGACCTCCAAGAGCATCTGTCGTGAACCACCCTGTTCAGGTCTTGTAAGTTCAGGTCTGTGGCTTCCTTTAGGGAATCAATCCATCTCTTGTTTGGCCTTCCTCTTTTTCTGCTCCCTTCTGTTTTCCCCAGCATTGTCTTTTCTAGTGAAGCATGTCTTTTCATTATGTGTCCAATATATGATGGCCTCAGTTTCATCAATTTAGATAGATAGATAGAAAGATAGATAGACAGATAGAGCACTTTTTTGTGACAGTACGCACAGTACCTCTATTTTTGCTGCCTGTGGCAGCCATTTTATGCTGGCACCCACAGAACTTTTATCGAGATATGAGTACCAGGACCTCATTTCACCAAAAAAGAACTACACACACACACACACACACACACACAGAGTCATTTGAGTACTGTGAGTGAATCACAATGATGGAAAGTTTAGAAATCAGCAAAACCTCTGCTTCACAAGTCTGTGTTGCATCATCTCTTTGCTGAAGCTGCAGTTTCTGCTAAGCCAATCTTGAGAGAAAGAAAGGGGGCATGCAATAGCCTGCTTTCAGAACATAAATAAAACAGACAAGCTGAAAGGAACATGACATCCCACTCAGGTCTGAGTAAAAATTCATTCCCCTTTGACAGCAAGCACAGTAGTTTTGACTTGGAGACTACTTATATGAACACGTGCAGAACAGAAAGGACAAAGAAAATGCTAAAAGCGAAAGTATTTTTAAAAAAACAGCACAGGAGTAATAAAATTGATTGCTCCAATATATCGCCCCCTCCTCACCTTTCATCTCTCACATCTGCATTTGAACTCATCCAGGTTTTGCATCAAATTCCTGGACAGCTGCCGCAGTTAGCGTGCGGGCTTTCGCGGGAGTGGCTTTGGCCCAGGCAGGCATTTTCATCATGCTCCGTCAAAAAGAAAGGCAAGAGGGTGGCAGGCACTTGTCACGGCAGAAGAGGCTTGCTGGGATGGGGCAGGGAGGCTGCTTCTACTCACTGGGATCCGAGAGTGCTTTTGCCAAGAACTCTAAATTTGTTTCTATGAAACCTTCTTGGTCTTTATAGCTGTGTGACCTTAAAACTGGGTGGAAAGAGGCAACGGAAGTTTGTTTAAATAAAGAGATTCCTAGTAGGGCTGTGCACTGGATCTAGCCAAATCCCAGATCCTGCATCAAATTGGGCTGATTTGGGTTGACCTGGGATTCAGCAGGATCAGGTTAAGGGAGCCCCAGCCTGGATCTGGTCCACCTGGAACAATGCAGGGCTGTCAAAAGGGGGGGACAGTTGGGTAATGGGGAGGGGGGAAGACACACGCACGCACACACACACGAATCTCCTTCTCCACCTCCCCAACCATATATTTAATTAAGGTTTAACCCCCTAATTAAACTGTGCATGACCCCCTGATTATGTTTTCGGCCATGATCTGAGTTGAGCTGGCCAGGGCCAGCCCCAGACATGCCGGGGCCCTTGGGCACAAGCCTGCCCCGGGCCCTGGCGCTCCCCTTCCGCAATTCGTGGCAGGATTGCTGCCGTGGATCGCATGGCGAGAGCTCCAGAGCCCCCGCCATTCCCTTACTTTTTCACACTACCTTTCTCGGCTGTTGCGTGGTTGCGTGCACAGCGCTGCCCTTAACCAAGATGGCGGCTGAGGTTTCCCTAAGGGGCTGAAGCCTCTGCTGCCATCTTGGCACATGGCAGGGATGTGCGCACATGGCTATAAGGAAAAGGGACTTTTTAAGAGTGGCCTCCTTGTCTGCGAAATGGTCTCCCTAAAGAGACTCACTTGGGGCATACTTTAATGTCTTTTCTGCACCAGGCAAATACTTTTGTTGTACTTTTTTAGCAAGTCAGCAATATGCTGATGATATGCGGTTCTATTTCTCCATAGCATCTGAATCAGGAGAGGCTATGAACTCTCTGGATCAGTATCTGAATGCTGTAGCGGACTGGATGAGGGCCAATAAACTGTGCTTGGATCCTGGGAAGATGGAGGCTCTTTAGGTAGGTGGTTCCCGTGTCTGGGAGATAGGCAGGTTACCTCTTCTGGATGGGGTTGCGGTCCCTCTGAAGGACCAGGTCTGTAGCCTAGGGCTACTCCTGCATTCATCTTTGTTGCTAGAGGCCCAAGTATCCTCTGTGGCTAGGAGTGCCTTTTGCCAGCTTTGTCTGGTTCGTGAGCTACAGCTGTTCCTGGACAGGGATAGCCTGACCTTTGTAGTCCAGGCATTGCTAACCTTGTGGCTGGATTACTGCAATGCGCTCTATGTGGGGCTGCCCTTGGCCCTGATTCGGAAGCTCTAGCTGGTGCAAAATGCGGCAGCCAGTTTGCTTATGGGATCACATGGCTGACAACATGTGACACCACTTTTAAAACATCTGCATTGGCTGGTCATCCGTTACTGAGCCAATGCCAAGGTCCTTGTATTAATTTACAAAGCCCTGAACAATTTAGGTACAAGGTATCTTAGGGACCCCCTCGGCCCTTATATCCCAGCTCTATAAATGAGACCATCTACAGGAGCAACTTTGGTAGTCCCCCGAGTTGGCGAGGCTCATTTAATATTGACATGAAATGGAACCTTCATTGTCATCGGCCCAGTTCTCTGGAATGCTCTGCCAACAGAGTTTCAGCAGGAGCCTTCTTTTAACTTTTAAGCACCTGCTGAAAGCCTCTCTGTTCCACCAGGCTTAAGCAGGCAATTGAGAACATGCTTTTTCCCCACAAGAATTGGTTTTTCTTTTTATTGTATTTTTAATGTTTTTTATTCTATGGCTGGTGTTGTTTTAAACATGTTGTAAATCACTTTGATGTTTAAACGAAATAGTGGTATATAAATATTTTTATAAATCAATAACATCTTTTAACACAGATGTAGGGAATCTCTTTTAGCCTGAGAACCACGTTCAGATATTCAAATCAGACTGAGAGGAGGAGTTTGCCCATTACTGTTCCCAAAGTCATCGTTAGCCGTCTGGCTTGTTACCCAGTGACAGTTCTAGTGACAGGTCATAGCTGGAATCCCTGATTGCCTCCTTTGCAAGATCGTGGCAGTGGCGCATAGGTATAAACTGGCCCCGAGAAATTCAGCTTCTGTCAAGAAGCTCTATTCAGCACTGGTTAGGCCTCATCTTGAATACTGCGTCCAGTTCTGGTCTCCACACTTCAAGAAGGTTGCAGACAAACTGGAACAGGTTCAGAGAAGGGCAACAAGGATGATCAGGGGACTGGAAACCAAGCCCTATGAGGAGAGACGGAAAGAATTGGGCATGTTTAGCCTGGAGAAGAGAAGACTGAGGGGAGATAGGATAGCACTCTTCAAGTACATGAAAGGTTGCCACACAGAGGAGGGCCGGGATCTCTTCTCGATCGTCCCAGAGTGCAGGACACGGAATAATGGGCTCAAGTTGCAGGAAGCCAGATTTCGACAGGACATCAGGAAAAACGTCCTAACTGTTAGAGCCATACGACAGTGGAACCAATGACCTAGAGAGGTAGTGGGCTCTCCGACACTGGAGGCATTCAAGAGGCAGCTGGACAGCCATCTGTCGGGGATGCTTTGATTTTGTTGAGCCTCCGCTTCCCCACGAGGGCCAGGGAGGGCGGAGGCACGAGTTCCAGGTTTCCCAGCTGGCAGAGGGCACGGAAGACCAAGGAATTGTTGAGTCTGAACAAGACCTTGGGAGGGGAAGGGAGTTTGACTCTGGGCCAGTTCCCACGGATGGTGCGGCCTCGGAAGCCGAGAATGTGCTGCCCCCCAACAGGTTGGAGGAGCCGTTGGAAGATGTTCCAGAGGGGGCGGTGACTCCTCCTTTGCCAAGCGGTTCCCGGGATGCCTCGTGCACGTCACCGCCCCCTGATCTCAAGCCGGTTGCTAAGGAGACGGTACTTTTGGATGAGCCATTGGAGGCACACACCCCGTCACCCTGCTCTCGACACCGCGAGAAGCGGACAGGAGAGAGGCAGGACTTGCGGAGGAGCCAGAGATTACGATCTAAAACTTTCCCTACTTAAGACTGTCACGCTCTGGATTAAGTTGCTGAGTCAACTTTCTTCACGCGTTGCAGAGCATGTCTAGAGTGCAGTTAGGGACTTCTAGTGAGCTAGCTTAGAGATTTCTATGAAGCCTACTGCTTTTGATGTATCCGTTACTTTAATAAAACAAGATTTAATTGCACCTACATCTCAGCCTCGTCAATCCTGCTCTGAACAGGACAGATTTGGATTCCTGCATTGCGCAGGGGATTGGACTTGACAGCCTTATAGGCCCCTTCCAACTCTACAATTCTATGTTTCTAAGAACTTCTGCCCCATGTGGTGAGCGACTGAATTACAACTGTCAGCCTTCATGAAGAAACTTCCAGACTTACTCCACTCACTGAAGCTGGTGGTTGGATCCTCTGGGCAGGCACAAGTTTCCTCTTCCAGCTGAGCCTTGCTTGAGCAACAAGTTCTATCTGAGCTAGGAAGATGCCTTAGACCACTGTTAGTCTATCTAGCCCAGTATTGTCTGCACTGATTGGCAGTAGCTCTCTGGGGTTTCAGATGGGGGTCTCTCCCAGCCTTACCTGGAGATATTGGGGATTGAAGCTGTGACCTTCTGCATGTAAGGCAGGTGCTCTGCCTCTGAGCTACAACCCTTTCCCTAGGGCAGGGGTGGGAAACCTCCAGCCTGGGGGCCAATCTTGGCCTGCTAGGGATTCCAATTTGGCCCATGAGTCCATTTTTACAACCCACGCTGATCTCCCCATCAGCTGACATCACTCATGACATCAGCTGATGGGTGGGAGGATGGGGTTAAATCCTGCATTGGCCATGCACCCTGTTCCCAACAGAGAATAGGCATGCACAGCCAAGGCAGCAGGATTTAACCCCCACTCACCAGCTGATGATTGAGGGTTTAATCCTGGTCAGATCAGCAGGACTCCATGCAAAGCCCCTTCATTTTATCAGGGGTTTAGGACAGGGTTTGCATTGGCATCTTGCTAAATGAAAGGCTTCCAAACAGCACAGTGCTTCTGTTTAGACCTATGAAAACCAGAGGTTCAAAGAAGAGAGCTGGGCTGCTTGAAGGCCCTTTGGCAGGCTCTCTTACAGACTTTATTTGGCTGTGCATGCCAGTTCCCAGCAGGCCAATGTAGCAGGATTGCTGATAAAATTTCATAAGGACTTTTCATAAGGACTGGTGTTGTGGAAATCTAAAAAACTGAAGACTGGAAAAATGAGAAGCTGAAAGAAGCCGAAATGGACAGATTCATCTATCCATAACTCTGGAAAAAACCTAACTGTTCTGAACGGGGAAGCAGAGGGAGTTTGTGAATGAGACCGAAGCGTCTTTATTGCCATATAGTGTTCTTCTTGGCTGATCTTTGTTCCTGCCATTGTGCATGAAGGAATGGCAAATACATTTATGAATGAGGTCTCAAACCACATTCCTCACTGGCTAGTTTTTGCTCAAAGCCCCTAATGAGATTAAGAACATAAGAAGAGCCTGCTGGATCAGGCCAGTGGCCCATCTAGTCCAGCATCCTGTTCTCACAGCGGCCAACCAGGTGCCTGGGGGAAGCCCGCAAGCAGGACCCAAGGGCAAGAACACTCTCCCCTCCTGAGGCTTCCAGCAACTGGTTTTCAGAAGCATGCTGCCTCTGACTAGGCTGGCAGAGCAAAGCCATCATGGCTAGTAGCCATTGATAGCCCTGTCCTCCATGAATTTGACTAATCTTCTTTTAAAGCCATCCAAGCTGGTGGCCAGATTGTTTTACAAAAGGAAAAAAAGGGGAAAAAACCCTCCATGTAGAGTTTAAAAAAAGGTGGACAAACTGGAGTGAAGCATCATATATAAGCTTATGGTAGATTTCACTTCGTCTGGTGCTCTTGGAGAAAGATTTGGCTCCCCGAGGGTGTTTATAAAGTTGGTTTGACCTGCGGTTTGAGGGCCTCTGAGCTCAAGAGATGAGGGGGAGATTGAGTTTTGCCAGGCAGAGCCAGAGTAGCTCTTTGGTCAATGAAGACTAAAAATAAATGTTTAGAAAGTACTAGAGGAAATGATTCATTCGTTACCAGTTGGTCAGGTATTTAAAAAAGCTCCCTGAACGTTTTCCTAGAAAAGGAGATGTGGGGGGAGAGGGAGAGAGAGAATTGGAAGAGAGGATCAGTGCCTCTCTCTCTCTCTCTCTCTCTCTCTCTCTCCAAACAAACAAACAAACAACTGCAATGTTTATTGCTGAGGAGTAAACAATGTTTACTTTTTTCATTTGGCGGTATGCTGTGCATGTGTGTGTGTACAAGGCCTTCTAACTTAAGTTTCCTACAGCCGGTCTTTCCTCATTTGATTACAACTGCATGAGGGGGAGATCGTGACCCCCACACTTGCGAATTTCACTCCTGCCCTTGTGTCTGTGGAGGGGAGCGTGGTCTATGCCATGGGTAGCCAATTGATGTTCTTGGACGGCAGTGCCCATCACCTTTGGACAATAGCCATGCTGGCTAGGGCTGATGGGCCCAGCAACATATGAGGGCAGGGCTGGTTCTAAAGGGTGGCCAGGTGGGGCACTGGCAGAGGGCCAGTATATATTCGTATACTTGTTTTTAATGTTTTTAATTGTTGTAAACTGCCCAGAGAGCTTTGGCTATGGGACAGTATAATGTTGTTGTTGTTGTTGTTGTTGTTGTTGTTGTTGTTGTTGTTGTTAATGATAATAATAATAATAATAATAATAATAATAATAATAATAATAATAATAATAATAATAATAATAATAATAATAAATCTAGTACTTGATTTTCCAGAGTAAACATACCCAGAGTAAACCACATTGAATTCAGTAGGACTTCTTTTTGAGTAGACATGGTTAGGATTGTGCTGTAAATTGATGGGACATAGGAAAGAAGTGTGTTTGTGTTGTATATCTTTCTCTCCCCCTCCAATCCTATTTTTAAAGCAATTAGGCAGGGCTTACTTAGGTATCACTGTTTTTATTATGTTGGAAACTAATACTGATTTTATTTTTTTAATGTTCCGCAATGATCAACTGGTTTTGACAATAAACTATTATATGGGGTGTACATATTTTTACATCTCCAATGTTTGCGTGTATATGGCAATCTCTCCAACAACCCTGTGAGGTAGGGTTGCAGTCTGGAAACCAATGCAGCTCACAATAAGAAATAAATCCCTTTAAAATCCAATAACCATAAAAACAAATATAAACAGTTGCAAAACAGCTTAAAGTGGCATGATTCGGAATTTTGGGTTGTGTGAATGAAGTTGCTTATCACTTGAGGTTGCAGTTCTGTCCCTGTTTGAGTAAGCCCCACTGAATACACTGGGACTTGCTTCTGAATAAATAAACCTAGGATTGCACTATAAATATCTGTACAGGTTGTGTAAATAATAAATATATTTGATAGTCATGCTTATATAAATATTTCTTCATTTATTGTATTTTTGGTTTTTGGTTAGGAATCCTGACTGGTTGTGAGATGCTTAGTTTTCTGCCTTACTCATAGGAATCTTGTTGTGGTTGGTATGATATTTCATTGAAGAAATCATCACTGTCTTTTCTTCTTTTTCTATTTATATTTGATTTACCTTTATCCTCACTCCCTTTCATCCATAGAAGCAACAACAGTGGTTCCATGAGCTCCACTCAACCTTCTTAAACCCACTGATGATTCACCTTGTTGTTTGTTTCTTGTCCAATAGTGGTAAAAGAGAATTCACATACCGGGCAGCATGGCTGCAATTGTTGTTGTTCCTAAGCTACTGCCTGTGAAGGTAGATGAAATCATGTGTGCTTTCTCTCTGTCGATTATATTCACTGAAATTGGGTTGGCTGATAAAGTGAGTTTATAGCAGCCCACAGGGGAGAGAGAAAAGGTTAGAGAATCTTCTTACTCATTACTCAGACCTCTTTCTGAAGTGAAGGGTCAAATCTGTAAAGAAATTTGGACTTTAAAAGGTAGGGGCAGGGCATTACAGGCAGGGGGTTGCCAACCCTACTTGGATATGGATATCTTTGTAGAGGATCCCTTGTCAAGCTTTACCAACAACGCAATCTAAACCATATCTACTGAGAAGTAAGTCCTATTGAGTTCTATGGGACTTAGTCTCTCAGTAAGTGTGTTTAGAATTGCAGCCTTCAGGGGCATCCATCTTTATTCCTGAGTGCTCCCATCTAACATCTCCACAACACTAGGCTCCTTTCTTCCTACAAGGGCCTTTGGGTGACTGGCCTGGCCTGGCCTGAGGGCACTTGAATCCTTTTTGCCAGAAGCTAATTGGCTAGATTAAATTTTCCCTACCTAGGCTCCATCTTTTAGCTAAGATTTCTATCTTAATTTCCAATCAGATAAATGTTTTTCTATGAATTGTATGCACCAAGCAACTGTGGTTGATGCTTAATGTATCATGCTTAATGACATCACTTGGGCCTGCCCCATGATGTCACTTGGACCCGCCCCATGACATCACTTGGACCCGCCCCATGACATCACTCGGGCCCACCCCCAAGATCTCAGGGTTTGGGATGCTACTGACCTAGCAATCCTATGCACAATTAGGGCTGTAAATCACATGGGGAGCCTATGTGGAGAGCCAGGGTTGTGTAGTGGCTAAAGAGTTAAATGAATTAGGCCCCGAATATCTGAAAGACCACCTCCTTCCCTACAGATCTTCTTGGGTGTTAAGAACAGTAGATGGGCCCTTCTTCGTAGGGATGGAAAGATCTCTCAATTTTGGTTGTCTCAGTTTCTCACTTTTTTAATGTTAAATTCAGTTCTCCACATTTCTGCAGCAATCTGT
Organism: Rhineura floridana; assembly: GCF_030035675.1. Lineage (NCBI taxonomy): Eukaryota > Metazoa > Chordata > Lepidosauria > Squamata > Rhineuridae > Rhineura > Rhineura floridana. The sequence continues at coordinate 232,354,704 of NC_084481.1, read as the reverse complement.
GAATTTTTTTTAAATCCTCATGAAAATTCTCTACTATATTAGTGTGAATTTCTCCAAATAAACACATTTTTGTAGGCAGTTTTGACAAAGGTGCACATTTTTGCAATTCATTTCTCATCACATCTCATCACATCATGCCTCTTTGCATGTTATTTTCACCGCACACTTTCTCCAATGTATGCATTTTTGTAAATGTTGTTTAGCTGGCGAACTGCATCACAACATTCTAATAAATGCAAATTTTAAAGGATGGCTGTGTTTCAATTCTCATATTGTTTTGGAAAGTGTGGATTTGATCAATTTTGCTTGAAATGCGAACTGAATCGAAATTCTCCCCCATCCATACCTCTTGGTAGTTCCACCTTCCACAGAAGCTGAGGGGTGTCCCGAGAGAGGGCATCCTCAGTGGCAGCCCCCAAGTTGTGGCATTCCCTCCTCACTGAGGTACATTTGGCAGCCTCACTGTACAGCTTTAGGCGAATGCTAAAACACACACATCTTTACCCTAGCCTTTGTCAGCTGAGATGTATATTTTTAGGACCCATGTGATTATAAGTTGTTTTAAATTGTGTTTTAAGGTTGCATTTTAAATCGTTGGAACTGCCCTGAAACCCTCAGGATAAAGGGCAGGTAATAAACTAAAACAGCAACAACAGAGGCCTGGGAGACCAGAGTTCAAATCCCCACCCAGCCATAAACTACCCTGCTGCCCTGGGCTCCTGCTGAGATAGGGTTGCCAGGTCAGAAGCATCCCAAAACCTGAGATTTTAGGGGCGGGCCCAAGTGATGTCACAGGGCGGGCCCAAGTGATGTCATTAAGCATGATACATTAAGCATCAATCACAGCTGCTTGGAGCGTACAATTAAAAAAAAAATCTGATTGGAAATTAAGCTAGACATTTTAGCTAAAAGATGGAGCCTGGGTAGGGAACATTTAATCTAGCCTACTTGCTTTCGGCAAGAAGGGTTTAAGTGCCTTTAGGCCAGGCCAGTCACCAGAAGGCCACTGTAGGAAGGGCCTTCCCCTGCGCCCAGCAGAAGCTCTGGGCCAGGCGGGATGCAGTGGCATCTCATAGAGGACACCCTCCCCTTTCATGGGGTGTATGATTTGTCCTGGCCCAGAGCACATTTTGGGATGGGCACCCCCAGTTATTTTTTCCTGTATGTTTTGGTCTGCTTTGAGTTTGCATAGATGCCCTCATCCTTCCCCTGCGCCCAGCAGAAGCTCTGGGACAGGCGGGACGCAGTGGGATCTCATAGAGGACACCCTCCCCTTTCCTGGGGTATATGATTTGTCCTGTCCCAGAGCAGAGTTTGGGGTGGGCACCCCCAGTTACTTATTTTTTATGATTTTATGACATCATTATGTATTTATGATAATATCAGAAGCCTGATGATTTTGATTGCATAAATGTATTGTTATTCTTGATGGGGAGAGTCCACCGATCACAGTGATATATCATACAGGGTACCCCAACATATATTTTGGGGTTCAGAGACATGTTAAATTTGGTTTGACGTTGCTGTAGTTGTCAACTCTTCTTTTTTAGTGTTTTGAACTTTCAAGCAAATAAGGAACTGGGAACTAGGAACCAACTCCAGCGTCGTATCAGTTATATAGGTTAAACAGTCGCGGGGGGGCTGACGTTTTGGTGTATATCTCGGGAACCAGACCACCTAGAAACTTAATTTCTTTTTTAAATTGAAGCTGAGAGTCCGGAGATTAAGGGGTGCTAGCAGGAGAGCTGAAGGCCCCCCCAAAAAACTGGAGACTCCATCTGAAAACCGGAGACCTGGTAATTCTAGGCTGGGAGGAAGGGCAGGATATAAATCAAACAATAAATAAATAAAGCTTACTGGGCCAGTCACCATCTCTCAGCCTAATCTGCCTCACAGGGTTGTTGTGTGGATAAAATTAGGAGGGGAAGAATGATGTATGCCACCTTAAGATCTTTGGAGGAAAAGTGGGCTGTGCATGTAATAAATAAATAACCAGGCTCCCAATATCAGATCTTCACCCCCAACTTATAGATGGCAAAGGGGTGCAATGAGGAGTGGGTAGAGTGAGGCCAGTGAGTGGTAAATGCATGAAATGAGCATGATTGCAGGGGGCTGAATGAGCTAGAGAATGAATGCCACCCAACTTTATTCCTGAGGGTCATGTGGCATTAACAAGCTTGTGGGGTAACCTGCAAGCACAGCAGATGTTCTGCTAGTATGTTATGGTCTTTATGTTCAAATCTCCACTGGGGCATCTGGTTGGCCACAATGAGAAGAACAGGATGCTGGACTAGATGGGCCACTGGCCTGATCCAGTAGCCAGGCTCTTTTTACGTTCCTATTTGTGGTGAGTTGTCAATACTCACACAGAGAAATGCGCTTTGCACATGCTGGAATGGCAGCTTTTATCATTACCTCCTACATTCTGCGGCTGAACCTTGGTGCAGGAAACAGATTCCTCCCCAGAGCGAGCCAGCCCTGGGCTCATATTAAACACCTTTTCCATAGGGCTTATCAGGGGAGTAGAGAGATTATTCTCCTTCAGCAGGATGTACTGATAGAAATTATTCTTTGCTGCACTGTTGCATTTCAAAACAAGGTTCCTGGACCTAGCTGAGCTGTACATTAGGCCCATTGGTATTATCCATCATTCAGGTTTTGAGCAAATAAAAAACAAAAGCCCTATGGTCATGGTGGGTGGTGGGCCTTCTCAGAAAACTTGTTACACTGAGAGGTTTGCAGACAACCGCCAAATCCATCAGGACTCTCCGCTCAACTTGTAATACCCCTCAGCTCTCTTAATAGATTTACCATCCCAACCTCTACAAGGTACAGGAGGAATACAAGGACTCTGCTTTTCTTGAGTGAGAAGTCCAGTTGACCCAAAACTTTGTTGAAGCTGCTTTTTATCCATGGAAACGAACTGCTCCTTTACCCCAAATAACCATGCATTTATTTGTTATTTGCTCTTGCTTTAGATTTGTGGCCTGTTTTTCAAGTTCTCACTCAAACTGGGCACTTGAAGTAGCTTACAATAATGCACAAATAGAAAGGATATCCTCTTCATCCAATTTTCTGGGGTTAAAAACCTACCCCAGGAGCAGTGTTCATTGTGCACTTTACGCATAAGTAGACCTACAGGGTAGTCTTTCCAGGAATTTTTGTCACAAATCGTCACCCGTACAATGTCCCCAAATTTCAGCCAGTTACCACTGTTTCCTTCTGGAAACAAAAAACCACCTGGGGCATAAAATGTCCCAGAAATGCATTGAATTTGCCATTGTTCTTCTGGTTCTCTGTCAACTGAGTTTAAAGCCTCAAACCTGTTCCTTATTTGATCTTTATATTCTTCTGGGATGTTATTTAAATTGTATTTTGGCATTATGATTGCTTTGTTGTTCTTCTTTAGCTTTACTCTGATTTTCGATACAACCAGTTCATGATCTGTACCATAGTCTGCTCCTGGTCTTGTTTTCACAAAAAGTATGGAACTTCTCCATCTTCTGCTACCGATTATATAATCAATTTGATTCCTAAATTGACCATTTGGTGATGTCCACGTGTACAGTCGTCTTTTCGGTTGCTCAAAATATGTGTTTGCAAGAAACAAATTATTGGCTTCGCAGAATTCACAAAGTCTTTCTCCTGCTTCATTTCTGTCTCCTAAGCCCCATTTCCCCACAATTCCTAGTTCTTCTCTGTTCCCTACTTTGCATTCCAGTCCCCCATGATTATCAGCACATCTTGTTTTGGTGTGTGATCAATTTCTTCCTGTACTTCTGTGTAAAATCTCTCCAATTCCTCTTCTTCTGCGTTTGCCATCGGAGCATAGACTTGGATGATGGTTATGTTGATAGGTTTCCCGTTTAATCTCATTGATGTCACTCGCTCAGACCTTGCGTTGTAGCTCCTGATTGCTTTTGCTACATCACTTCTCACTATTAAAGCAACCCCATTCCTTCTGAACTTCTCATTTCCTGCATAAAATATTTTGTAGTTGCCCGATTGAAAATGTCCCATTCCAGTCCATTTTAATTCACTCACGCCAAGTATTGTAATGTTGATACGTTCCATTTCTTGCTTGACAATTTCTAACTTTCCCTGGTTCATGCTTCTCACGTTCCATGTTCCTATTGTGTGCGTTGTACAACTCTGGACTCACCTTTCTCATCTGTGCGCATCAGCCTCTGGGCTTCCTTTCGGCTTTAACCCAGCTGCGTCATTAGTCACAGCGCTACTCGTACTTGTCCTTTGTTCTTCCCCAGTAGCTCGGTGACTGCCTTCTGACCTGGGGGTCTCATCTTCCAGCACTATCTCGTGTTGCATTTTGGATACTCTGTTCATAGGGTTTTTGTGGTAAGAGATATTCAGAGGTGGTTTACGATTGCCTTCCTCTGAGTTTGGATGCATCTTAGTCTGGTGTCTCAGCTTTGACCCTTCCACCATGGGTGCCCCTGCTAGGAGTCTAGCCTCTTGGTCTAGACTCCTGACGGCATTGCTCTCAACTTCTTCAACAATCTCAACCGATTGATATTAATATTGATATTTTGAAAGAAAATGTTTATAAATTGAAATATTGATTTAATATTAATATTAATATTTTAGACATGGTGTTGTTGTTTTTTAAAAAAAATCAATTTCTGAAAATAGCTGTGGAAAATCATTACATAAAAATTTGATCAACAATGACAGCAAATAAGTTAATTATTAGAAAATTTGGTACCAAATCCAAAATGGGCAGAATTCTAGCCCATCCCTTGTCCTTATTCATTATTGTGAAACCGGTTTAAGATACTGCTGGTGGCAGTGTGCCCCTAAATACCACTTGCTAGGAATTGCTGCTGCATGCAAGTCCTGCTTGTGGGCTTCATATAGGGGGATAAAATGGGCTCAGACCAAATACTCTTAAAATATGCATAGGATTGCTGAAATGGCTTATAGAGTCTCTTTATTTCAATGTATGTATCTTGCTAAAGAGTAAAAAATGGTTTGTCTGCCCCCCCCTTTCTGAGTAAAGCAGTAAATTATCTACAAAAGCCTATCGAAGAAGGTGGAGATATAAGGTCTGGGAAGGTAGTCAGTGCTTTGTTATCTTTAAGTAGCCAGCGTGCCATTGATAGTGTTCCATTATTTGGGTATGCTGAGGGAAACGTAGCTGTTAAAACCACCGGAGAGGCACACCTGGTCAAATTAACTAGTTGTTGACAGCTAGTCACACTTGCTCTCTCTGGCAGATGGCATAGAGAGATGGCATGGCCAGGCAGCACAGCTAATAAAACCACGAGAACCTCTCCTTTGATAAGAAATTGTATAAAACACCAAGTTCAATTGAACTCAAATACCCATCTCCTCTGGAATGGGTCGAAGAGGTCTGCAGGAATAATAATTCCATCTGTGTCATCTGATGGGTGAGATGTATTTCCATGTGTGCTGTACCTTTGGCTCTGTAACAAGACTTTGAGTTTTAACTCAGTTCTGTCATCTGAAAAATGGAAATGGACTGCCTTCAAGTCAATTTATTTATGGCGACCCTATGAATAGGGTTTTCATGGTAAGCAGTATTCAGAGGGGGTTTACCATTGCCTCCTTCTGAGGCTGAGAGGCAGTGACTGGCCCAAGGTCACCTAGTGAGCTTCATGGCTGTGTGAGGATTCGAACCCTGGTCTCCCAGGTCATAGTTGTACCTTCAAGGTTTTATACTTTGATGTTAAATGAACGAATTGTTTGTATTCTTATTTTCTGTTTCTGCTATGCTGGCTAAAGCCAGTTAGAATGCATCTTATTAGTTGTAGTATGCAAGATATTAATAAATAGCATATACTACAAAGATTATTCTGATGTCTGAAGTCTGACTCCCAAATAGAAAATACCTGGTATCTCCCAAGAAGAAAATTTCAAATTATCCGCCCACTGTTAGTTGACTGCTGTTGAAACCTGTGAGCTTAGGCAGGGCCAGCCCCAGGCATGCCAGGGCCTTGGGCACAAGGCTGCCCCGGCCCCGGCACTCCCCTTCTGTGATTCACAGCAGGATCGCTGCCACGCATCTCAGGACAGGAGCTTCGGAGCCCCACTATTCCCTCACTCAACCTACCTTTCTCGGCTGTTTTATGGATATGTGCACAGCGCATGCAGCGCACATAGCGCTGCCCTTAACCAAGATGGCGCCTGAGGTTTCCCTAAGGGGCTGAAGCCTCTGCTGCCATCTTGGCTGATGGCAGGGATATGCACACATAGGGAAACCTCGGCTGCCACTTTGGTTAAGGGCAGCGCTGCACACGCCGCACATACAGCTGCACAACTGAGAAAACTAGGTTTTGCGAGGGAATGGCAGGGACTCCGAAGCTCCTGCCGTGTAGAAGGGGAGCAGAGGGCCCTCGGCCAGGACCCCACCTGGCCACCCTTTTGAGCCGGCCCTGAGTTTAGGTGAACTAAAGTTCAACATACAAGGACTCTGAGTAGATACGGATGACGGGAGAAAGCAAGAACCCTCAACCCTGTGAGTCCACATGAAAGAGGGCCAGCCCTGCTGGTATCAGGCATCTAGTTAGCCACTGTGAGAACAGGATGCTGGACTCCAGGGCTCTCCTGATGTTCTTCTGCAGAATCTGTCCTAATTGTCCCTTAACAACGCTTTCCAAAGGAGCTGAATGCTGGAAGATTCAGGGCAGACGAAAAAAAAGTGCTTCTTCACATAGTACATAGTTAAACTGTGGAATTCATTCCCACAAGAGGCAGCGATGGCTACCAACTTGGAAGGCTTTAGAAGAGGATGAGATGAATTCATGGAGGGTAAGGCTATCAGTGGCTACTGGCCACGATGGCTGTGTTCTCTCTCCACGGTCACAGGGCCTTTGATTATGAGTTACTGGGAACCACAAATGGGGTGGTGCTGTTGTATTTAGTGTCTGCTTGTGGGCTTTCCACAGGGACGTCTGGTGGGCCACTGTGGGAACAGGATGCTGGACTAGATGGGCCACTGGCCTGATCTAGCAGAGCTCTTCTCATGTTCTTATAGGAAGTAATTCATAAATTAAACAAACAAACAAAATTATTATTATTATTATTATTATTATTATTTGATGTATATCCCGTCCTTCCTCCCAGCAGGAGCCCAGGGCGGCAAACAAAAGCACTAAAAACATTAAAACATCACAAAAGCAAACTTTAAAAGACATTAAAACAAAACATCTTCAAAAACGTTACTTAAAAAAGCCATCAAGATATCTTCTAAGATTAAAAATATTTTAAAAAAGAAAGTTTAAGAACATACTAAAAAGCAGATGCAGACTGGGATAAATAAAATACATACAGAGAAGGTGCCAGCTCCTTTTGGGGTTATCAGTCCAACCCCAGACAGTCATGAAATGCGGTGCAGAATGTCTTTTGGTGGGCCTGGGCAACTTCACAGGGGTGTGTTAGGCCTTCAAACCCTCCAAGTCCAACTTTTGCACCATAGATGAAACAGAAGGGCAAGTGAGTCACTGGTCAGCCCCCAGAGGCAACTGGCCACTTTATGTGCCTTGGTGGTAACAGGTTGTGTAGCTTGCACTCTGGATAGCACAGGCAGCAGAAACTTACATATAAATAAGTCCTCAGGAGGACCGGCACGGGTGTGTGTGTGTGATTGAAGTCAGCATATTCTAAGGTGAATAATGTATGACTATTTACTATTTTGGTGGTAGTGGAGAGGGAATTTCCCTTCAGGCCATGTTGGCTGACATTCTGGGCAGGAGGTGGGTGTACTGGCTGTGGTTTAAGCCTTGAAGGGCCAGAGACCAGTTATCGAGAGGTCTTTTAGCCAAGGACAAGAATAATTTTATTTAATTCTCTCTATTTTCTTTGATAGCTATCAAGTTCTCATCTATCTATCTGTCTGTCTGTCTGTCTGTCTATATGTTATTCTTCTCTTTTGTTTTAGATTTTGTCCTCCCCCCCCCTTTTTAAAAAAAAAAAACACTGAGGTTAATTCTGCATTAATCTTCCCCTCACTGGGAGGAGATTTTGATTCCATTTTGCCTACTAACTTATTATTGTTAGATATTTTCTTTTTTTTAATCACCTCAGATATTCTTATACTTAAGCCACATTGATGCATTCCTCTTCTGATGATGATGATGACTACATAAGAAGGACTGAACCTGAGGAATCCCAGGTGATAATTTTTTGGATTTTTTTTTTGGACATATTTATGCCCTGCTTGCGACACACATTCGATATGTGAATGTTGCATTCATTTTTATTTTTTACTTTTATGTCCAAGGCAAATTCAATTCAGGAGTATTTGAAAGAAAGAAAGAAAAAGGAGTGGGTTGTCTGAAGTACAAGCAGAGCTTGGAAAAGTTACTTTTTTGAACTACAACTCCCATCAACACCAGCTAGCATGGCCACTGGATTGGGTTGATGGGAGTTGTAGTTCAAAAAAGTAACTTTTCCAAGCTCTGCAAGGCAACTCCCTAAGGCATTTTACAGCCCAAGGGCCACATTCCCATCTAGGCAACTTTCGAGGGCCACATAGTAATGGTGGGGGCGGGTCAGAGGCAGAACTGGGTGGAGCAACAAGTGCAATTTCTCCTTTGTGGAGTAGGCTACTTTCTACCCACACTCACTCTCCCGCTCTCTGTCCTCCCTCCAGGCAAGCATGAAGCATCATCAGACTTCAAGGGAACATTGCAGCTGGAGGGTGTGAAGTAGGGCCGGTGAGGGGGGGTGGCCTGGGTAGAGTTCCAAGGGCCATATACAGAGGACTGGAGGGCCACATTTGGCCCCTTGGGGCCAGAGGTTTCTCACGCCTTCCTTAAGGGGAAAGGACAAATCAGCCCCCCATCCTGAGGCTACCATTTGCCCAGAGAGGTGCAATCCTCTGCTGTCGTTTTCTGCGAGTTGTTTGGTGGGGCGAGAGGTTGCCTCTTTCCCTTCGTCCCCAGAGAGCCTCGCGACTCTGACCCGGTGAGCTCTTCCAAGGCCCTGCTGTCAAAACGAGCCCAGCCAATGAGCTCTGAACAAACGCGCCAGCGAGATAATGGATGAAAGGCGTGTGAGATGGATGAGGTGCTGGCAGGAAACGTGGTCAGATGTGTTTAAAACCAGGAGAGACATTCTGTTAAGGAGGTTTTTCCCCCCCTTCTTTTCTTAAAGGGGGAACTTGACACTTGGTGCTTAGAAAACTTTATCTTCCCTTTTTAGGAGACAGTGCGTCAACGACAGGAACTGCTGACCTGCTGCCAAACGCTACATTTGAGGCTTGTCCAGGTGGCACTAATTTAAAGGGTCCGACATGCTCTTTCTGAACAACACACATTCACCCGCACACCCCCACACACCTGCAGTTCAGATGTTTCGTGAGCTACGGAGCATAGAACAGGGGTCCTCCATCTTTTTGAGCCCACGGGCATGTGTGGAGATCTAAGAAACTGTTGTTGGCACAACAAAATACACATTTCACAGAAGAAATAAGTGGTGATGCGCAGAAAGCCCTTTCCCCCCAAACAACAGGCAAAGCACCTACCCACACCCCGAAATCAGTAAAACAGAGACAAAAAAAAGCAGGCCTCCCCCCCCCAAATAATTAAAGCAACCCCCAACAAAACAACCTCTCAAAATCCAGAAAACTCACGTTTCTTAAATATGCATAAATAAATGGGGGGGGGAGGGAGACTTGGTGGACATGAAGGGGGGGAGTGTCTGAGGGCTATCACTGTGGTTCTCATGGGTGCCGCATGGGGACCCCAGTCATAGAGCTATTCGGGAGCCCACTTCTGTGTTGGGGATCAGCATGAGGCTATTTCAGGCTGCGCTGTGATGGGGCTGTACTAGAAGCAGGCAAAGAAGCAGTGATCTGAACAGCCGCTTGCTCACTCCACAAGTTGGGATCGTGCCCCGGGATCCAGTTGGCCTCTACTGGCATTATACCACAGAAATCACCAGCTGGGAGCACTGAGACAAAATGTTTATGGAGGACACGGATGTTAAGGAACGCATGTTGCTCAGGTCATGTCACTCAGAGGAATCTAGGTGTGTGACACTTACCCCTTCGGCATGGAGTTGCCATGAAGTGCTGAATGCCAGCCAGCCTGGAACTCATCCTTTCATGGGTGCCTCTCTTACAGGCAGCTTCCTATTAGTTAGACCAGTGGCCCTTTTTGCTCAGTAGTGCCTCAACCGACTGGCAGGGGCTACCTGGAAGGGCTATCTAAGTCCACCAAGATTACCTTAGCAAATGTAGTCACTTCTAGAGCCTTAGAAAGTGCTAATATTGTCAGGACAGTCTCCAGAAGGAGAAAACTCAAGGAAAAATAGCTCAAATCAGAGTTGTTGTTAGCCTATCGGTGAAACCGGTGGTTTATCGGCTCTCACCCAGTAGTGTAGTGGCAAATTCAGAAGTGCAGGGTCCCTTCATGATAGTCACGGCCATGACCCCTTTCCCACTTTCACTCGTCTCCCTTGCTCTGCAGGTCATCTCGCAAGTCCACAGTCCACTACAACAGATGTCTGCAGGAGCCAATCGGCTTGAAAGGAAGGCTGTGTGTTAGCTACTGAGAAGAGTCTTCTCAGTGGCCGGCTCACCTCCTTTCATTCTGATTGGCTCCAATCAGCATAAAAAGAAAATGACTCTTTTCAGTGGGTACCATGCTGCCTTTTCATGCTGATTGGCTCATACGTAGGGACCTGGCTGGGACCCTGCTCCCCAAAAATAATAGGTCTATGATCCTCCATGTCTCCTGATGACTGATTGAGCAGCTGACAGGGTACAGCAGGACCAAAGGCAGATGACATGGTCTAAGACAGACAGGTCTGGTGATCAGCGGCAGGCAAGGCAAGGAAAAATAATTAAAAGTTTTCTCGCAGACCAGTGGCTGTGAACTACCATTCTCAGAGTGGTTTAAGAATCAATCATCTTCCCCAGGAAGTTTGGAAATTGTAGCTCTGTGAGGGGAATAGGGGTCTCCTAACAACTCTCAGCACCCTTTACAAACCGCCGTTCCTGTGATTCTTTGGGGGGAAGCCCTGACTGTTTAAAGTGGTATGATACTTCTGTAAATGTATAGTGCAGAGTGTCGGACTAGGGGCCTTGGAGATCTAGGTTCAAATCTCCACTCAACAGGGACAGTGAGAACTTTGATTCAGTTCACATTTTAAGCTGAATTTATTAAATGTGCACTTCCAGAACAACATGAGAACCAAAACACAGCCATCCTTCGAAATTTGCATTTATTTGAATTACGCAATGCCATTCTCCAAGCAATGTTTACAAGAATGCATGCTTTAGGGGAAAGTGTGCATAAAAATGACTATATGACTGAAAATAGTGTGCAAAAATGCATTATATGTCAAGAAATGGCTTCCAAGATGGGTATGTTAGTCAAAACAGCCTACAAAAATGTGTTTATTAGGAGGAATTTGCCTAGAATGCTGGAGAACTTTCATGAGGATTTTTTTTTTTTAATTGCAAATTGTTGCAGAAATGTGAAGAACTGAATATAAGACTGGAAAAAGGAGAAACTGAACCACAGTTGACAGATCTTTCCATCCCTACCGCTCAGCCACGGAAGCTCACTGGGCGGCCTTGGATAAGGTATTCTCCCTCAGCGAACCTAACTCATAGGGTTCTTGTGAGGGTGAAATGGATAGACGGAGAACCACATATGCCACTACCAGCCCCTTAAATGTGCAATAAGTAAAATAACAAAACATTAAAGGCCAGACATGGGCAAACGCAACTTGCACAGAACATTTCTGGGCCAACTGTTAATTGTTAATCCCCTGGGGGTGTTTCAGCAGCTACTATGAGTGCCAGCGTGGTGTAGTGGTTAATCCAACACGGATTATGACCTGGGAGACCAGGGTTCGAATCCCCACATAGCCGTGAAGCTCACTAGGTGACCTTGGGCCAGTCACTGCCTCTCAGCCTCATGAAAACCCTACTCATAGGGTCGCCATAAGTCGGGATCAACTTGAAGGCAGTACATTTACGTTTTAGCAATGATGGCAATGGTCTCCCTCCGCTGTTGGAGGCTGTATATCCTTGAATGCCAGCTGCTGAGAATTCCAGGCAGAGAGAGTTGCTGTGGAACTCAGGTCCTGCTTGGGCGTCCCACAAGAGGCATCTGGTTGGCCTTTATGAGGAGAGGACATTGGACTAGATGCCCCGCCTTTGGCCTGATCCAGAAGACAGGCTCTTCTTCTGTTCTGAAAGGACACAATTTATTAATGAAATAAACAAAGAATAAATATTGATTATCTGTTTTATTTATTAGATTTATATCCCGCCCTTCCTCCCAGGAGGCTCGTTTTGGGTTTCCATGTCCCCCAAAAGCAGCCCGCTTTGGGAACTCCCCCTGAAGCGAACTCTCTTCCCATCTTGGCTTAGGCTGGAAAGGAGATTACCTCGTTAACAGGGCAAGCGGAGTGCCCGGGTGACAATCTATATATCTGTGGTGCAACTTCACTGCTGGGGTGGTGGTCAGGCGTTCAAGGGACCGAGAGCACATGTGGTACCATTTCTCCCTCTTATTCAGAACTTGCAGGCCTAAATGAATAACAGTTCCCACAAGGCCCCTGGAGGCCTCTACATAACAAGAGAGCTGCTCTTTTTGGGTGTGTGTGTATGTGTGTGTGTCTGTGTGAAACGCAAGCCAGAAAAAGGCTCTCCAGGAGAGATACACTTGACTCCTGACCTTTTTTCAAAGGCACCTGTGTCAGCTATTAAACCCCAGCAACAGCAATTATCCACTTTCAACATGAAGTGTTTAGACCTCGGACCCCATTAATGGAGCTTAGTGTGTAGGCGTGTCGATGCAGACTTCCTGGTGGGCTGGCCCGGGCGGTTGGGGGGGGGGAGAGAGACAGAGAGAGATGGCTTGACACAGTCGAAATGGGGCAAGAGATGAATCGGCTTCTCCTTCCTGACGGCTTCAGACAAAAGACGCTTTTGAGCCACCTGGTCTGTGTCTCCTGCACCTGCGTCAAGAATGGGGAGTGGGGGACGACACAGGGGGCTTTGTACTCTCTCGCCTTGATCCTTTTGTTTGCAGGTATCTGTCGACAGTCACCCTGGGTCACTAAATCGCCCTTCAGAGAGAAAGAGACAAAAGCTGTGAGGACTGAAAATGGATAATTCTCCCCGATACGTCCCCCCACCCGGCCGCCTGCCATGAAGTAATAGCCCTTTCTGTAGTAGTGTGTGGATTTATTTATTTGGGGGTGGGGAGAGGCGTGGAGGTGGACAGCAGAAGAAAGGAGGGATCTCATTTAGTCTGGATTCTGCCCTTTGCAGCTGAGGAAATCCTCACGAGATTCTGCATCTGCTGATATAATCAAGTAGAATAGTCAGGAGACTCAGGACAACAAAGGCTTCTCTGGCCCTCCTGTCATTCATAGGGTTGCCTGGACTGCCTCTCAAGTTCTTAACAGCATTACAATTTGTCTGTGCAGTTTGCTCAGGCACCCATGCGCATCCGCACCACCACACAAAGAGGGTGGCTGTAAGCCCTGCTGTGCAGGGGACAGTCCTCTATTTGTAGGTCTACTAAAAGACAGCCCTCTGTTTGAAGGTCTCCTCAATCTGAAGGGCTGATGGGCCCAAGTCCAATTTAAGGTTCCAGTTCAGTGGAACCCCCCTTCCCCACATAGGTACGGAGGAGAAATTTGATTTAGCTCTCATTTAAAGCCAAATCAATCAAATTCACACTTTCCAAAATAAAATGAGAACTGGCAGACAGCCTTCAAAGTTTGCACTTGTTTGGATTTTGCAATGCAGTTCTCCAATGAAGCAATGTTGACAAAAATATTTATATTAGGGTAAAGTGTGCGTATAAATGCATATATTAGTGAAAATAATGTACAAAATGCATTATTTTTGGAGAAATTGATGGCAAAAATGTGTATTTTACAATGCCTCTCTCCAACCAAGCAATGTTTACAGAAATGCATGCAATAAATGTGCATAAAATGAATATGCTCTGCTCTATGGTTGGAGGTAGCATGCTTCTGAATACAGAGCTTGGAAAAGTTACTTTTTTGAACTACAACTCCCATCAGCCCAATCCAGTGGCCATGCTGGCTGGGGCTGATAATAAAATAATAATAATCAATTTTATTTTTCAGTCGCCTATCTGTCCGGGTTAGGGACACTCTAGGCGACATACAACAAAATAAAACAGTGCATATATATATCAACAACAATCAAATTAAGCTAAAAACCATCCTTCAGTTCATATAGCGTAGAATTAATCTATCCCAATCTTGTATGCCTGCCTGAATAGCCAGGTCTTTAAGGCTCGGCGAAAGCTTGACAAGGAGGGAGCATGTCGGAGATCAAGAGGGAGAGAGTTCCAGAGGCAGTTGTAGTTCAAAAAAGTAACTTTTCCAAGCTCTGTCTGAATATCACTTTCTGGAAACCACAGGAAGAGCTGTTGTTCTTAGGTCTTGCTTGTAAGCTTCCCGCGTGAGCATTTCATTGGCCACTGTGAGAAGAGGGCCACTGGCCAGCTCTAAGAGGGCTATTCTTATGTTCATTCATGCAAGTGTTTTCAGTGTCCAAACTATGTCATCTTCATCAAAATGATGTCCCATATCCATCCTCTCTGATTTAATCCAGATTTACCATTTTCATGGGTTTTTAAAAAAATTATTTATTGGATTTTCTGTGGAAACAATAATTCTGTAGCCACAGACTTAATTTCCCTGGGACACAATGCATAAGACATTCTGGCCACAGCTCATTGTAGAGTGGCTGGGAGATGGCTGCCATATTTTTGATGACAGTGGCCATGTGTGTGTGTGTTTTCACCCACGGTGCACCAGAAGGTCAGTTTGCACCTCTCCACAGGCATCACAACAGCATGGTCCTGATCTTTGCTCAGAACATTCTATTGATTTATTTTTTATTTACATACATATACACACACACACACACACCCCAACCTTTGGTCAAAAAGGCTCTCAGAGTGGCTTACAAAAATCGGTACTCAGGCTCACCATCCAAAAAGATGTGGCACACAAAGAAAAAGGAATGGGGAGGGTGGAGGGGAAAGGAAGCTCAAACACAGATAGGGATGGACGAGAATTCTGCTGAGTTTGGATTTAACACCGGATGTTTCCATGGTCTATGTATTCTCCATCTTTGCAGAGTGATACTGTTTGCTCCGAGCAACAGGTTACCACTAACACCAGATTTTATCCCTCAGATTTATCATTCTTTTCCCTCAAATGTATTGTTACTCACAGCACAGCTCCATTTTTGGAGAGCCTACCATCTCCCTAGGTAACTGGTTCCATTGTCGTACTGGTCTAACAGTTAAGAAGTTTTTCTGATGTTCAGTTGAAATCTGGCTTCCTATAACTTGACACCATTATTCCGTGTCCTGCACTCTGGGACAATCAAGAAGAGATCCTGCCCCTCCTTTGTTTAGCAACCTTTCAAGTACTTGAAGAGTGCGATCGTATCTCCCCTCAGTCTTCTCTTCTCCAGGCTAAACAGGCCCAGTTCTTTCAGTCTCTCCTCATAGGGCTTGGTTTCCAGTCCCCTGATCATCCTTGTTGCCCTCCTCTGAACCCGTTCCAGTTTGTCTGCATCCTCCTTGAAGTGCAGAGACCAGAACTGGACACAGTACTCAAGATGAGGCCTAACCAGTGCTGAATAGAGGGGAACTAATACTTCACACAATTTGGAAACAATATTTCTGTTAATGCAGCCTAAAATAGCATTTGCCTTTTTTGCAGCCACATTGCCCAAGATCCTTCTCGCATGTAGTATTGCTGAGCCAAGTATCCCCCATCTTATAACTGTGCACTTGGTTTCTTTTTCCTGGGTGTAGAACTTTGCACTTATCCCTGTTAAATTTCATTCTGTTGTTTTCAGCCCAGTGCTCCATCCTAGCGAAATCCCTTTGAATTTTGTTTCTTTCTTCCAAGGTATTAGCTATCTCTCCCAATTTTGTATCATCTACAAATTTGATGAGCATTTCCTGCACATCCAAGTCATTAATAAAAATGTTGGAGCACTGGACCCAGGACTAAGCCCTGTGGTACCCCACTTATTACCTCCCTCCAGTTTGAGAAGGAGCCATTGATAAACATTTGTTGAGTACAATTCTGGAGCCAACTATGGATCCATGCAATAGTTGTTCCATCCAGCCCACATTTAGCTAGCTTGCTAATCAGAGTATCATGGGGCATTTTGTCAAAAGCTTTGCTGAAGTCGAGATATATTATGTCCACAGCATTCCCACAATCTATCAGGGAGGTTATCCTATCAAAAAGTGAGATAAAATTAATCTGGCAGGATTTGTTCTTGATATATCCATGCTAGTAATCACTGTATTGTTTTCAAAGTGCTTACAGATTGACTGCTTTCCCCAGCGATCAATGTCAGGCTGACTGGTCTGTAATTCCCAGGATCCTCCTTTGTGCCCTTTTGGAAGATAGGGACAACATTAGCCCTCCTCCAGTCATCTGGCACTTCACCCATTTCCCACGATTTAGCAAAAATTATAGACAGCGGTTCCGAGAGTTATTCAGCCGGTTCCTTCAATACTTTAGCATGCAGTTCATTGGGCCCTGGAGATTTGAACTCGTTTAAAGTGATTAGGTATTCCTTGACCATTTGTCTATCAATCTCAAGCTGCAATCCTGCCCCTTCAACTTCATGTTTCCCATGGACCCTCTTTTGGGAGAAGACTGAGCCAAAGTAGGAATCGAGCCCTTCTGCCTTTTCTTTGTCATCTATTATCATTTTGCCATCCTCATTGAGTAGCTGTGCCACTATTTCTGTTCTCTGTCTTTTACTGTGGATGTACCTGAAGAAAGCTTTTTTTGTTGCTTTTGGCATTCAAATTCAAAGCATCATGATTATTGGTTGCAACCCAAGGCATGCTATAATAGCAATATTTTCTTTTTTCATACATTAGCAAGTATGCACAGCTATTGTTTCCCTTTCATACACTGTGCTGAAATCCTGACTGCCACCTCCAATACTACCACCACGACCACCACAACCCAACTCCCCCGAGGTGATTTGTGGCTAACTCAGTAGGGCAGAGATATTAGCAGCTCAGATGAATTTCTTGGATCCAATTGCCAAGGCTGCTGAAAGCTTTGGCTAGCCATTTCAAAGGGACAGACAACATCTTTCTGGGCCTGGCTTTTAAAGCATTTCTCATGTTGAAAAACAAAACTCTCCAGCTGCTGCCGGACATTGTGCAATGCCCACATGTTCCTGCTCAAGGCCTACAGTGGTTAATGCATCCCAGGGCACTCTCTAGCTGAGAAGCTGGGCAGGGTCTGCTTCTGATGGAGATGCTGCACAAGAATGAGAGAAAGGCCTGCTGGGAATGTACCATGAGTGGGATGAACCACATTGCTGGGCCGGCTAATCCCATCAGTTGTGTAACTTGGGTGGGCTCGTAGCCAAGCAGCAACAACCTCTTCAGGGGTACAAAATGGACTAATATGACCTCCAATGCCTCTGAAAGCCAGTTTACTGCCTGGGGCTCACAAGTGGGCAGAGTGCTCTTGTGCTGAGGTCCTGCTTGCAGGCTTCCTAGTGGGGCATCTGGTTGGCCACTGTGAGAACAGGATGCTGGACTAGGTAGGCCACTGGTCTCATCCAGCAGCCAGGCTCTTCTGATGTTCTTATCAATCAATGAGAAAAAAAACGAGAGAAATTGCATTTGAAAATTACTAAAGGGGGGACAAAATATAGTTTAGATTCTCATGGGTGGGATCAGGGTTTTTGCTGTGGCTGTTGCACTTACCTTATTTTTTCAGTGGCTCGGGGATTTTGTGAGTGTCTTGTCTTTCATCCTAGAAATCATCTCTCCAGTGGTCTGCACCCCAGGTGCCTGCACATCCTGAAAAGCCCATTGTCCTGGCTCCCGTCCAAAGCCAGACAGCAGAGCTGTTTACTTGTAAGTAAAGAAGTAAACTTTTATTATAACAACATAACAGTACAAATTCAGTGGCAGGGGGAAAGCAAGATCTCGTCCAGGCGCTGTCACGAGGCAAAGCAGCAGCAGCAATAAATTTGGCTTGACCTTGAATAAGTGCAAGGTTCAAGGGTCCCAGATCAGAAGCAAGAGCTCCGGGGCTGCATGGGAGCCGGGGCATTGCTCCAGCAACTTCCCCGACCTCCCGACCTCCACTGCTATGCGGGGGCTGTGCTTCCTCCCCTCTCCCGAGGGCCCACCTCTCCCTAGGAGACATCGCTGGGTGCTTCTCTTCCTCTGAGCTCTTCTGCTCAGTCACAGCAGGCCGCGCCCCCATCTCCCCTCATCCTCTAGGCTGGGAAGGGGCAGCCTCTGGGTCTCCCAACTCACCAGTCACGGGGGCTTCATCAAGAAGGCTCTGCTGCCCAGTCCCTTCCCTCCTCCCCTTCGGAGTTCTCATCCTGAGGTGCCTCTCACTCCTGAGCTGAATCTGAGGGCTCGGAGAGAACTTCCTTCAACTGACTGAAGGATTTTGTGTCTCATCGTTCATCCTACAGATCATCACTCTAGTCGTCTGCATTCTGCAGCCTTCCTGGGTGCTTGAAACTGCCATATACATATTTGGCTAGGCTTTCTTGCAAGGAAGGGCATAGTCATTTGGGGGGGTGTCTTAGACCCTTAACTTTTTTGGGAGTAGGTCCCAATATCTCCAGCATCCTACAAGCCAATCGGCATGAAAAGGGAGAGTATCAGCCACTGAGAAGAGTCTTCTAACATGCTTCCTTGGCCTTTCCTGAGATTGGAGCCTTTCAGAGTGAACAGAGGTGAGTCAAACATTTGAGAAGACTCTTCTCAGTGCTAACACTCTACTCTTTCATGCTTATTGGTTCCTAGGATCTCATTCTCAACAAAAAAAAAAGCAGAGAGGGGGCACGGTTGTGATTAACATGAAGGGACCCTGCACTTCTGAATTTGCCACTACGCTACTGCTGGTAAGTGCAGGAAGATGGGGAGGGAGGCTGTCTACCATGCTCCTGACAGCTGTTTGTTTGTTTTGGTCTTTTTTTAAAAAAAGTGAATTATACTTACTTTTAAATAAATTAATATGGAAAGAGTTTTTTAGGGGTACAAGGAAGGATTTCCCTTTTAAAAAAATCAGCATGTGCACTGATCTCACGTGCTCGGTTGGTAGGTACTTTTTCCAGCTTTCAGCGTTTCACCTGAAAGCCCGGGGAAGACGTCATGAGGTAACTCTTCCTATTTGGGCTTTTTTCAGATCAGGAATCCTGAGCAGATGGAGAGGCTGCAAAGCAGCTGGAGTGAGGCTTAATGGAAAGAAAAACACATGACGGTTGGCCACCTCGCAGCTACGGATAGGTGATTCTGTCTGCTTGGGTTTCTCTCCATCTCTCCTTTTTCCATTCTTCAGCTGTCCACATTTCCACATCAGTTTGAGGATTTTTTTAAAAGATCCTCATGAAAATTCTTCAGCATTTTAGGCCAACTTTTTCCTCATATCCCCATTTTTGCAAAGCAATTCTCCCTCATATAATAACTGAATCACAACCATCCTTCAACATCCACATTTCTCCAAATTTTGCAATGCGGTTCTCCAGCCAAGTAACATGTACAAAAATGCAGAAGTGTGTGTATAAAAATGCATAGATATCAAAGGTGGATACAAAAATGTGCTGATTAGGAGAAATTCACCTTAAAATACTGGTGAATTTTCATGAGGATTTAAAGAAAAATCCATGAATTGTTGCAGAAATGTGGTGAGCCAAATATAAGATTTTGGAGAGATCCAAAATGGAAAGATCCTTCCATCCCCAGATGAGATCTCAGCAAGGTGTCACTGTTCAAATTCTGACAGGTGTATTCTGCACTAATTGAAACTTCTAAACCCTCTTCAAAAGTTTGTTGTTGTTGTTATGTGCCTTCAAGTCGATTACAACCTATGGCGACCTTATGAATCAGTGACCTCCAAGAGCATCTGTCATATACCACCTTGTTCAGATCTTGTAAGTTCAGGTCTGTTGCTTCCTTTATGGGATCAATCCATCTCTTGTTTGGACTTCCTCTTTTTCTACTCTCTTCTGTTTTTCCCAGCATTATTGTCTTTTCTAGTGACTCATGTCTTCTCATTATGTGTCCAAAGTATGATAACCTCAGTTTCGTCATTTTAGCTTCTAATGACAGTTCTGGTTTAATTTGTTCTAACACCCAATCATTTGTCTTTTTTGCAGTCCGTGGTAACCGCAAAGCTCTCCTCCAACACCACATTTCAAATGAGGTGATTTTTCTCTTATCTCCTTTTTTCACTATCCAACTTTCACATCCATACATAGAGATCGGGAATACTATGGTCTGAATGATCCTGACTTTAGTGTTCAGTGATACATCTTTGCATTTGAGGATCTTTTCTAGTTCTCTCATAGCTGCCCTCCCCAATCCTAGCCTTCTTCTGATTTCTTGACTCTTGTCTCCATTTTGGTTAATGACTGTGCCAAGGTATTGATAATCCTTGACAAGTTCAATGTCCTCATTGTCAACTTTAAAGTTACATAAATCTTCTGTTGTCATTTCTTTAGTCTCCTTTACCTTCAGCTGTAATCCTGCTTTTGTGCTTTCCTCTTTAACTTTCATCAGCATTCATTTCAAATCATTACTGGTTTCGGCTAGTAGTATGGTATTGTCTGAATATCTTAAATTATTGCTATTTCTCCCTCCAGTTTTCACACCTCTTTCATCTTGGTCCAATCCCGCTTTCCGTATGATATGTTCTGCATATAGATGAAACAAATAGGGTGATAAAATACATCCCTGTCTCACACCCTTTCCGACGGGGAACCAATCGGTTTCTCCATATTCTGTCCTGACAGTAGCCTCTTGTGCAGAGTATAGGTTGCGCATCAGGACAATCAGATGCGTTGGCACCCACATTTCTTTTAAAGCATTCCATAGTCTTTCATGATCTGGGCATGGGAGGATGGGAAGAGGGGAAAGGCAGCCTGCCGTTCAGCATGAACTTGTGGGCTGCCAAGTCAGTGCTACCAGTTAAAATCGGACAAAACGTAACTGATAATCAGCCAGATTGCCAGGAGGAGTCAGAGAGACTTTGCTCCTTGCAAATTTAACCTCTGTTGTTTACAACAGGATGGGGAGATTTGCCAAATGTTGTCAGAACAACAGCAAAGGCAGGAGGGTTTGCAATATGAGTTTTGAGGAGCATAAACAAGAAATCCACCCTTTGAATATTAGGCAGGCATCATCTCTGTTATCTTTTTGGCGCCTTTTGAAGACTTTCCTCTTTCAACAAGCCTTTTAAGTAGAGACCTAATCCCAGTCTGCGTCTGTGTTGGAATTGCTTAATATGTTTTTAATAATGTTTTTAACCCTTTTTTAAAGTTGTTTTTTAAAAAATGTTTTTAATGCTGCTTTGTTTTAATGTATTTTAAGATCTGTTTTTATGATGTTTTAAAGTGTTTTTAGCGCTTTGTTTGCTGCCCTGGGCTCCTGCTGGGAGGAAGGGCGGGATACAAATAAAATAATAAATAAAATAAATGTCTTTCAAGTAGGAAATCTTGTGCCATTGCAGGATGGAGGGGGCTATCTTAGCTATACTCCACAACCTTCTCCAGCATGTCCCCCCCCAGTAAAACAGCATTCTCATCAGCCCCAGCTAGCATGTTGACTGGGCTGATGGGAGTTGTAGTCCAGTGTCTAACCACTAGGCCAGAATGGTGTAGTGGTCAGAGTGTTGGACTAGGATCCCAGAGACCAGGGTTCACATCCCTGCTCAGCCATAAAGCTCACTGGGTGATCTTGGGCCCACTACAGTCTCTCAGCCTCACCTACCTCACAGGGTTGATGTGAGGATAAAATGGGAAGAGAGGAGATGCCACCTTGAGCTCCTTGGAGGAAAGGTGGGGTAGAAATGTAACACATAAATAAATAAATGACATGGGGAGGGCACCAGGTTGGGAAAGGCTGCCTCAAAGGTGATAGGTATGAAAGGGTTCCACATGTTCTCTTCCTCTCACCTTGCCCTGTTGCTCCGCTTTTCCTGAATTCCAGTTGAACTACAAGAATCTCTAACTTTCGTTTTGGAGCATGCACAGTTGATAGTAGCCTTCCGTTGCTTTTATAGTTTGTATTGTTATGGGATTTCTATTTATTTATTTATTTAACCAATTAATTAACAAATTAACTAACTAACAAACTAATTAATTAATTAACAAATTAATTAATATCCCGCCCTTCCCAGTTAGAGCGGTAAGCTGCCCTGGAAATACAGTGCATTGAAGGATAGGATATAAACATGCATTAAAATAGATTGGATGGGGAGAAATTTGGAAGCATTTCCTAAGTGGAAGAGCCTGTGCCCACCATGCTGAAGGCCCTGTAAATCCATTCAAAAAGGAGTGTGGGTCACAGGATTTAGAATCATAGAATCATAGAATCATAGAGTTGGAAGGGTCCTTGTAGGCCATCGAGTCCAACCTCCTGCTCACAGTAGGAAATCCACAGCTAGAGCATCTCCCGCAGATAGCTGTCCAGCCTCTGCTTGAAGACATCCAGTGAAGGGGATCCCACCAGGGGCGTCCCTACCGGGGTGCAGAGGGTGCGGCACGCACCCGGCTGTCACCATGAGGGGGGTAACACCCAGAGCCACCCCGCCCCACGCTGTTGCTTGGCAAGGCTGCGCCGATTCCTCCTCGGAGGCGGGCGGGCGGACAAGAGCGGGAGCGGGAGCAGCGTCGGCGGGGCGAGGGAGGTGCACCGGTGTTCCCAGGCCTTCTGCGGCTGGGTGCCCCTCCGGTGCGCGCCCTCCCAGGGGCATAGACAGGGTGGCTGGCCTCGAGTGCGCACGCCCAGCCACCTCGTCCATGCCCCTGGGAGGGTGCGTGCCGGAGGTCCGCACCCCCCCGCACTCCCGCTAGTGACGCCACTGGATCCCACCACCTCCCTAGGCAGTCGGTTCCATTGCCAAACTGCCCTTACTGTCAAGAAGTTCCTTCTAATTTCTACGCTCCTGCAACTTAAAACCATTAGACCTAGTCCTACCCTCTGGGGCAGCAGTGAACAAATCTGTACCCTCCTCTATGTGACAGCCCTTCAGGTACTTAAAGAGTGTAATCATGTCACCCCTCAGCCTTCTCTTCACCAGACTGAACATGCCAAGTTCCTTCAACCTTTCCTCATAAGACTTGTTCTCCATACCGGCTATCATCCTCGTCGCCCTCTTCTGAACCCGCTCTAACTTGTCTATATCTTTCTTAAAATGAGGCGCCCAGAACTGAACGCAGTATTCCAGATGAGGCCTGACCAATGCAGAATATAGTGGGACTATTACTTCCCTCGACCTGGAAACTATAGCTCTGTTTATGCGGCCCAAAACTGGATTTGCCTTTTTTGCCGCAGCATCACACTGCTGGGTCATGTTCAACTTACGATCCACTACAATTCCAAGGTCCTTCTCACACGCACTACTGCTAAGCTTGGTATTTCCCATCCTGTACCCGTGCATTTTGTTTTTGTGGCCTAAATGCAGAATCCTGCATTTGTCTTTATTGAATGTCATTTTATTAATTTCAGCCCAATTTTCTAGTCTATCCAGGTCCCTTTGGATTTTATTCTTGTCTTCCATTGTGTTAGCTATCCCTCCCAGTTTCGTATCATCCGCAAACTTCATAAGGCTTCCCTCCACCCCGTCATCTAAGTCATTGATAAAAATGTTGAAGAGTATTGGCCCCAGGACAGAACCCTGTGGCACTCCACTCGAGACCTCCTTCCAGTCCAGAGCCACCAACGACCACTCTTTGAGTACGGTTTTCCAACCAGTTGTGAATCCACCTGACAGTATTTCCATCTAGTCCACATTTGACCAGTTTGCTAATCAAAAGGTCGTGGGGGACTTTGTCAAACGCTTTGCTGAAATCTAGATAGATGACATCTACAGCATTTCCACCATCTACTAAGCTAGTGACCCGATCAAAAAAAGAGATGAGATTAGTTTGACAGGATTTTTTCTTGACAAACCCATGCTGGCTCCTACTAATCACAGCATTGTCATCTAGATAGTTGCCAATGGACTCTTTTATTATCCGTTCTGATATCTTTCCCGGTATTGAAGTCAGACTGACCGGCCTGTAATTCCCCGGATCTTCTTTTAAAAAACCCTTTTTAAAGAGCGGGACGACGTTTGCCCGTCTCCAATCCTCCGGCACCTCTCCCGTTCTCCAGGATTTCTCAAAGATGATGGCAAGAGGTTCCGAGAGTACATCCGCAAGTTCCTTCAATACTCTGGGATGCAGTTCATCAGGCCCTGGAGATTTGAACTCATTTAGGTTAACTAGGTATTTCCTGACTATCTCCTTATCAATCTCGAACTGCAATCCCGACCCCTTACTGAGATTGCTACCGATGCAAGTTTGCACACTGTTCCCTTTTTGGGAGAAAACGGAGGCAAAATAGGTGTTGAGCAGTTCTGCCTTTTCCTTGTTATCTGTCAACATTTTGCCATCCTCATTGAGCAGCAGTCCCACCGTTTCCTTGGTCTTTCTCTTGCTTCGAACATATCTGAAAAACCCCTTTTTGTTGTTCCTCGCTTCCCTCGCCAGCCTCAGCTCATTCTGGGTTTTAGCTTTCCTTACGCTATTCCTGCAAGCCCGAGCCGCTCGTCGGTACTCTTCCTTGGTGATGAGTCCTTCCTTCCATTCTTTATACATGCTCTTTTTTATTTTTACCTCCTCCACCAGTCTTCCATGTAGCCACATTGGCTTTTTCCGATGTCTTCCGTTTTTCTAAATTAGCTAGGTTGGCGGGAACCAGAGAGAGAGCCTTTTCAGTGGCGGCCCCCACCCTCTGGAACTCCCTCCCACAAGATCTCCGGCTTGCCTCTTCCCTGAATATATTCCGCAAGGCCTTAAAGACCTGGCTCTTTCAACAGGCCTTTGGGACTTTTGGGGAGGGTTGACTTTTTTTGATTGAAATGCCTCCTACCCTGCAATGTTTTTATCATAATTTATACTGTTATATTGTATTTTGTTGTATTGTATTTTATTGGACTTGCCATATGTACGTCGCCTAGAGTGGCCATTGGCCAGATAGGCGACACATAAATTAAATTTATTTATTATTTATTATTTTCTTTCTCTTTGGAATTGTTTGCGATTGCGCTTTTTGTAATACATTCTTCATGAACTCCCACGCTTCTTGGGCTCCTTTTTTCTTTAGTCTATCTAGCCACGGAATCCTACCCATCATTTCCCTGAGCTTGCTAAAATTGGCTTTCCTGAAACCCAAGGTCCATGTTTGACTATATTCTTCTTTGGCTTTCCCCAGAATCACAAATTCCAGCATTACGTGGTCACTTTCCCCCAAGGTACCGACCGCTTTAATTCCTGTGACCAATTCGTCCCTGTTAGTTAAGATCAGGTCCAGGATTGCCGATCCCCTTGTTCCTTCTTCTACTTTTTGAAAGAGGAAATTATCAGCAAGGCCCATCAGGAATTTGTTGGAGGCTTTGTGCTTCGCAGAGTTTGTCTCCCAGCAGATATCCGGGTAGTTGAAGTCCCCCATCACTACTACTTCTTGCCTCCTTGAGATTTCAGAGATTTCATGAGACATGGCCAGTACAGTTTGTGTTTATGTATAAAAATGCATGCCGCTCAATGCAGGGATAGGGAACTTGTGGCCCTCAAGATGTTGCTGGACTCCAGTGCCCAGTTCCCCCAGCCTGCATGAATCAATGCTTAAGAATGATGGGAGTAGTTGTCCAATGACTTCTGGTGGGTTCCCATTTCCTGTTAATATAATACAAACATCTAAGCAGTTTATATATGAACAATAAACATCCATTTGAATTCAATAGAATTTGACAGCATTGGACAAGAGGGATCAATGGCCTGGCCCAGGATAAGGCAGGTTCAGATGTTGTGCACATAGTCCTCTTGCACAGATGCCATTCATGTCAATGGAGCTTGCTCAGGAGAATTCCCTCATGGGTCATGTCCTTGGTGCCTAGGCAGCTGCAGAGGTCACGATGGGGGCATGGGGTAGAGTCACCCATCACTGTACATTTTAAATAGAAGGCAATCTGTGGCCAAATTTAATTAAAAAGGATGCATGTCTTCCATGGTGGCCTTGCTGACCATTCAGTCTTCCACGTCCCATTTCGGGAAACAGAGAAGCTCAGAGATCCCAAGAGCTGTGAGCCGAAGAAGCGACTGCTGGGCAGGGGAGGACAGGGGGAACTACTGCCACCTACTGAGGAGTTGAGGGCATTGTATGCAGTTTGGGTGTACTGCTGAGCTGATTTGTCCTGTGGTAGAACCTGGGAAGCTGTCTTTAACTGACACCACCAGTCCACCTAGCTCAGCATTGTCTGCACTGACCGGCAGCAGCTCTCCATGATTTTAGATGGGGGTCTCTCCTAGCCTCATGCAACCCCCCCCCCAATCACTCACTCTGGCTGGAGGTGAGTGAGACTTTCCTTCTGCCTGCTCAGATTGGGAGGGTGACTGGGGGGGTAGTAGAAGTGGGATTTAGTGCAGAATAGAGATGGTCAAGTTCCACATAGCTCGATTCGGATATTGGCTCTGTAAATTTTCAAGGTCCAAGGCTGTGGTCTGAAGGCACATGAGGCCAGCACCCTGCCGAAGCTAAGGTGTGGTCAGTGGCTGGATGGGAGACCTCCTGGGAACCATATGGAAGCTGCCTTGGGTTTCTACCATGAAAAGAAAGGCAGGGTATAAATGTAATCATTTATGTGAAAGTTGGACAGTGAAAAAAGCAGATAAGAGAAAGGTCAACTCATTTGAAAAGTGGTGGTGGAGGAGAGCTTTGCGCATACCATGGACTGCGAAAAAGACAAATAATTGGGGGTTAGAACAAATTAAACCAGAACTGTCACTAGAAGCCAAAATGATGAAAAACATTCCCCTCCATTGCCTTATCTTGAAGCTTGGTGCTGGTGGCTTATTCCTGGCCCATGCCCCTTTTCCTTCTGTTGATTCATCATTCCCTTCCCTCCTGTTTCCCCTGCTAATCTATCTGGGTGTGCTTTTTTAATTGGTGTGAAAACGTGTTCTTAAATACGGATGAGCCGAGCAATCCAAAGCCTTCTTCTGCCAGGCCGGGGGGCGGGGGGTCGGCGCTGAGATTGAGCAGTGGTGGCCCTCTACTCAGCAATCCTGGCTGAGCCAGCCTCTTTCCAGTTGCTGCAGACAGAGGGTCACAAGCGCCACTCCCTTGCCGCCGACCTCCCAATTCCACCGGCCAAATGGAAGTGGGAGGCAGTGCAGGCTGGTGGCTCTGATGTCAATGGGCTGGGAATCCGCTCCTGGTTTTAGTCCCAACTTCCAAGGAGCTGTCCAAGGTGCAAACCCAGACTAAAACCTGGACAGGATTCACTGCCCTTCTGACATCAGAGCCACCAGTCTCCACTGGTGGAAGGCCTGTGGGCACTATCCCCACCGGCGCAGCCCTGCAGACAGCCCTGAAACAGAATGCTCTGCGTGTGGGGAGAGGCGGGGCTGGGACAACCCAGGATCCACCAGAGGATGAGCTGCTCTCAGAGCTGTTGCTAGACAGCCCTGGGCCCCACCATCCTTCCCCCACCTCCCACTGTGGCCACTGTGAGCAGCCAGGCGGTGGATGCTGCAGTGCCTTGCCACTCAACAAAGCTCCACTGGTGGGGGTAAGGTAGGGTGCAGGCTTGGATTGCACTTCAAAATATCTACTCAGATATGTCTTTTATCACAAAATACATGGTTAGATACTTATTTTATCCCAGTGCACAGGGTTTTTTTCATTTCAATAATTTTTTGAGCCAAGAAGATTTGGAGAAGTATGGTATTCAAACGATGACGGCCAGTGGTGCAATCGTCCAGAGTCTCAGGGGGTCTCAGACCTTTTATTTTTTTGGGAACAGGGTCCTAATGTCTCCAGAATCCAATCAGCATGAAAGGGGAGTGTGTTATTTATTTATTTATTTATTTGTTCCATTTGTATACCGCCCCATAGCTGAAGCTCTCTGGGCAGTTTGCAACAATTAAAAACATGAAAAACAAATATACAAATTTAAAAACACATTTTTTAAAAAGCAATTTAAAAACACATGCTAAAATGCCTGGGAGAAGAGGAAAGTCTTGACCTGGCGCTGAAAAGATAACAGTGCTGGCTCCAGGCGCATCTCATCAGGAAGATCATTCCATAATTTGGGGACCACCACTGAGAAGGCCCTCTCCCTTGTTGCCACACTCCCAGCTTCCCTCCGAGTAGGCACCCAGAGGAGGGCCTTGGATGTTGAGCGTAGTGTACAGGTGGGTTCATGTTGGGAGAGGCATTCCATCAGGTATTGTGGTCCCAAGCCGTCAAAGGCTTTATAGGTTAAAACCAGCCACTGAGAAGAGTCTTCTAACATGCTTCCTTGTCCTTTCCTGCTGATCGGAGCCAATCAAAGTAAAAGATGATGAGTCAGCCTCTGAGAAGACTCATTTCAGTAGCTAACACTAACTTTTTATGCTTATTTGCTTCTAGGGATGGCTGTTGTTGTGAGAGAAGGCATTAACAAGGATCTCATTCAGAACCCATTGGCAAAAAGTGGGGGCGTGGCTGTGACTGTCATGAAGGGACCCTACTGAATTTGCCACTACACTACTGATGATGACATTCCTTCCTTCCTTCCTTCCTTCCTTCCTTCCTTCCTTCCTTCCTTCCTTCCTTCCTTCCTTCCTTCCTTCCTTCCTTCCTTCCTTCCTTCCTTCCATTGCATTTATACCCCACTTTTCCTCCAAGAAGCTCAAGGCGGTGTACTTGGTTCCCTCCTCCCCATTTAATCCTCATGACCACCCTGTGAGGTAGGTTAGGTTGAGAGACAGACAGCGAGTGGCCCAAGGTCACCCAGTGAGCTTCATGGCTGACTCAAACCCAGGTCTCCCAGGTCCCAGTCCGACACTCTAACCACTACACCACACTGACATTCCAATCCATGCCTTTTCCCTCAAGGCGCAGATTAGGTTAGTTCACTTAGCAGGTGGCCCAAACAAAATCCTTCTCTGTCCCAGTGCTGGCAGAAGAGAGGGGCGGGGTGGGGCTAGGGCTGTTCTCTGCCTCTTCCCCATTGCCTCCATGTCGTGGATTTGCTCTACATCATTTGAAAAATAGCCCTGCCTTCATCTGTTTTGACACATTCTTTGCGCTGCCTTCCCATGGAGCATCCTTCCCCAAGTGGCGCCCTTCCAGCTGTTTTGAACCACAACTCCCATCAGCCTCAGCCAGTGCGGGCTGATGGGAGTTGAAGTCCAAAACAGCTAAAGGGGCACGAGCTTCGATGGGGGAAATGTAGGTCAAAATCCTTGCTCTGTTGTGCAGCTCACTTGGTGGCCATTTTGCAGCCCAACAGGGAGCACTTTTGAGGATAAAATGCCACCCTGAGCCTCTCAAAGGAAGAGCGGGCTACAAATAATCCTCCTTTACTCACTCACTTTCCTAGTCCTCACCACCTGCCCATCAATCAATCAATAAGAACATAAGAATAGCCTGCTGGATCAGGCCAGTGGCCCATCTAGTCCAGCATCCTGTTCTCACAGTGGCCAACCAGGTGCCTGGGGGAAGCCCGCAAGCAGGACCCGAGTGCAAGAACACTCTCCCCTCCTGAGGCTTCTGGCAACTGGTTTTCAGAAGCATGCTGCCTCTGACTAGGGTGGCACAGCACAGCCATCACGGCTAGTAGCCATTGATAGCCCTGTCCTCCATGAATTTGTCTAATCTTCTTTTAAAGCCATCCAAGCTGGTGGCCATTACTGCATCTTGTGGGAGCAAATTCCATAGTTTAACTATGCGCTGAGTAAAGAAGTACTTCCTTTTGTCTGTCCTGAATCTTCCAACATTCAGCTTCTTTGAATGTCCACGAGTTCTAGTATTATGAGAGAGGGAGAAGAACTTTTCTCTATCCACTTTCTCAATGCCATGCATAATATTATACACTTCTATCATGTCTCCTCTGACCCGCCTTTTCTCTAAACTAAAAAGCCCCAAATGCTGCAACCTTTCCTCGTAAGGGAGTCGCTCCATCCCCTTGATCATTCTGGTTGCCCTCTTCTGAACCTTTTCCAACTCTATAATATCCTTTTTGAGATGAGGCGACCAGAACTGTACACAGTATTCCAAATGCGGCCGCACCATAGATTTATACAATGGCATTATGATATCGGCTGTTTTATTTTCAATACCTTTCCTAATTATCGCTAGCATGGAATTTGCCTTTTTCACAGCTGCCGCACACTGGGTCGACATTTTCATCGTGCTGTCCACTACAACCCCGAGGTCTCTCTCCTGGTCGGTCACCGCCCGTTCAGACCCCATGAGCGTATATGTGAAATTAAGATTTTTTGCTCCAATATGCATAATTTTACACTTGTTTATATTGAATTGCATTTGCCATTTTTTCTGCCCATTCACTCAGTTTGGAGAGGTCTTTTTGGAGCTCTTCGCAATCCCTTTTTGTTTTAACAACCCTGAACAATTTAGTGTCGTCAGCAAACTTGGCCACTTCACTGCTCACTCCTAATTCTAGGTCATTAATGAACAAGTTGAAAAGTATAGGTCCCAATACCGATCCTTGAGGGACTCCACTTTCTACAGCCCTCCATTGGGAGAACTGTCCGTTGATTCCTACTCTCTGCTTTCTGCTTCTTAACCAATTTCTTATCCACAAGAGGACCTCTCCTCTTATTCCATGACTGCTAAGCTTCCTCAGAAGCCTTTGGTGAGGTACCTTGTCAAACACTTTTTGAAAGTCTAAGTACACTATGTCCACTGGATCACCTCTATCTATATGCTTGTTGACACTCTCAAAGAATTCTAATAGGTTACTGAGACAGGACTTTCCCTTGCAGAAGCCATGCTGGCTCTGCTTCAGCAAGGCTTGTTCTTCTATGTGCTTAGTTAATCTAGCTTTAATCATACTTTCTACCAGTTTTCCAGGGACAGAAGTTAAGCTAACTGGCCTGTAATTTCCGGGATCCCCCCTGGATCCCTTTTTGAAGATTGGCGTTACATTTGCCACTTTCCAGTCCTCAGGCACGGAGGAGGACCCAAGGGACAAGTTACATATTTTAGTTAGCAGATCAGCAATTTCACCTTTGAGTTCTTTGAGAACTCTCAGGTGGATGCCATCCGGGCCCGGTGATTTGTCAGTTTTTATATTGTCCATTAAGCTTAGAACTTCCTCTCTCGTTACCACTATTTGTCTCAGTTCCTCAGAATCCCTTCCTGCAAATGTTAGTTCAGGTTCAGGGATCTGCCCTATATCTTCCACTGTGAAGACAGATGCAAAGAATTCATTTTATCTATCTATCTATCTATCTATCTATCTATCATCTATCTATCTATCATCTATCTATCTATCATCTATCATCTATCATCTATCATCTATCATCTATCATCTATCATCTATCATCTATCATCTATCATCTATCATCTATCATCTATCTATCTATCTATCTATCTATCTATCATTTATTACGGTCAAAGACCAGCATATAAAATATTAAAACAATAAAACATGTCAATATTATACAGAGAAAGAAACAAACAGCTGCGACATAAGATCACACGGCAGTAACGATGTTGGATAAATACACCAATCAGCAAAAAGCCCCCAAAAGATTTGCTGCTATTATTGTTTTCTGTCATCACTCTCCTACAGATAAGAGCTGATGCACAAAATCTTGCCACATTAGCTGTGACCTGCGGGTTCCTATCTGAGAGTATATATGTTCTAAATAAATGCATCAGACCTCCCTGGGATTTTTTGAAGAATTGGGGTGATGAGATCAAATCGGGAGTCCCAATAAAAAGGGCAATACAGCAGCACATGAGCAACAGTTTCCACATCTCCCATGTCGTGCTCTTGTACTGGCACCTTGTTAAATCTGCCTTCTAGAAGCACAGAAGGTAAAACATTGAGCCTGGTGAGCGTGAAACCTTTTCTATACTTGGGAATTGACAAATTTGTCATATAATTTGTTTTTGTAAACATCGTCACAGAATCTCCATAGTTAGAGTGCGGCCAAGCTCAAATGAATGGGCATGTTTAGCCTGGAGAAGAGAAGACTGAGGGGAGATAGGATAGCACTCTTCAAGTACATGAAAGGTTGTCACATAGAGGAGGGCCGGGATCTCTTCTCGATCATCCCAGAGTGCAGGACATGGAATAATGGGCTCAAGTTGCAGGAAGCCAGATTTCGACTGGACATCAGGAAAAACTTCCTAACTATTAGAGCCATACGACAATGGAACCAATGACCTAGAGAGGTAGTGGGCTCTTTGACACTGGACGCATTCAAGAGGCGGCTGGACAGCCATCTGTTGGGAATGCTTTGATTTGGATTCCTGCACTGAGCAGGGGGTTGGACTTGATGGCCTTATAGGCCCCTTCCAACTCTACTATTCTATGATTCTTATGATTCTATGAAGGGTGTGACAGTCACTCAGCTAGCAACACTGGGGTGACATGATTTGTTAATTCAACAAATCCATCTTGCTAAGTAACCAGCAGCAATTTGGGTGGAACCTTTGGTTTTTGTGTTGTTTAGCATAAGAATCGTTCATTGCCATACGACAATGGAACCAATTACCTAGAGAGGTTGTGGGCTCTCCGACACTGGAGGCATTCAAGAGGCAGCTGGACAGGCATCTGTCGGGAATGCTTTGATTTGGATTCCTGCATTGAGCAGGGGGTTGGACTTGATGCCCTTACAGTCCCCTTCCAACTGTACTATTCTATGATTCTGTGATTGTATAATTTTGTAGATCAAGGTCCATGATTCGCTGGGAGACAGCAGTTTTAGCTTGGGTGTAGAATAAAGCCATAATAGTGGCAGTAGAAAAACCCAAGTACAGCATTTTCACAGACAAAACTCTTTTCCATCTACATTGAAAAGGATCTGTCAGAGTTAAAGGAGCTAAACCCACTGGAAAAAACATCAGCTGTAGCCAGATGTTTATCTCATATATCAGTGCACGTGCCTCTACAGAGATTTGGCCCATTTCCAGCCACAAAATTATATCAGGGACACATGGTGGGGTTCCTAATATTGCTCTTATAAGTTTAGTTTGTACAACCTCAAAGGGGGCAAAATCATCAAAAACACATAGCTGGGAGCCATACAACATCTGGGCTATAACCACCTGCCCATCACCCTTGTTCCTGTCCCACTCCTGCAGACAGCACATGTCTACCCCTGTCCCAAGGCTCTATAGCAAGTCGCGGTTTCCCATAAGACTTTTCTCTCCCCTTAGTGAAACTGCATTGTTCTGCAGTGTTCTGTTGCTGGCATCTTTCCCCCAGAGCAATTAGGATGTTTGTGAAGATTCTGTGATGTCACAGCAGGTCAACCAATGGCAGCGAGATGAAAGCCACTTTGTCACCTGCTATGTGGAAGATTCCGGCCTTGCTTTACCTTCTGCCTGCCTTCTGCCCTTCCACTGAGAAAGCAACTCTCTTTTTGCACCTGGTTAGGATGAGTGCATGCGCACGTGCGCACGCACATGCACGCATGCATGCATGCACACTCCACAGATGTCTGTGATATATGACATAACCATGGGTGCAGCCTGCCCTGGGACAAAACGATGTCCATGCGACATACAAGAAGAGTTGCTTCTTCGTGCATTTTAGGAGGCCGAGTATCAAGCGTATGAATAATAGACTCCTCATGTTGAGATCATTCTCTTTTTAACCTCTCGTTGCCAAGGCGGGTTCTAAAATAAGCCCAGCTGTGGCTGTAAAGTCCATTTACTGTGGGCTGTTTTGCATTTTCGAGCCCAGCGCTCCCTCTTCTGCGCACCCAACCCTGGCCTTCCTCGGGTTCAGCTCTCTTTGTTTGGAAGGGTCCTTGTCACGACCGAAGGTGCCAGAATCCAGCTGTTCTCTCCCGGAGGAGGAGAGGCCTGGGATTACAGCTTGTTCTTGTAAATACAAAATGCAGTTCGAGCAAGCCCTTGAGCTGGGCCATCACAACGCCCGTGGCAAGTGTGTCATTAGAAACAGGCGTTCGAGCTGGGTTCCTGGGGGAGGGGGGGAACAGCGGCAAAGAGGCAGAAGAGCAAACAGAGTTCCTCCTCATGCTGCTCAGGAAGGCTGCCTGATGTGAGAGGAGGAACAGAGTGTGTGTACTCCAGCCAGAGCCATTTCCCTGTTGATCACTTCTGTGTCCGAGCCAGGCTGAGAGCAAGGGCGGCTCGGAGGAACGGCAGATGTCTCCCTTCATTCCACTCCCAGCCTCCCCCAAGCAAACATGTCTTGAGATTCCTTCTGCTCAGTTTTTTTTTTAAAAAATCTCTCTCTTGCACATTTGTTTCTTATTTGCAGCGGTCCATTTGCACGCCTTGTCCTCCAAAAAATATCACAATAAAAAATGTGGCATTTTCATACCAGGGAGGACAAGAGGCTTCTCCCAGAAAGCAAAATCATACACTTTGTGAGTTTGGGGCCTTCTTAAGAACTGAGAAGCACAGGTAGCAACCTTATACTGCTGATAAGTGTCATTTCTGCCCCCTGGGTTTTCAAGAGTGAGAGCAGGAAGCATCGCCCTCACTCTGAACTGTCTTCATAGGAACATAGGAGCCCAAGAAGCCCTTCCTGGCTGTCTCATGCAGTCACTGTTGTAGGAGGTTATCATTTGGTTTCCAGTTTGTACCCTCTGTTTCCTTCAAAGTGCTTTTTCAGTAGTAATGAAAGTTGGTGCTTCATAGAGTTCTGATTAGGCCAGGAAAATTGGAAAGCTGTTTGTGGTTCACAAATGGTTTGGGCCTGTTTATACTGTTGTGAGTTTGGGGGTTGTAATGGATAATTCCTATGAGTCCCCTTCCAGCCTCTGATTTGGAATCCTGTGCCCTGGGGTAGAGAAACTCACTCTGCTAGTCGGATGAGTTTCTTTGTTAAGCTAATAGAGTGGCCAGGTTTGTTAATGGGTCTATCAGGTGCCCAGCAACTGGTGAATGGGCCAGGAAGATCCTTTTGTCATTGAAACTCTTCAGGAGAGTTCTCCTCCCCCTCCTGGCAGCTAGGAGAGGTTTGTGTTTGAGTGTGTGGAGTTGTGTCTGAAAAAGGCTGGGAACTGGAGGCAGGAGAGAGACTGGCTCTCTGCACCATGGCTTTAGGATGCCTCCTGTAACACTGATGGAAAACTGGATATTGGATGGCTGATGCCTTGAACCCCTCCATCCTAAGCTCGGGTTGGAAAGTGTGTAAATAAACAAACCATATTTCATAAAGACACCACAGTCTCCACTGACCTTCTTCCCAAGGAAACCAAACCCAGGGTGAGCGCAGGGACCCCAGGAAATCTCACCGCTCAGAGATTGGGGAGGCACGCAACAATATAGTACAGAGGAAGCCGCCTTATACTGAGTCAAGATCACTGGTCTATCTAGCTCAATATTGCCCACACTGATTGGCAGCGGCTCTGCTGGACCTGCTGCATGCAAAGCTTGTGCTCTGCCACTGAGCTAGAGCCCTTCGTAGCTGAGACTTGATGGGAAATACATGATGCAAGTGCATAGAGCTACAAAGGAGATAGATAGACGGAACAGCCATTGCAGTGCAGAGAACAGAATCATAGAGTTGGAAGGGGCCTATAAGGCCATCAAGTCCAACCCCCTGCTCAATGCAGGAATCCAAATTAAAGCATTCCCGAGAGGTGGCTTTCCAGCTGCCCTTGGAATGCCTCCAGGGTAATGCCTCCACTACCTCCACAGGTCATTGGTTCCATTGTCATACCGTTCTAATAGCTAGGAAGTTTTTCCTGATGTTCAGTCGAAATCTGGCTTCCTGCAACTTAAGCCCATCATTCCGTGTCCTGCACTCTGGGATGATCGAGAAGAGATCCCGGCCCTCCTCTGTGTGACAACCTTTCATGTACTTGAAGAGTGCTATCCTATCTCCCCTCAGTCTTCTCTTCTCCAGGCTAAACATGCCCAGTTCTTTCAGTCACTTCACATAGGGCTTTGTTTCCAGTCCCCTGATCATCCTTGTTGCCCTCCTCTGAACCTGTTCCAGTCTGCATCCTTCTTAAAGTGTGCTGTCCAGAACTGGACCCAGTACTTGGGATGAGGCCTAACTAGTGCCAGGGATAGATTTGCTGGATCTGGGTTTGAATCCCTCCATAGTTCTAAAACTCACTGGGTTGCTTTTGGCCAGTCCCTGGCCCTCTGCCTAATGTTTGTCACAGACAGTGGAGTAGTGGTCAATTCTGAAGTGTAAGTGCTTATCATAACAGGCCCCATGGCTACATCCCAAGGAGAATGCAAAAATGTAGGCAACCCGAGGGATGGAAGGGTCTGTTAATTTCGGTTCTTCCAGATTCTCGTTTTTCGAGTCCTATATTAAGTTCTCCACATTTGTGCAGCAATTTAAAAAAAAAAATTAAAAAGAATTTTTGTCAGCCTGCTCCATGAGCTAGAGGGAGCCCCAGCTGACGAAGCGTCAAGGCTAGGGTTGCCATATTCCAGTTCCACAAATCCGGGCAGGTTAATTTGTATATTATGCAAATTATTTGCATATTATTTACATATTGTGCAAATATTTGCATATTAATATTTGGATTGTCCAGTTGTTTTGTTTTTGTGCCTAGGAATTACTGCCAAAAACTGGGGAAAGATGTGAGAAATCTTTTTTTTTAAAGCAACATTTTCAGCCTTAAATGCCTAGACTCTAGTTTCCAACACTATGGAGTATTTATTGATTGATTAAGAGAATTTATATCCTACCCTTTTGCTGTTAAAAACAGAGCTCAGCACAGCTTACAAATATAATAAAAACAATAAAAATACACAATCAATATAAAAACATAATAAAAACACAAAATAGCAACAAACATAAAGTAAGTCAGGGCAGCAGCACGGTTAACCATCACATATGCAATATATTTCAGAGATGTGGTGGGTGGAGAAAAACAAGCCAAAATGTTAGGAAAAGGAGTCTTTCACACCACATGCTCAGTTCTAAATACTGTTGCAGCAAGTTTTACAAGTTCCTCCAGTATTCCACTGGTGCAGGCACTCAGACATTCAAAGTATCTGTATGTTTCTTAGGTTTTATAAAAGCAGAGCTTTGCTTAACTCAAAATTTCTCAACCACATCTACACAGGTTCCACCTCCATACTCAAAATGAAACTGGGCCTGGAAGTGTGCAACAACCCCACACATACCTTGCTAATTAGATTACCAATGCCAGGATGTCTGTCTTATCGACTACTCTCCTGCTCCCCTCCCCACACCGGGCATCATGAAAGACCCAGTCCTGGGTTCAGAAAGAAAATAAATATCTGGTCCTCTTCAAAGTATTGATAAGCCTCTTGTTTTAATTGAAATAATAATTATAAATTCTTGCTCTTATCACTAATGGGAGTTAATGATCTTGCATATGCTGCTGTTGCTTCTATGGCTGTAACGGAGTGAGGTTAAAGATAAGTGAAATGCAAATAGGAAAAAAAAACACAGAAGGCAGTAACACTTTCCTAAATGTAATACCATACCAACCACAACAAGATTCCTATGAGTAAGGCAAAAAACTAAGCATCTCACAACCAGTCAGGATTCCTAACCAAAAACCAAAAATATGATAAATGAAGAAATATGTATATAAGCATGACTATCAAATATATTTATTGTTTACACAAACTGTAAAGATATTTATAGTGCAATCCTAAGTTTATTTATTCAGAAGCAAGTCCCAGCGTATTCAGTGGGGCTTACTCAAACAGGGACAGAACTGCAACCTCAAGTGATAAGCAACTTCATTCACACAACCCAAAATTCCGAATCATGCCGCTTTACGCTGTTTGCAACTGTTTATACTTGTTTTATGGTCACTGGATTTTAAATGGCTTTATTTCTTGTTGTGAGCTGCATTGGTTTCCAACCCTACCTCACAGGGGTGTTGGAAAGACTCCATACACGCACACGCACACACAGCAGATGTATAAATACATACAGCCCATATAATAGTTTATTGTCAAACCAGTTGGTCATTGCAGAAAAATCAGTATTCGTTTTAAAAAAATCAGTATTACTTTCCTACAGAATAAAAACTGTAATACCTAAGTAAGCCCTGCCTACTTGCTTTAAAATTGGACTGGAGACAGAAAGAGTTAGAACATAAACATAATTCTTTTTTACATTCACTCCAAAGTCCCATTGATTTTCAGCACATTCATAACCATGTCTACTCAAAGTAAGCCCTATTGAATTAAATGGGATTTACTTTGGGCATATGGGATTAGCATTGCTTTCACAAAAAGCAAGTATTGGGAAGGTTTTCAAAACACTGCCCAAGCTCTGACTCCTGCACACAAGAGGAAAAAAAGCTGAAATGTATATACTTACCCAATTTATGAGATTTTCAGATAAACGGGGGGGGGGGGTTGAAACCACCATTTTGTTTTCTAGACACTGCCTCAGGTCAATGAAACTGAAACACAATCCCTGATTGGCTGCAATGCTGAATGGGCGGGGTTAAAGCTACAAAATGCTATAGTACAGTACTGTTTAAAGAAAGATTTAACAGTCGAGGGGAGTGGCTGACGTTTTTATGTATATCTCGAGAACCGGACCACATAGAAACTTTTTTTTTTAAAATTAAAGCTGAGAATCCGGGCCACGTAAGGGGCTAGCCGGGCGCCGGGTGGCATGCATAGAATCCGGGTAAAACCCGGCTATCCGGGCAATATGGCAACCCTAGTCAAGGCCCCAGCTGACAAAGCGTCAAGGTGAGTTAAGCAGCAGAGCGAAAAGAGGGTAAGTAGCTCCCATTTATTCCATTATTTAATTGAAGTAAAACAGCTCAGAGCAATAAGTAATAAGGGCAGCCCAAGGTCACCCTGAGCTAGGAGCCAAATCCTGAAAGAACCTATATCTTAGGAGACAGATCCTAGGAGAAGGAAGCCCATAGAAAGCTAGTTTTCAACACCACCCTAGCAGGAAAGCTTCAGGGGACACTGTAAACAAGGCTAAATTCCAGTCAGAGAGAAGGGGGAAAAGGAAACTCCACCGATACATACAGGGAGAGAGTCAGCTCAGTCCTTGCTAAAAAGGGCAGCTTTAGCCTTCCTGAACACAACCACAAGCTCTGTTTCCCTAGGTTAAAGAAAGGTCAGGCTGTTCTAGGTGGGAAAACAACAAACAAAAAAGACTTGCCTGGAAGGCGCAGCCCCTTGCTTAGATTAAAAGCAGCCAAAAGCTTAAACAACCCCGCTCCTCGCTCAGGAAGGAAGCCTGCCTTCCTGCCTTCAAAGGAAGGAAGCCTGAGATAATACTAAAGAGTTAAGCCCCAGCTGATAGTTGAGCCATCAGCCTCAAGTAACACATCATTGGCTGGCAGCAGTAGCTGGGAGGAACCAGCCACACATATAAAGTCAGAGCACCTAGCGAGGGAGCCTGCTCCACGAGCTAGAGGGAGCCCCAGCTGACAAAGTGTCAAGGCCCCAGCTGACAAAGTGTCAAGGCCCCAGCTGACAAAGCGTCAAGGCGAGTTAAGCAGCAGAGAGAGTTAAGCAGCAGGGCGAGGAGGCCAGGGCCCCCGACTCTGCCCGTCTGTTCCCTAACCTCAACTAAAACCGCAGTCTCCAACCCATTGACGTAATAAACCTTAAACAAAACTATGCAGGTAAGAAGCCAGCAGGTGTGTGGGGGCTTTCCAGTGTTTTGCACCGCCTGCAGCATGTACGACTATCTGCCTGTTGGACAGAAGTCGTGGGTATGCTCTCGGTGCAATGAGCTCCTGGCTCTCCGGGAATGACTTCATTTCCTTGAGGCCAAAGTGGCAGACCTGGAAAAGCAGAGAGAGGCAGAGAGGTGTGTGGAGGAGGCCTTCAGGGATGTTATAGCTGTGTCCCACTCCAACGATGATAGCTCTCCTGCTATCATGGAGAACGATGGTCTCGGGGAAGGAGAGCATCCAGCTGAGGAAGAGGGAAACGATCCCTTAGAAGGGACCCATTCCTTGGGGGATGAGCAGCTATCCTCTCGTGCTGAGGATATATCTCCAGGGGGTGGAGGGATCCTTGTAGTGGGTGATTCGATCATTAGGAACATAGACAGTGGGGTGTGTGATGGGCGTGTAGACCGCAAGGTGTTTTGCCTGCCTGGTGCGAAGGTTGCGGATATCGCCCGTCGTTTAGATAGTTTGGTAGACAGTGCTGGGGAGGAGTCAGTGGTCGTGGTGCACGTTGGCACCAACAACATGGGGAAATGCAGCCGTGAGGTTCTCGAAGCAAAATTTAGGTTGCTAGGTAGGATGCTGAAAGCCAGGACCTCCAAGGTGGCTTTCTCTGAAATGCTACCGGTTCCACGCGCAGGACCAGCCAGACAGGCCCAGCTTTGCAGTCTCAATGCGTGGATGAGACGATGGTGTCAGGTGGAAGGGTTTGGATTTGTTAGGCACTGGGGAACATTTTGGGACAAGCCGGGCCTGTACAAAAGGGATGGGCTCCACTTGAACCAGAATGGAACCAGACTGCTGGCACTTAAAATTAAAAAGGTAGCAGAGCAGCTTTTAAACTGACTGAGGGGAGAAACCTGACAGGAGCTGAGGAAGGTCCGGTTCGGAATAAACCTCCCCCCTGGGATAAAAACCAAAGAAATGATGAAATTTTAAAAGGGGTAGGCCTAGAAGTAGGCATTGTGAGAGCAGAGGCACAGGATATAAATTCAGAAGAGCAAAATTACCACAGGCCAAACCACAAGTGCCAAAGACACTTGAAGAGAGACACTGCTTACAAGTGCCTGTACGCTAATGCTAGGAGCCTCCGAACCAAGATGGGAGAACTGGAGTCTTAGAGGAGAGCATTGATATAGTGAGCATAACAGAGACCTGGTGGAATGGAGGAAACCAATGGGATACGGTTATCCCTGGATATAAACTGTATCGGAAGGACAGGGAAGGACGTATTGGTGGCGGAGTCGCTCTATACGTGAAAGAAGGCATTGAATCCAGAAAGCTCGAAACGCCAAAAGTGGCGGACTCCTCCACAGAATCATTGTGGGTGGTGATACCGTGCCCCAGGAGGGACTTAATACTGGGAATGATCTATCGTCCCCCTGATCAAAATGCTCAGGGAGACCTTGAGATGAGATATGAAATTGAGGAAGCATCCAAACTAGGAAATGTGGTAGTAATGGGTGACTTCAACTACCTGGACATAGACTGGCCGCATATGTGTTCCAGTCATGACAAAGAAGCAAAGTTTCTAGATATTCTAAATGGCTATTCCCTAGACCAGTTGGTCATGGAACCGACCAGAGGGACGGCACCCCTAGACTTAATCCTCAGTGGGGACCGGGACCTGGTGTGAGATGTAAGTGTTGTTGAACTGATTGGGAGCAGTGACCACAGTGCTATTAAATGAAACATACATGTAAATGGCCAATTGCCAAGAAAATCCAACACGGTCACATTTGACTTCAAAAGAGGAAACTTCACAAAAATGAGGGGATTGGTAAAAAGAAAGCTGAAAAACAAAGTCCAGAGGGTCACATCACTCGAAAATGCTTGGAAGTTGTTTAAAAACACTATATTAGAAGCTCAGCTGGAGTGCATACCGCAGATCAGAAAAGGTACCGCCTGGGCCAAGAAGATGCCAGCATGGTTAACGAGCAAAGTCAAGGAAGCTCTTAGAGGCAAAAAGTCTTCCTTCAGAAAATAGAAGTCTTGTCCGAATGAAGAAAATAAAAAGGAACACAAACTCTGGCAAAAGAAATGCAAGAAGACAATAAGGGATGCTAAAAAAGAATTTGAGGAGCACATTGCTAAGAACATAAAAACCAACAACAAAAAATTCTATAAATACATTCAAAGCAGGAGACCATCTAGGGAGGCGATTGGACCCTTGGATGATAAGGGAGTCAAAGGTGTACTAAAGAACGATAAGGAGATTGCAGAGAAGCTAAATGAATTCTTTGCATCTGTCTTCACAGTGGAAGATATAGGGCAGATCCCTGAACCTGAACTAACATTTGCAGGAAGGGATTCTGAGGAACTGAGACAAATAGTGGTAACGAGAGAGGAAGTTCTAGGCTTAATGGACAATATAAAAACTGACAAATCACCGGGCCCGGATGGCATCCACCCAAGAGTTCTCAAAGAACTCAAATGTGAAATTGC
Source organism: Rhineura floridana (assembly GCF_030035675.1). Classification (NCBI taxonomy): domain Eukaryota; kingdom Metazoa; phylum Chordata; class Lepidosauria; order Squamata; family Rhineuridae; genus Rhineura; species Rhineura floridana. The sequence goes on along the minus strand of NC_084481.1, from coordinate 232,312,604 downwards.
TGATCTGCTAACTAAAATATGTAACTTGTCCCTCGGGTCCTCCTCCGTGCCTGAGGACTGGAAAGTGGCAAATTAACTCCAATATTCAAAAAGGGATCCAGAGGGGATCCCGGAAATTACAGGCCAGTTAGCTTAACTTCTGTCCCTGGAAAACTGGTAGAAAGTATTATTAAAGCTAGATTAACTAAGCACATAGAAGAACAAACCTTGCTGAAGCAGAGCCAGCATGGCTTCTGCAAGGGAAAGTCCTGTCTCAGTAACCTATTAGAATTCTTTGAGAGTGTCAACAAGCATATAGATAGAGGTGATCCAGTGGACATAGTGTACTTGTCAGCTCTACACTGCGTCAGCAGTGCCGGTGGGGGGCTGGAAATTCCTGGCTGGTTGGCAGGGAAGCAAAGTCCTTAGCCGGCAGTCTGGTCATAAATCTGCCAGGTCTAGGAGGAGGGGAGCTGATAAGTGCCAGGCTTGTCCGAAGCGTACTTGCCGAGTCAGGAGTCCAGAAGTGAGGTCAGTAGAGGTCCGGAAGCAAGTGCCAAGGGGTCAGTCCGAAAGAGGGTGCCAGGAAACTAGGAACACACAAGCCACGCCTGACGTTGCAGTCAGCAACAAGCTGCAGCCAAGGTGTGCCTTATAAAGAGCAGGATGGACAGCAGGTGTGAGTCCTCAGCGTTTGGGCCTGAAGGAGACAGGCCTGCCTCTCTTCTGCCTGACCTTCTGCTGTCTACGTTCTGCAAGTGAGGGGGGAGTATCCTGTTCACTGTCTGTGTCTGGCTGCAGGGACTCTGCTGTATCTGGGGTGCTCTGCAGCTGAGGGGGAGAAGGAGCTGGATTCTCAGGAGGCTCCTCCATGTCTCCTTCTGAGTCTGCTGCTCCTGGGTCTGCTGCTGTTACTCCCGAGTTGTCCTCATCTGAGGAGTCCTCTGACGGGGCCATGACAGTACTTAGACTTTCAAAAAGTGTTTGACAAGGTACCTCACCAAAGGCTTCTGAGGAAGCTTAGCAGTCATGGAATAAGAGGAGAGGTCCTCTTGTGGATAAGGAATTGGTTAAGAAGCAGAAAGCAGAGACTAGGAATAAACGGAAAGTTCTCCCAATGGAGGGCTGTAGAAAATGGAGTCCCTCAAGGATCGGTATTGGGACCTGTACTTTTCAACTTGTTCATTAATGACCTAGAATTAGGAGTGAGCAGTGAAGTGGCCAAGTTTGCTGACGACACTAAATTGTTCAGGGTTGTTAAAACAAAAAGGGATTGCGAAGAGCTCCAAAGAGACCTCTCCAAACTGAGTGAATGTGCAGAAAAATGGCAAATGCAATTCAATATAAACAAGTGTAAAATTATGCATATTGGAGCAAAAAATCTTAATTTCACATATACGCTCATGGGGTCTGAACTGGCGGTGACCGACCAGGAGAGAGACCTCGGGGTTGTAGTGGACAGCACGATGAAAATGTCGACCCAATGTGCGAAAGCTGTGAAAAAGGCAAATTCCATGCTAGCGATAATTAGGAAAGGTATTGAAAATAAAACAGCCGATATCATAATGCCGTTGTATAAATCTATGGTGCGGCCGCATTTGGAATACTGTGTACAGTTCTGGTCGCCTCATCTCAAAAAGGATATTATAGAGTTGGAAAAGGTTCAGAAGAGGGCAACCAGAATGATCAAGGGGATGGAGCGACTCCCTTACGAGGAAAGGTTGCAGCATTTGGGACTTTTTAGTTTAGAGAAAAGGCGGGTCAGAGGAGACATGATAGAAGTGTATAAAATTATGCATGGCATTGAGAAAGTGGATAGAGAAAAGTTCTTCTCCCTCTCTCATAATACTAGAACTTGTGGACATTCAAAGAAGCTGAATGTTGGAAGATTCAGGACAGACAAAAAGAAGTACTTCTTTACTCAGCGCATAGTTAAACTATGGAATTTGCTCCCACAAGATGCAGTAATGGCCACCAGCTTGGATGGCTTTAAAAGAAGATTAGACAAATTCATGGAGGACAGGGCTATCAATGGCTACTAGCCATGATGGCTGTGCTCTGCCACCCTAGTCAGAGGCAGCATGCTTCTGAAAACCAGTTGCCGGAAGCCTCAGGAGGGGAGAGTGTTCTTGCACTCGGGTCCTGCTTGTGGGCTTCCCCCAGGCACCTGGTTGGCCACTGTGAGAACAGGATGCTGGACTAGATGGGCCACTGGCCTGATCCAGCAGGCTCTTCTTATGTTCTTATGTTCTTAAGAAAAAATTCTACAGCTTTTTAGTTTACATTTAGCCCAATAAACACTTTTGGGTATGCACCTTTAACTAACGTACACATTTTTGCAAACACTTTTTTTAATTTACACTAACATTTTCATTTCTGTGCATCCCCCCCCCCCAATATAGGTATTTTTTGTAAACATTGTTTGGTTGGTGAACCACACTGCGAAATCCGGACAAGTGTGAATTTCAAAGGACGGCTGTAGTTCGCTTCTTAGATTGTTTTGGAAAGTGTGAATTTGATAGATAAGGCTTTACATGCAAACTGAATCGAATTTCTCACCCATCCTTGTCACACCTGTTGCTCCACCCACATGCCTCTAGTCCTGCTTGAACAGACTGCAGCCTTTGGGCAGAAAAAGCTTCCCCACCCCTGGTCAATTATATCAGAGACTAGTGATATTCCAAACCTTCTTAGGATTCATATTTTGGTACGAAAAAGGTGAGTGAAGTGGTCATTTCCCAAATTTTTCTCAACTGCCCCTATTAGAAATGGGAGAGAAATTCGATTCAGTCCTCGTTTAAAGGTGAATCTATCAAATCTGCACTTTCCGAAACAATATGAGACGCAAAACACAGCCATCCTTCTAAATTTGCACTAACCTGAATTTTGGAATGCAGTTCTCCAACAAAAGTGTTTACAAAAATGCATCTATTAGGGGAAAGCGTCCATAAAAATGAATATATTAGTGAAAATACCATAAAAATGCATTACATTAAAGGGAAATTGCTTGCAAAAAACATGTACATTAGTCAAAACCGCACATAAAATGTGTTTATTAGGAAAGATTCGCAGTAAAACGCTGGAGAATTTTCATGAGGATTTAAAAAAAAAATCCACAAAATTACTGCAGAGGTGTGGAGAACTGAATTTAAGACTGTAAAAAGACTGAGAGAACGGAAACTGACAGATCCTTTCATCCCTGACCCCACTCAGCTGTTGCTTGGGGAGCATTCATTACTACTTTTAAATGAGTCTGCCAGATCAGACCAACGGCCTATCCAAGCCAGCGTTCGGTTTCCCATATGCCCAAGCAAGGCATGAGGGCAATAGTACTCTCCTGATGTTCTTCTCCAGGATAGTGGCCACTTACCCATTGCAAAAAAAAAGAGGAGGAAGGAGGGCACAGATTTGCATAAATTTGCATATGCCAAAATTTGAATTTGTATATGTGCATTCAGAGACAATATAACTTAAAAAGCAACACACCACATCTCACCAGAGGATGGAAGACTACAACTGATGACTATGTCTGTGGTTCTGCTACTGTTGATGGATAACCTGAATGCAATCCCCTTACTGTGTGTCTCGCTTCTGAAAGTTTGTAGGCCCCAAACTGAACTATACATTTAAGCAGAGCTTGGAAAAGTTACTTTTTTGAACTACAGCTCCCATCAGCCCAATCCAGTGGCCATGCTGGCTGGGGCTGATGGGAGTTGTAGTTCAAAAAAGTAACTTTTCCAAGCTCTGCATTTAAGGCACTGTAGTTTGTGAGGGGTGCTGAGAGTTGTTAGGAGACCCCAATTCCCCTCACAGAGCTACAATTCCCAGACTTCCCAGGGGGGAGAGGGATTGATTATTAAACCATGCTGGGAATTGTCGCTCTGTGAGGGGAACAGGGGTCTCCTAACAACTCTCAGCACCTTTAACAAACTACAGTTCCCAGGATTCTTTGGGGGGGGGGAGCCACGACTGTTTAAAGTGGTATCATAGCACTTTAAATGTACGGTGCAGAGGGGGCCTTTAAAAAAAGAAACCCAAGCAGCAGCTGCTTGGGGCTGCAAACCGGTTTAAAAGACTATGGGAAGGAAAGCTGAATTTGGGTGAACTGGCTCTGAGCAGTTACGTCTGTGGGCACATTTCTACTCTTCCACGTGGCTACCTTAAACATCTAAAGAACTGGAAGGCACATTTCACGGCCAGGGTGGAGGGAAAAAAGCATTCATGAAATACACCCACCTCCCTCCATTTTGGCTCAATCGCACAATCGCAGACAGACTTTAATGCCATTTCGCCTGTGTGGATACGTAAGCTTGGAGTGAGCAAAACAGAACAGCAGGGGACTCATGATTCCAGGACAACATGTTTGCGGACAGATGAGAAATCCATGCTCGGTGCAGGCCCATTAGACCCCGCCGGGAGCAGACCAAAGCAATTCTTCCACAAGGAAATGGGAAGGTGCGGCTTTGACTTCCAAATTGGCGTCTTCTAAGAAAGTCCATTAAAAAACCCAACTTGATCTTGGATGAGCTTTGTAGCTGCATGCAGATGATCAGAAGCCCTGTGGAAAGAGATTCAGGGGTTGACAGTCTTCATGAGACTGGGGGAAAAATGGGCCCTGCTGAATCAGTCCAGAAGTCCATCTAGTCCAGCTTCGTTGGAACATAGGAAGTTGCCTTATACTCAGACCGTCGGTCCAATTAGCTTAGAGCTTGGAAAAGTTACTTTTTTGAACTACAACTCCCATCAGCCCCAGCCAGCATGGCGCTGGCTGGGGCTGATGGGAGTTGTAGTTCAAAAAAGTAACTTTTCCAAGCTCTGGTATTGTCTGCATGGACCAGCAGTGGCTCTCCAGGGTTTTAGCAGGGTGTCTTCTCCCCAGCCCTTCCTAGGGTTCCTGGGGATTGACCCTGGGACCTTCTGCAGCCAAGGCAGATGCTCTCTCACCGAGCTAGCCCTCTTCTCGTTATTTTATTTTGCCGGGCATGAACAAGGGCTTCCCTTTCTACAGTTCCAGTCATAGGCCAAGAAAGTGGGGCGGGAATTCTTCTGGCAGAAAGTGCAGGAGACATACTAGAAATGTTCAGGTACTGGATGCACGGGGGGCTTACCGGAACAAGCAGCAGTGGCTTTTTTCTAATTTGGCCGCTGCTGCAAATAATGATGGTCCCACTCTTGGCAGGCTGGGCCGAGGGGCGGGCTGCCTTGTTTGCCTGAATTGCCTCACTTGGAACAACACGGCATCATTCCAACTGATCTCTTGCGGGTGGGGAAAAGCAAATCTGTCCATTTTGATTCCTCTCAGTTTCTCAATTCTTAAGCTGAGTTCTCCACATTCCCATATTAATTTGGGCTTTTTCCTTTTAAAAAACATCCTCATGAAACTTCATCAGTATTTTATTGTGAATTTCTCCTAATGAACTGCTGTTTGTGTGCAATGTTTCCTAATATACATATTTTTGCAAAGCAATTTTCCGTAATATGGTGCATTTTTGTACATTTTTGTCACTAACATATATACTTTCATGTTCACTTTAACTGAGTATTTGCATTTGTCTCTCAGTACTTGGCTCAAGGAATGCATTGCAAAATTTGAGAAGTGTGAATTTTGAAGAACGCCTGAGTTTCTGTTCATGCATTGTTTCAAAAAAGTATGAATTAGATAGGTTTGCCTCTTAGCAGAGCTTGGAAAAGTTACTTTTTTGAACTACAACTCCCATCAGCCCAATCCAATGGCCATGCTGGCTGGGGCTGATGGGAGTTGTAGTTCAAAAAAGTAACTTTTCCAATCTCTACCTCTCAGTGACTAGAACTTGTCGTAGCACTAGAACTTGTGGACATCCAGTGAAGCTGAATGCTGGAAGATTCAGGACAGACACAAGAAAGTACTTCTTTACGCAGCGCATAATTCAACTATGGGATTCGCTCCCACAGGAAGGAGTGATGGCCAACAACTTGGATGGATTTAAAAGAGGATTACGTAAATTCATGGAGGAAAAGGGTATCAGTGGCTACTAACCCTGATGGCTATCCTCGGTCTCCATAGGCAGAGGAAGTATCCTTCTAAATACTCATTGCTGGAAAGCACAGGAGGGGAGAGTGTTGTTGCCCTCAGGTCCTGTTTGCAGGTTTCCCATGGGCAACGGGTTGGCCGTTGTGAGAACTGGATGCTGGATTTGATGGGCCCCTTTGGCCTAACCCAGGAAGCTTCTATGGCATTCTTATGTGTTTATGAATCAAATTTATCTGCCCTGTCCAACTGTAGGGCAACTTGGAACATGTAGAAATGGTCTCCACTAATTCCCCTCCAGGAAGGCCCCCCCAATGTGCAGATTTTATCCCTCCCATTTGTCCCACCCCCATCTTCAAAGAAAAGTCTACCTTAGCCTCAGCCCTTGTAATGGCAGGAGGGAGGCAGAGGCTGCGATGACAAGAGGCTGCTGCTTTTGGTGGGCTTTCCAGTGTTTTGCACCGCCTGCAGCATGTATGACTATCTGCCTGTTGGACAGAAGTTGTGGGTGTGCTCTCGGTGCAATGAGCTCCTGGCTCTCCGGGAACGACTTCATTTCCTTGAGGCCAAGGTGGCGGACCTGGAAAAGCTGAGAGAGGCAGAGAGGTGTGTGGAGGAGGCCTTCAGGGACGTTATAGCTGTGTCCCACTCCAACGATGATAGCTCTCCTGCTATCATGGAGAACGATGGTCTCGGAGAAGGAGAGCATCCAGCTGAGGAAGAGGGAAATGATCCCTTAGAAGGGACCCATTCCTTGGGGGATGAGCAGCTATCCTCTCGTGCCGAGGATATATCTCCAGGGGGTGGAGGGATCCTTGTAGTAGGTGATTCGATCATTAGGAACATAGACAGTGGGGTGTGTGATGGGCGTGTAGACCGCAAGATGTTTTGCCTGCCTGGTGCGAAGGTTGCGGATATCGCCCGTCGTTTAGATAGTTTGGTAGACAGTGCTGGGAAGGAGTCAGTGGTTGTGGTGCACGTTGGCACCAACGACATGGGGAAATGCAGCCGTGAGGTCCTGGAAGCAAAATTTAGGTTGCTAGGTAGGATGCTGAAAGCCAGGACCTCCAAGGTGGCTTTCTCTGAAATGCTACCGGTTCCACGCGCAGGACCAGCCAGACAGGCCCAGCTTCGCAGTCTCAATGCGTGGATGAGACGATGGTGTCGGGTGGAAGGGTTTGGATTTGTTAGGCACTGGGGAACATTTTGGGACAAGCCGGGCCTGTACAAAAGGGACGGGCTCCACTTGAACCAGAATGGAACCAGACTGCTGGCACTTAAAATTAAAAAGGTAGCAGAGCAGCTTTTGAACTGACTGAGGGGGGAAACCCGACAGGAGCTGAGAAAGGTCCGGTTCGGAATAAACCTCCCCCCTGGGATAAAAACCAAAGAAATGATGAAATTTTAAAAGGGGTAGGCCTAGAAGTAGGCATTGTGAGAGCAGGGGCACAGGATATAAATTCAGAAGAGCAAACTTACCACAGGCCTAACCACAAGTGCCAAAGACACTTGAAGAGAGAGACTGCTTACAAGTGCCTGTACGCTAATGCTAGGAGCCTGCGAACCAAGATGGGAGAACTGGAGTGCTTGGTCTTAGAGGAGAGCATTGATATAGTGAGCATAACGGAGACCTGGTGGAATGGAGAAAACCAGTGGGATACGGTTATCCCTGGATATAAACTATATCGGAAGGACAGGGAAGGACGTATTGGTGGCGGAGTCGCTCTATACGTGAAAGAAGGCATTGAATCCAGCAAGCTCGAAACCCCAAAAGAGGCAGACTCCTCCACAGAATTGTTGTGGGTGGTGATACCATGCCCCAGGAGAGACTTAATACTGGGAACGATTTATCGTCCCCCTGATCAAAATGCTCAGGGAGACCTTGAGATGAGATATGAAATTGAGGAAGCATCCAAACTAGGAAATGTGGTAGTAATGGGTGACTTCAACTACCCGGACATAGACTGGCTGCATATGTGTTCCAGTCATGACAAAGAAGCAAAGTTTCTAGATATTCTAAATGACTATTCCCTAGACCAGTTGGTCATGGAACCGACCAGAGGGACGGCACCCCTACACTTAATCCTCAGTGGGGACCGGGACCTGGTGCAAGATATAAGTGTTGTTGAACCGATTGGGAGCAGTGACCACAGTGCTATTAAATTAAACATACATGTAACTGGCCAATTGCCAAGAAAATCCAACACGGTCACATTTGACTTCAAAAGAGGAAACTTCACAAAAATGAGGGGATTGGTAAAAAGAAAGCTGAAAAACAAAGTCCAGAGGGTCACATCACTCGAAAATGCTTGGAAGTTGTTTAAAAACACTATATTAGAAGCTCAACTGGAGTGCATACCGCAGATCAGAAAAGGTACCGCCAGGGCCAAGAAGATGCCAGCATGGTTAATGAGCAAAGTCAAGGAAGCTCTTAGAGGCAAAAAGTCTTCCTTCAGAAAATAGAAGTCTTGTCCGAATGAAGAAAATAAAAAGGAACACAAACTCTGGCAAAAGAAATGCAAGAAGACAATAAGGGATGCTAAAAAAGAATTTGAGGAGCACATTGCTAAGAACATAAAAACCAACAACAAAAAATTCTATAAATACGTTCAAAGCAGGAGACCATCTAGGGAGACGATTGGACCCTTGGATGATAAGGGAGTCAAAGGTGTACTAAAGAACGATAAGGAGATTGCAGAGAAGCTAAATGAATTCTTTGCATCTGTCTTCACAGTGGAAGATATAGGGCAGATTCCTGAACCTGAACTAACATTTGCAGGAAGGGATTCTGAGGAACTGAGACAAACAGTGGTAACGAGAGAGGAAGTTCTAAGCTTAATGGACAATATAAAAACTGACAAATCACCGGGCCCGGATGGCATCCACCCAAGAGTTCTCAAAGAACTCAAATGTGAAATTGCTGATCTGCTAACTAAAATATGTAACTTGTCCCTTGGGTCCTCCTCCGTGCCTGAGGACTGGAAAGTGGCAAATGTAACGCCAATCTTCAAAAAGGGATCCAGAGGGGATCCCGGAAATTACAGGCCAGTTAGCTTAACTTCTGTCCCTGGAAAACTGGTAGAAAGTATGATTAAAGCTAGATTAACTAAGCACATAGAAGAACAAGCCTTGCTGAAGCAGAGCCAGCATGGCTTCTGCAAGGGAAAGTCCTGTCTCAGTAACCTATTAGAATTCTTTGAGAGTGTCAACAAGCATATAGATAGAGGTGATCCAGTGGACATAGTGTACTTCGACTTTCAAAAAGCGTTTGACAAGGTACCTCACCAAAGGCTTCTGAGGAAGCTTAGCAGTCATGGAATAAGAGGAGAGGTCCTCTTGTGGATAAGGAATTGGTTAAGAAGCAGAAAACAGAGACTAGGAATAAACGGACAGTTCTCCCAATGGAGGGCTGTAGAAAGTGGAGTCCCTCAAGGATCGGTATTGGGACCTGTACTTTTCAACTTGTTCATTAATGACCTAGAATTAGGAGTGAGCAGTGAAGTGGCCAAGTTTGCTGATGACACTAAATTGTTCAGGGTTGTTAAAACAAAAAGGGATTGCGAAGAGCTCCAAAAAGACCTCTCCAAACTGAGTGAATGGGCAGAAAAATGGCAAATGCAATTCAATATAAACAAGTGTAAAATTATGCATATTGGAGCAAAAAATCTTAATTTCACATATACGCTCATGGGGTCTGAACTGGCGGTGACCGACCAGGAGAGAGACCTCGGGGTTGTAGTGGATAGCATGATGAAAATGTCGACCCAGTGTGCGAAAGCTGTGAAAAAGGCAAATTCCATGCTAGCGATAATTAGGAAAGGTATTGAAAATAAAACAGCCGATATCATAATGCCGTTGTATAAATCTATGGTGCGGCCGCATTTGGAATACTGTGTACAGTTCTGGTCGCCTCATCTCAAAAAGGATATTATAGAGTTGGAAAAGGTTCAGAAGAGGGCAACCAGAATGATCAAGGGGATGGAGCGACTCCCTTACGAGGAAAGGTTGCAGCATTTGGGGCTTTTTAGTTTAGAGAAAAGGCGGGTCAGAGGAGACATGATAGAAGTGTATAAAATTATGCATGGCATTGAGAAAGTGGATAGAGAAAAGTTCTTCTCCCTCTCTCATAATACTAGAACTCGTGGACATTCAAAGAAGCTGAATGTTGGAAGATTCAGGACAGACAAAAGGAAGTACTTCTTTACTCAGCGCATAGTTAAACTATGGAATTTGCTCCCACAAGATGCAGTAATGGCCACCAGCTTGGACGGCTTTAAAAGAAGATTAGACAAATTCATGGAGGACAGGGCTATCAATGGCTACTAGCCATGATGGCTGTGCTGTGCCACCCTAGTCAGAGGCAGCATGCTTCTGAAAACCAGTTGCCGGAAGCCTCAGGAGGGGAGAGTGTTCTTGCACTCGGGTCCTGCTTGCGGGCTTCCCCCAGGCACCTGGTTGGCCACTGTGAGAACAGGATGCTGGACTAGATGGGCCACTGGCCTGATCCAGCAGGCTCTTCTTATGTTCTTATGTTCTTATAAATTTTAAAAGATCTGTGCGTGTCCATGCATGCACACATAACAATTTGAATTTCCTACCCTGTATTGAAAATTGCGGACCCCAAATTGACACAGAGCAATGAAAGCTCATCTTATTCAGCGGCACAGCGGAAGGCCCCTAGAGTCGTTTTGTAGGGAAAGTCAAAAGGCATGTTTGGGTTTGTAATTAGATCTTAAGTGATTATGAAATTTAGGGAAACTGGTGTTTATGACACCTGCTGGCTTAGACTTCCCCCTCCTGCTGGGGGAAGACATCAGAAGAATGAGCTACAATTTAAATTATGTGACCCCTCCGTGACCCATGGCAGACCCACTCAGGACAATTCAAGTCTAAAGAAAGTGGATGGTCTTCCAGTTGTTTGCTGAACCGGAGAAAATATCTCCCTTTCAAGCCCTCCTTTATGTTGCTTTACATTTCACCTTGGAGGGAAAGGGGAAGGGGTAGGGTGGGGGGCGTTTGCAAAAAGCTGGAGAGGTTTAAAAGCCACAGGTGATGTGATCCATTAAAAAACCTGGATTTCCACATTGGCTGTCTGGAGCAGATGGCAAAGCAATCAAACCACTCGCCTGTAGGTGGAAACATCTTTGCTGGAGTCGTTAATGCTTCCCAAGAGTAATACTACCTGTGTTGAACGCAAGCAAATCATTTTTCTTGCTGCGATTTGATATAACAGGTGGGAGATAAGCTGTATACCAGCATGGGAATGAATGAATATATATTAGCCATGCTATGAAAGAGACACATTGAAAGGGGGGGTGCTGCCTGGGGGCGAGGGGAGCAGAGGAGGTTGACAGCCATGATGCAAGGTGCTCCTAAGATACTACAGGCTAAAGTTCCCCCCTCTTCAAGGATGGAGAAGTGGGGAGGGATAATAAGGAGATATGAATATTCAAAGATTAATAATTGAAAAAGGATAAACCAGACGGTTGGGTTGTTTTAAAAAAACACCCAAAGCCTATTGTTCCTTCTGTCAGATATGTGCCTTTCTAAGTTGCTCTAACAATTGTTTTCTGCAGAAAGGCTAATGCCCGTGCCTTCGAAAGGCTAAGGCCTGTGTTTCAGTTCTCCAGAAATCCAGCTATATGAGGGACATGGCAGGAAAGGTCCACAGTGCAGTGATGTTGTGTATTCAAAAGATCGGAATGAGTGCTTCCTCTAGGATCAGAGGCAGTGTAAGGAAGATGGGCTATGGCTAGGGTTGCCAGGTTCATGGCCTGAGACTGATCCTGTAGCTTTAGGAGAAAAGAAAGTCAGCCAAGTGCAGGTGTTCTTGCAACCCTGTAATGGGAAAAACCACATGGTGGAATTCTCCCTTTCCCCCTGCACAACTTTTAAAGGTACAGAAGACCTCTTGGAGGCTGGGCCTGGCAACCAAGGGGTCTTCTGTATAAGTTGTGCAGGCAGAAGGGAGAATTCCACCGTGTGGTTTTTCCCATTACAGTGTTGCAAGAACACCTGCACTTGGCTGACTTTCTCTTCTCCTAAAGATACAGGATCAGTCTCAGGCCATGGACCTGGCAACCCTAGCTGTGGCCCTTATGCCTGGCTTCTGGGCCTCCCAGAGACGTCTGAGTGGCCACTGCAAAAGAAAGGGTGCTGGATTAGATAGGGCTTTTATAAGGCAGTATCTTATGCCCCTAACTTCTGTTACACCACCAAGTTGCACCATTTCCTCATGCTTGTACACAGCAGCTGACAAAGTGGCCCAAGGTGGTCAGACCGACAATGTGATGATGTCACATCACACAAAACATTACAGGGAAAGAGGAGGAGGGAGACCTTGGGCTCCTGCCTCAGGTGGTCGTGAGCTATTTCTAGGGATGAGGGAGAAGTTTGATTCATGTTTGCATGTAAAGGCAAAGCGACTGAATTCACACTTTCTGAAATAATATGCAAACTGAAATACAGCCATCCTTCAAAATTTGCACTACTCCGAATTTTGCAATGCAGTTCTCCAGGAATGCTACATGCAAAGACACACACACAAATGCAAATGCAAAAACTAGGATAAAGCATGTTTAAAATACATGCATTAGTGAAAAATAACATCCAAAAATACATTATATTAGGGGAAATTGTTTTGCAAACATGTATGTATTCGGCAAAATTGCATGCAAACGTGGTATATTAGGAGAAATTCACAGTAAAAGGTTGATGAATTTTAATGAGGACCTTAAAATAAATTGCAAGCTGATGTAGAAATGGGGAGAATGGCACTCAAGATTGGAGCAAATGAGAATGGAGAAGACCCCAAATGTACAGATTTGCCCAGGCCTGCCTGTTTCCCATGCCATGTGCCTCTATCTGAAAATGATGTTATTGTCTGAAAGCATCTCAGTCTTTCCTGTTGGTCTGCAAAGGGTTCCCAAGTCAAAGAATGACAATATTAAAAAAAGCCATTTGAATGAAGTCAAGCAATGAACAAGCAGCAAATGATTGACAATACAACTACCAAAATGAGAGCCACAACAAGCAGCAAAAACTAGAGCAGAAGCCTCAGAGGAAAACTGATTGCTCAATAAGCAGAAAGACTCTCTAAAAGGGACTGAAAATGAAACTGCCAACATCATAATGCTGTTGTATAAATCTATGGTGTGACTACACTTAGGATACTGTGTACAATTCTGGTTGTCTCAAGGATATCGTAGTGCTGGAAAAGGCTCAGAAAAGGGCAACCCAAATGATCAAGGGGATGGAGCAACTCCCCTATGAGGAAAGGTTGCAATATTTGGGGCTTTTTAGTTTTGAGAAAAAGTGAGTAAGGGGGGGTTATGATAGAGGTGCATAAAATACGGTATGGACAAAGTTTTTATCCCTCCCTCATATTATTATTATTATTATTATTATTATTATTATTACTCATCCTACACCCTAATGTCACAGGGGACAATTTAAATTTTAAATTTAAAACAGTTTAAAACAAATTGTGATCACAAGAATAGGGTGGGTCCTAAAAATATACGTCTCAAGTGTCAAAGGCCAGGTTAAAGAGGTGCATCTTCAGCATTTGCCAAAAACTGCACAGTGAAGTTGCCAGACACATTTCAGTGGGGAGGGAGTAATCTAGGGGCCACCACAGAGAAGACCCTCTTCCAGGCCACCTCCCGAGCTTCTGGGAACAGTGGAACTAACAAGATTATTCAAGAGCATATAATGAAACTGAATGTTGGAAGATTCGGGATAGACAAAAGAAAGCACTTCTGCATGTAGTACATAATTAAACTATGGAATTTTCTCCCATAAAAAGGCCTTGGTAGTACCTTTCCTGACTGGTTGTATACATTCTAGCTGAACTTCTATTGTGGTTTTGAATAATCTTCAAGCATTCTGGAGAAATTCGTTCTTCTTGACTTTTCCTCCTATAACTTCCTTTTTATCGTTCCATCCCTTTTTTCTGTGTTGAAATTTCCTTTTTTTAAATAAAATGTGTCTATCTTGGAACTTTCTTGACTATTCTCCACTTCCATATACATGGAGGAGTCCACCACTTTGGGGATTTCTACCTTGTCTGTATGTTCTCTTGGATATGCAAATGACACTATCTCTAGTACACCTAGGGATATATAAGCATGCCTCAATCCAGATATTCATTCACACGTTCATCTGGTATTTTCCATTCTACTGAAATTGGTTTATTTTGATTTCTTCCGTTTCCTAACCAGCTGAAGTGGAAATATAGGCATTGTTTTATGTATAGATGCACATATTTCAGCCATCAATATATATGTACAAATCCAATTACCTAACCTGTGTGTTCCCTTTCCAGATGGGTAGCCTTTCGTAGCAAAACCAGCAGTCTTATGGCACCTTAGACAAAGCTAAGGAAGTGGCTAGTGACCTATCACAATGAAAATGGAAATGCCTTCGATTCGATCCAGACTTATGGCAACCCTCTGAATAGGGTTTTCATGGTTAGCAGTATTCAGAGGGGGTTTACCATTGCCTCCCTCTGAGGCTGAGAGGCAGTGACTGGCCCAAGGTCACCCAGTGAGCTTCACGGCTATGTGGGGATTCGAACCTGGTCTCCCAGGTCGTAGTCCAGCACTCTAACCACTACGCCACACTGGCTCTCAATACATTTATGTTTACTAAGAAGTAAGTTCCATTGAATTCTCTGGGGCTTACTCACAGGTAAGTGGGGTTAGAATTGCAGCCTATCTTGCTACCTTGTCACCTTGTCCCTCACAATGGCATCAGGGAGGGAAGATGGGAGTGAAGCAAGGCCACTACTAAAACAAAGATTTTAGTACAACATAGGAAGTGAATGCTTAGTGTGTGGCACTGACCCTTTGGAATTCCCTCCGCTTACATATTAGACAGGCGCCATCTCTGTTGTCTTTTCGACGCCTACTGAAGACCTTCGCCTGTCAACAAGACTTTTAAGTAGAGACCTTATCCCAGTCTGCGTCTGTGTTGGAATTGCTTTTTAAGATGTTTTCCACATGTTCTGCTTTGTTTTAATGTTTTTAAAGATGTTTTGTTTCAATATGTTTTTAAAGATGTTTTGTTTCAATATGTTTTTAAAGATGTTTTGTTTTAATATGTTTTAAAGTCTTTTGTTTTTAAGACATTTTAGAGTGTTTCTAGTGGTTTTCTTTGCCACCCTGGGCTCTTTCCGGGAGGAAGGGCGGGATATAAATTTAATAAATAAATAAATAAATAAAAAGAGAAAGGGGGATGGTTGGCCATAAATGAACAGTCCATATGGTTCTCTCCACTTTGTCAAAGAAGACTTAAGGAGCATAGACGAAGTACTGACAAGGAATTTAGGGGTCTGATGGACCGGGGGTCCTGAAGAAATTGAGGACACAGGCTTGCAGCAAAAAGGTAGGCCTTTATTTAGTAAGGAAACGTACAGAAAGTCAGTTTCCCATGATGTTCAATGGAGCTCTGCCACATGGCACTGCTGCCTAGATTTTTATACCCTCCAGGACAAAGAAATTAGCATCTTCCAATCCAAAAGTTACACATAAGTATTACCTAGACATTATACTGCTTATATTAAAATCTAGTCAACCAGATAATAGTCAGAAATTCTAATACCAACCCATCCCTTTAATGACCTAATACATTCCAAAGCTGACCCTTCCTGGTCTGAATGATCCTGGCTTTAGTGTTCTGTGATACATCTTTGCATTTGAGGACCTTTTCTAGTTTTTCATACCTGCCGTCTCCAGTCCTAGCCTTCTTCTGATTTCTTGACTATTGCGTCCATGTTGGTTAACGACTATGCCAAGGTATTGATAATCCTTGACAAGTTCAATGACCTCGTTGTCAACTTTAACGTTACATAAATCTTCTGTTGTCATTACTTTAGTCTTCTTTCAGCTGTAGTCCTGTTTTAGTGCTTTCCTCTTTAATTTCATCACAATTCGTTTCAGATCATTACTGGTTTCTGCTGGTAGTATGGTATTGTCTGGTTGGCCACTGTGAGAACAGGATGCTGGACTAGATGGGCCACTGGCCTGATCCAGCAGGCTCTTCTTATGTTCTTATGTGTATCTTAAATAATTGATATTTCTCCCTCCAATTTTCACACCTCCTTCATCTCGGTCCAATCCAACTTTCCGTATGACATGTTCTGCATATAGATTAAACAAATAGGGTGATAAAATACATCCCTGTCTCACACCCTTTCCGATGGGGAATCAATCGGTTTCTACATATTCTGTCCTTACAGTAGCCTCTTGTCCAGAGTATAGGTTGCGCATCAGGACAATCAGATGCTGTGGCACCCCCATTTCTTTTAAAGCATTCCATAGTTTTTTGTTATCTGCATAATCAAAGGCTTTGCTGTAATCTATTAGGCACAGGGTGATATCCTTCTGAAATTCTTTGGTCTGTTCCATTATCCTACGTATGTTTGCGATATGATCTCTGGTGCCTCTTCCCTTTCTAAATCCAGCTTGGGCATCTGGCATTTCTTCTCCATATATGGTAAGAGCGTTTGTTGTAGAATCTTGAGCATTACTTTACTTGCATGGGATATTAAGGCAATAGTTTGATAACCTCAGAGTAATTGTGAGACTTGCAGCCTTAGTGCATATAGGCTGCCTCTAGTTGCACACCCCTAGTTGCCTGATCTTAGAAATGATCAGAAGGCTCAGGATTTTAACCTTCTTCTCAAGGTCTCTAAGAAAAGGTGCTAAACAGCTGGGAAAAGAGCAGAGAAATTATTTTCTACACAGCCCACCCTCGCCTTCTTCCCATTCCCAGCATTCTGCTTGCTAGTATTCTCTCTCTCTCTCTCTCTCTCTCTCTCTCTCTCTCTCTTGTCCAATGGGACAATGGGATGGGGGGCTAGAGATGGACAGCATCAGAAGCATAATATATTTTGAGAAACCATGAGAAAGAAAGCAATAATCCTGCACCAGAAAAAAAGTTTTGTAATCTCTATTTAAAAAAAAAATTCACCACTTTCCAGAAAAGTCTGCCCCTTGCTCCAGCAAGCACTTCCTTTGATTTACCAGGTTCCACCCCTCCATCTTATCCCCAGAAGACCAGTCAAATGGCGATCCTTGTTTTTCTAAAGGCATTCAAAGCAGAGAGCACCTCCGACAACTTTACCACTGAGACTTCTTCTCTGCCCGAAATTCAGATGTAGTTCAACCCATGGTGTTGTGGTTAAAACCAGTTCCTGTTACCTGAGTGGAAAACTAAATGACGCATGTAGAGTAGTCTGGCCTCAGTTGTCCATGCTCTGGTGACTTCCTCTCTGGTCTATTGTAATGCGCTGCATGTGGGGCTGCCGTTGAAGATAGTCCCAAAGCTGCAGCTAGTGTAGTGTGCAGTTGCTAGGCTGGTAAGTTGGGCTGCCCAGTAGGGGCTATGGACCGCTGTTCTTGAAAGTGCTGCATGGGCTACCAGTGAGCTACCACGCCCAATTCAAGGTGTTAGTTCTAGCATATAAATGTTGACATGTGTGCGTTGTGTGAAACAGCATACATTACGTTGGAGTTAAGTTGAGCAAGAAAACATCTTCAGAGCATGTTAAGAGTCTTTATTGAAAGACATTAAGGCCAGAGGCTTAAGAGTAAATACATGTAGAGATTCTTCAGTCACCCCCCCTTCTGGTACATCTCTCTCCATAGATAAAACACAAAAGACAGCCTCTCAGCTCAGAGGCATAATTCAGAAGAACGACAACACATGGACTCTGTTACAACTTTCCCAGCTGTTATCTCCCGTTACCATGACAACCTGTCTGACCTTCAAGTCTGCTCTCTCAGGCCAGACATGGCAGATAAGACTAAATGGCTTGGGACCCAGTATCTTAAAAAGCACCATCCCCAGTATCAGCCATCTCGAACCCAACAATTGGCAGGTGAGGTTGGTGCCGCGGCCACCAGAGGCTACCCAATTGGCGTTGACCCATGAGATGGCCTTTTCAGTGGTGGAAATGACCTCCCCAGTGAGGAGCATCTCCGTCATTATTGACTTTTAGGAGGAATTTGGAAACATTGTTATTTACCCAGACATTTGGTGGCTGAAGGAGACTATTCCTGGCAACCTGGTAAGAACACAAGAACATAAGAAGAGCCTGCTGGATCAGGCCAGTGGCCCATCTAGTCCAGCATCCTGTTCTCACAGTGGCCAACCAGGTGCCTGGGGGAAGCCCGCAAGCAGGACCCGAGTGCAAGAACACTCTCCCCTCCTGAGGCTTCCGGCAACTGGTTTTCAGAAGCATGCTGCCTCTGACTAGGGTGGCAAGCACAGCCATCACGGCTAGTAGCCATTGACAGCCCTGTCCTCCATGAATTTGTCTAATCTTTTAAAGCCGTCCAAGCTGGTGGCCATTACTGCATCTTGTGGGAGCAAAGTGGTGATCACTGTATGGAAGAACGTTTTTCAAATGTTTTTTAGCTGTAGCTGTTATTACAGTGTTTTAGCTGTTAGTTGCTTTGTTGATGTGCTGGCCACCCTAGCCTCCTTCGCGAGCAAGGGCAGGATATAAATGGTAATTCTAATAATAATAAATGATATAATTCATAAAATTATTATTATTATTATTATTATTTGAAGAAGCTCTCG
The DNA here is from genome assembly GCF_030035675.1 of Rhineura floridana. Lineage (NCBI taxonomy): Eukaryota > Metazoa > Chordata > Lepidosauria > Squamata > Rhineuridae > Rhineura > Rhineura floridana. The sequence continues at coordinate 232,294,027 of NC_084481.1, read as the reverse complement.
ATCATTTACACACTTAGATGGTTTCATTCTCTCAATGTTATCATGTTACTAATCAGTGTTGAGCCCTAAGAATGGAATGATAGACTGGAATTAGCAGAACTGAATACAACTGATCCTTTAGCCAGAAAACCATTATTGTTACTCTTTACATACGAGGATTGCAAAGGAACGTCGGAAGCCGCCTTATACTGAGTTAGCCATTGGCCAAGCTCACTCAGGACTGTCTACACTGCGGCAACAGCCCTTCAGGGTTTCAGACAGCAACCCTCTCTGGAGATGCCAAGGGCTGAACCTCAGGCCTTCTGCATGCAAAGCAGGTGTTCTCCCAATGAGCTATGGGACCATACCACAGAAGTGAGTGCCGCCAGTGCTGTTGCAAGGGTACGCCAGGAACACAGGCAACTGCTCTGGAAGCATCAGTTCAAGAACTAATGCCAAATCAAAGTGTTTCCCATCTAGCCTAGCATTGTCTGTCCTGACAGGCAGCAGCTCTCCAGAATCTCAAGCAAGGGAAGGGTTTTTTCCCCCTCATCACATGCTCTATCACTGAGCTTTGGTCCTTTCCATCAGCGGGACGCTATCCTGTTCCTTTTCAACAAATGTAACGGAGCTGAGCCTGATTTCCATTTATTTATGTATTTGTTTAAAGCTCTTTTTATTCCGCTCTTCGGCTTAGTAATGTCTTACTAGTGCCAACGATAAGACAGCCCCTGCCCTCAGGCTTACAATCGAAAAGACACAACACAAAAGGAAAAGGGAGGGGGGGAGAAGGAAAAAAGAAAACTTAGTCACAGAGTCCTTGCAGTGACCAGCTGGAATGGAGATATTTCAAGGAAAGGAGGAGCCAGCAGAGCAGATGGAGAGGCCCCCACCGTCTCATCTCGTCCCCCCCCCCATGATCTGATACACTGGTGGCTGTAATGAGGACTGAGGGAGAAGCCTGAAGGAGCTGGCCTTGCAGCATTGCAGACGGTGAAGCCCTGCAGCCCATCTCTCCCCCTCTAACTTGACAGAATGGCTGCCAAAGACATTACCCAAAACGAAACCCTTCCACTTACTTTTCTCTCCCACTTCCAGCTGTGTTTCACATCATTTCTGCGGTGTATTTAAGGCATACCATAGAATCATAGAATAGTAGAGTTGGAAGGGGCCTACAAGGCCATCAAGTCCACGAGCTAGAGGGAGCCCCAGCTGACGAAGCGTCAAGGCGAGTTAAGCAGCAGAGCGAGTTCGGCAGCAGGGCGAGGAGGCCAGGGCACCCCACTCTGCCCGTCTGTTCCCTAACCTCAACTAAACCGCAGTCTCCAACCCATTGACGTAATAAACCTTAAACAAAACTATGCAGGTAAGAAGCCAGCAGGGGTGTGGGGGCTTTCCAGTGTTTTGCACCGCCTGCAGCATGTACGACTATCTGCCTGTTGGACAGAAGTCGTGGGTGTGCTCTCGGTGCAATGAGCTCCTGGCTCTCCGGGAACGACTTCATTTCCTTGAGGCCAAGGTGGCGGACCTGGAAAAGCTGAGAGAGGCAGAGAGGTGTGTGGAGGAGGCCTTCAGGGACGTTATAGCTGTGTCCCACTCCAACGATGATAGCTCTCCTATCATGGAGAACGATGGTCTCGGGGAAGGAGAGCATCCAGCTGAGGAAGAGAGAAACGATCCCTTAGAAGGGACCCATTCCTTGGGGGATGAGCAGCTATCCTCTCGTGCCGAGGATATATCTCCAGGGGGTGGAGGGATCCTTGTAGTGGGTGATTCGATCATTAGGAACATAGACAGTGGGGTGTGTGATGGGCGTGTAGACCGCAAAGTGTTTTGCCTGCCTGGTGCGAAGGTTGCGGACATCGCCCATCGTTTAGATAGTTTGGTAGACAGTGCTGGGAAGGAGTCAGTGGTCGTGGTGCACGTTGGCACCAACGACATGGGGAAATGCAGCCGTGAGGTCCTGGAAGCAAAATTTAGGTTGCTAGGTAGGATGCTGAAAGCCAGGACCTCCAAGGTGGCTTTCTCTGAAATGCTACCGGTTCCACGCGCAGGACCAGCCAGACAGGCCCAGCTTCGCAGTCTCAATGCGTGGATGAGACGATGGTGTCGGGTGGAAGGGTTTGGATTTGTTAGGCACTGGGGAACATTTTGGGACAAGCCGGGCCTGTACAAAAGGGACGGGCTCCACTTGAACCAGAATGGAACCAGACTGCTGGCACTTAAAATTAAAAAGGTAGCAGAGCAGCTTTTAAACTGACTGAGGGGGGAAACCCGACAGGAGCTGAGAAAGGTCCGGTTCGGAATAAACCTCCCCCCTGGGATAAAGACCAAAGAAATGATGAAATTTTAAAAGGGGTAGGCCTAGAAGTAGGCATTGTGAGAGCAGGGGCACAGGATATAAATTCAGAAGAGCAAAATTACCACAGGCCAAACCACAAGTGCCAAAGACACTTGAAGAGAGACACTGCTTACAAGTGCCTGTACGCTAATGCTAGGAGCCTCCGAACCAAGATGGGAGAACTGGAGTGCTTGGTCTTAGAGGAGAGCATTGATATAGTGAGCATAACGGAGACCTGGTGGAATGGAGAAAACCAGTGGGATACGGTTATCCCTGGATATAAACTGTATCGGAAGGACAGGGAAGGACGTATTGGTGGCGGAGTCGCTCTATACGTGAAAGAAGGCATTGAATCCAGCAAGCTCGAAACCCCAAAAGAGGCAGACTCCTCCACAGAATTGTTGTGGGTGGTGATACCGTGCCCCAGGAGGGACTTAATACTGGGAACGATCTATCGTCCCCCTGATCAAAATGCTCAGGGAGACCTTGAGATGAGATATGAAATTGAGGAAGCATCCAAACTAGGAAATGTGGTAGTAATGGGTGACTTCAACTACCCGGACATAGACTGGCTGCATATGTGTTCCAGTCATGACAAAGAAGCAAAGTTTCTAGATATTCTAAATGACTATTCCCTAGATCAGTTGGTCATGGAACCGACCAGAGGGACGGCACCCCTAGACTTAATCCTCAGTGGGGACCGGGACCTGGTGCGAGATGTAAGTGTTGTTGAACCGATTGGGAGCAGTGACCACAGTGCTATTAAATTAAACATACATGTAACTGGACAATTGCCAAGAAAATCCAACACGGTCACATTTGACTTCAAAAGAGGAAACTTCACAAAAATGAGGGGATTGGTAAAAAGAAAGCTGAAAAACAAAGTCCAGAGGGTCACATCACTCGAAAATGCTTGGAAGTTGTTTAAAAACACTATATTAGAAGCTCAACTGGAGTGCATACCGCAGATCAGAAAAGGTACCGCCAGGGCCAAGAAGATGCCAGCATGGTTAACGAGCAAAGTCAAGGAAGCTCTTAGAGGCAAAAAGTCTTCCTTCAGAAAATGGAAGTCTTGTCCGAATGAAGAAAATAAAAAAGAACATAAACTCTGGCAAAAGAAATGCAAGAACACAATAAGGGATGCTAAAAAAGATTTTGAGGAGCACATTGCTAAGAACATAAAAACCAACAACAAAAAATTCTATAAATACATTCAGAGCAGGAGACCATCTAGGGAGACAACTGGACCCTTGGATGATAAGGGAGTCAAAGGTGTACTAAAGAACGATAAGGAGATTGCAGAGAAGCTAAATGAATTCTTTGCATCTGTCTTCACAGTGGAAGATATAGGGCAGATTCCTGAACCTGAACTAACATTTGCAGGAAGGGATTCTGAGGAACTGAGACAAATAGTGGTAACGAGAGAGGAAGTTCTAAGCTTAATGGACAATATAAAAACTGACAAATCACCCGGCCCGGATGGCATCCACCCGAGAGTTCTCAAAGAACTCAAATGTGAAATTGCTGATCTGCTAACTAAAATATGTAACTTGTCCCTCGGGTCCTCCTCCGTGCCTGAGGACTGGAAAGTGGCAA